>NC_046184.1:148608371-148922954 GCF_011004875.1 Balearica regulorum gibbericeps
ACCTCAAAAATGTGGTAGGGAAAAAACACATGAAAAAAATATTGCATTTTGGGGAAAAAAAGCCTTTAATTAATAGTTTATCTGTTTAGTTAATACTCTGACAATGTGACAAGGCCTTTTTGCAGTATTACTGCATTTAAACCAAATGACAACCATTTCACCAAAAGGAGGCACAATATTTATGTATGTATGCAAATATACATCTAGAATATATTCAAGGCAATAAAAAAATCCAACAAACCTTCCATTGTTAATTCCAGTCCTTGAATTTTGTTAAAATATTAAACATATAGAAAAAACATTTTCCTGTTCTGGAGCAGAAGTATGAGAATGCATCTTCAGAAATATATTTTATTCTGGTAACTACTCAAATGACATAGCACTGGGGCTGTCCGACAGTCTTATGTATATGACAGAAACACAGTGCTACAGAATGAGATAAGTTAGGCTGCACACCAAACCTATCCTGCTACAGTCCAAATGAGGTTATTGACTGAGAGAAGGAGCCATTGATAAAGCAATTATTACCAGCAGCCAGATGTGTGATAGCCCATTTTTGGAAATGGACAGATGCCCCAGCATTAATGACATGGAGATATCAAACATAAGAAATCCTTTGAATAGAACCAAAATGACAGGCAGCCTCATATCAGAATCTACTAGATTTAATGGGTAACATTTCCTTGGAACTGGAACAGAATAAACACATGGCTAAGAGGCCAAATATGCACAAATGAATCTTTTAAAGGTGACAAATATGCTATGTATGAATCAGGTTGTCCAGAAAGTTAATGTATTCTAATAATTATTTATTTATTTTTTTTAAGCTACCAGGACATAATGTACTCTAAAATTCGGTGCATAATTTCAGGTACATTCAGTTTATTTCCATTCATTGCACATCCTTATTAGAAAACTCTGCTGTCTGAATATTACACTGCTATGCCAAATGTGCAATTCTATAAATCAGCCAGGGAGAGAGGGTGCCAGCCCTTCCTGATGATAAATACAGTGGCAGGAATCTACTTTGTTTTGTAATATGTAAGGCTGATTAATCCAAAGCTGTTTGCAAACTTCATTTCATACAGGATACCCCCATCCTTACAATCAGATTAACAAATCAAAGGTGCATTCAGACTTAGAGACAGGTTGCCACTTAAGTATTTCAGATACTCAGGCATTCGGTTAAACTAAGCTTGGATTAACAAGGTCTGACTATTTAAAGGGAGTTATGTTTAGGGGTTCTCTGTCTCTGCTGATTTTGAATGCTGCACTCATGGGGTAGTGCCGTCCAGTCTTAAGAGCTCAGTGAGCTTACAGAGCTTTACAGCCTCCCTGCAAGCTTCATGAGCTTAATTGAAGATAAGTATATACAAACTCACCTTCGTAGAAAGACCTCTATTTATGTGAAGGGGGAAAAAACCCAAACAAATCTCTTTATGCAGTGACTAAGCTGCATCTTTCCTGTCACTGTTTATCCTTACTTTTATATAGTAGAATTTATTAGACTAAACCCCTTAATCGAGTGGAATAGATGAAAGTGGAATCATTCAACGTTGTCACCTTTTGTTGTCACTTGAGACTCTCTAGGAGGTGACAGAGACTGATCAAATTGTTTGTTAGGAGTGAATCATGCCAACTGATTTAGCCCTGGCAGAAAGTGGATGTGTGAGGGTCTGGGCCAAAGTTCCTCTCTGCTTTTCTTTCCGAATCTGTAAAAAGGTGAAGACAGAACTTTTCTAGTTAACATACCTAACAGTGTTCCCTTACTGCTTGGAAACGACTGTCACTTAGAGAGACCAATCTTGCCATGAAGAAGCGCAGAAATGAGCAGCATCTCACATAGAGAACCTGAGTGCAGTCACCATTGAGAAGAGGAGGCCATTGGAGGCTGTATGCTGTGAGGACTGATGGTGGTGTTATGCGTAAGGGGTCTTGAGTAGTGATTCAATGACGCTGCTGGACCGAGGGGTTACTTGTGGGCTGTGCTGGAGCTGACGCTGGTTAGAGGTGAGAAACAAAAACATGGACATGGGGTAGGAACTGTGAAGAAGGTTGCTGTGGTAGAGCTTTACTGGTGTTGGTTTATGTTCAGAGCTGCAAACTCAGTCAATCATTCAGCAAGAAACCCTTCACCTATCTACAGCTGTATTATCATATAGTTAGTGTATATACAATCACTTCTAAGGGAGAGAGACATTTAGCACTATCATTTGTTCAACTGTTTCAGCTCGTGATAAAAACTTGTTGACCACAATACAGTAACAAAAATGCATTTACAGGGTTTCTTTATTATTCATTTATTTATTATTCATGCCCTTAACCTAAGATGATTGCCTTTCTTCGGAAACATCACAGTGTCCTAATGAAGGAGAGGGTTCAGGCAGGAAACCTGTGAGCGAGCCTCAACCACTGCAAGACAATGAAGCTCCATTCGGAGAGGCAGAGTATCCTCATCTGAAAGGTGTGTGTGGCAGCTGATTTTTCCCGTACATCCTCTCTCTAAACTATTGGCCTCTGGATAGGGAGATTCCAAATGCCATGCATTGGTCAGAAATGTGTCTGTACAGCTAACTGGAATTCAGCACAAGTCAGTGCTATTTGCAAGTAATTTCCCCCTAGTCAGTCAATAATTTATTATTGGTAGTTCAGGAAAATGTTCGTTTTATAAAATGAAGAGTTTCCTTAAAGGTATGTTTAAGCATTGTGTCATTTGCAATCTATACTAATGCAACAGAGGAAACAAAAGGGGAGGAAAAAAGAGAAAAAAGAAATCTCAGAAATATTAATAAATAAATAATATTTACAGAAATAATGATAAGTGAGTTTAGTCTGCTATAATCTGGAGATTTTTTTCAGACTCCATCCTGCCTTAGTTTAAATAAAGAAAAAATGATACGATATCATGTAAGAATGACTGAATATTTTATTATTTTATTTTACTGAAGTGAAAGTAATACTTATGATAGGATCAATTGAAATCTCAGCTGCTGTTATTCCCTCCCCCAAATCTTTGTAACAATAAATGCTTATTTTATGGGTGAATATGCATTGCAATTATAGAATTAAAGAAGGTTTAGGGATATCTGACCAAGAAAAAGTGTGGGTGCTAGGAAGGCTGGGTGGCCTGTTACTGGTAGTTAATACTGGTCCCCCCCCCAAAAAAAAATTTTGTCTTTTTTCCTTATGGAACAGATTGAGGAGGACAGCCAGAAGGCCAAGTCCTTCTACATCTTCCTTTCTACATTGCTCTGGAATCCTTGCCACTTCTTTTTAGGGGAGAAAGAGCTAATGCGGGTACAAAGGGTACGGCCTGCCTTTGGGTAGCACATCCTGCAGTGTCATGCTTTCATCCATATCAAAATTCTTTACTATCATCTGAAATTTAGATTTCTGTTTCAAGAAACAGATCTTTTCCTATGTAGTCACCACTGAACCCCACAGAGTTAAGGAAGAAACCAATGGTTTATTTTATTTATTTCCTGTGAAGGCCACTTTAGGTCCTTGGCTACTTCATGAATGCTTTCTGTAGCATCAGCAGTAGCACTGTTTCTTCTCCTCACCATTCCTCTGCAAAAGCCCCACATACCAGGGTTATCTGTCCTTTCTTAGTGTAATTTCAGTGGATAATTTTCACAGGTCAACAAATTTGTTCTGTGACAAGGAGAGTTCCAAAGTCTGGGTCTCCTCACAAGATTTGTCTAAATTAGAAAACTCTATTCCGCTTAGGTTCATGGTTGGACTGACCTCTCCCTGTCTTTTGCTGTTCTTGCACAATGCATTTTCTGTCTTTCCCTCTCACTTATGTTTATATAAACAATCTCAGTGAAGTATCCCACAAATATAAATGCTGACAATTTAGTCTGCTTAAAATTCAGTGGTTAATAAGGTTCAAAATAGTATGCTGCTCTAGGTGCTTGTTAGCAATGCAGAAGTGTAATACAGGTCTCTCTGCCTCTCTTGGACTGTAAGTTAACACTTAAATGACGATTAAAACAAAACAGACACAAACCACAGCCAGTTGCAGTTGTTCTGATTAACATTATATTTTACAGTTGTTTGTTATACAAACAATTAGTAGGAAAAGACTACAACATCAGTTCTGTTGGCAGGAGAAGGCACAGCCATGGCCAATCCAATCCAATTAAACCATGTCTCCAGTATGCAGATGAACAGCGAAAGTGCAAATCAGAACATACCACTACATTGCCTTCCCCAAGACACTGAGAGCCTGATCCTGAGAGATGCAGAGGGCACTGTGAGGAAGGGAGGAGATGTGCTGGAAAAAAGAACACAGACTGAGAGGGGTGCTGTGAAGCTAAGGTATCTTGGGGAATTAACACGGTGCTCACCTCATTTGTGTAGTAACACCTGAAATTTCTGTCCCAGAAGAAATTTTGAAATTTCAAAATTACTTCTCAGCCAGAATAAGAACAAAGAATTGAAATTTATGAGTTTTTCTTAAGACATGAAGTTTTCACCACCACCACACACACTTCTGTTCCAAAAAATATGAAAATAAGTTTACAGAAGCACTTCATTATTTGCCTATTTTGCTACATAATGTGTCAAGTATTGAAATGAAGTTACATGACATTAATGAAATGAAACATTTCCATAACTTTGCATGAAAGATTTCAATGAAATCTATACATTCTACTAGAACATGTTGACTTGATTGAGTCATCATTTTCCAATGGATTTTTTTTTAAACCCCAAACCATTGCTGTAATACAATGTTTGCTTATTTTTCAATTGCCCAAATTCATAAAGTCTGGTACATTCGCTGAGTTTTCAGTTTGACCCAAATAAATAAAAAAGTTGCAAGACACAAAGAGACAAATTTCCAATGAACTGTAATCCTGCTAGACAATTGGCTGAATCCTAAATCATATATGTTTCTTGTTATCAAAACACAATATCTCTTGATTATCTATAGTATCATTTATAGAGTGATGAAGTGATAGTACTTGTTTCTAAAAAAACTGTCTTGTTCTAATTAAGTATTACATTTGTAGGGCTCTCTCACACACTTTATTTACTCAAGTTCTTTAAGGCTTAGCATTCTGACATGCAGGGTAGTATAAACATATACTGAAAGCAAGCAACACATTAAAATGCACAGACAATGCAAGAATTCTCTTCCTCTTTGGCTTATCATTAAAAGGATCCAGCAACAGAGCTCAGTCCAAAAACGCTGGACTGAAATGTGCTTTGCATTTTTTCAGAGAAACCTCCTGAAATAGATTAGCGAACAGAAAAAGCTGAAATATATTTTACAAAATCAAAGTAAAAAAAATACAGGACAGATCAAGAGCAGGCACATTAGGTATATACTTCAGCTTAGGAAGAATAACTTTAAGTTCATGTATTAGGTGAAAGTTCTCAAAGCTCAGACTGTTATTTTCTCATAGGGCACTGCTTACTGACAGATTCAACATGTGGACTGCATTTGATAAAAATACAATTAAAATGTTGTACAGGGGGGTACGCCAAATTGGCCTGCATCCTAGAACCCACTCCAAGCAAAACCTTGAGGAATATATTGTACAAGAAAAGGTTTGTCCCCTGGGATTACCTCCCACTTCCTTTAACCTGATATTTTGCTCATCCTATTATGAGATTCCTCAGAGGGGTGAAACACTAGATTGCCTCATTAAGACTCATCATTTACAAGATGTTGACAAACGCTGGCATTTATCCTGTTGTCATAATAAATGTGAGAAAATGACCACTTGGCAATAAGTGATTCTATGCAATTGCAGGTTGTAAAATACAAGAATATAAGGGTCTGTGGATAATGTATCAGTATCATTATGAAGCATCTCTGAACAGATTCTGTATGCATTGTAACAAATCTAGCCTGAAATAAATAATAAGGGAAAGCTGCTTCTTACAGAGTTTTCCACATGTGCAACCCAAACATTAATTAAGAAAAATGAGAGAATAGTTTTAAACCTAACACAATAATGAAACAGTTATTATTAATCTGCTGGATATCTGAGCATGAGTACCCAACACCCATATTGTCCTTGTTGACAGCCTGAAAACTCTCTGAACTCAGTTTGCCTACAGCTGTCATCTGCCCTGTGGCTGGTGACAGCGTGGCGTTTCTTAACAAGGGTCATCTTGCCCACTTGGTGTTAAATAATATGTGTGAGGTCACCACAAGAGGACTGCTGAGACAGGTCTGGATGTGAGAGAAGTGTTCTCCTAAATCCATGCGTAAGTATTTTGAGAAGTGGAAGTTTTCTTCCCTCGGGAGCACCAGCAATGTGGTCACAAGGTAGTCCTGTAGGCAAGAGTGTACCTTGGAGAGATGACCATCCGCCATAAAAGAAGACCAAGATAAACACAAAGACATAAATGTCTGAAGATGAATACAGTCTTTATTCATAAAGCTGCATTTTTGAACCCCCTGTTCAGCTAGAGTGCCCTGAACCCTGCGAGGACTTCAGTCTTCTCAGATGTCTCAGGTTCTGCTTCTGTGTATGCATCTCAATTTTGACCATTTTAAGAAAGTTGACATCTCTATCAACCGCAAGTTTTGTTTTCCTGCAGCTAATTCTAAACAAAAGTAACAACTGATTATCCTAATTACAATGGCTTTATTAACATACACCAAGTGTCTTCCTTGTGAGATAAAACCAGTGATATTGCTGACAGTCAGAACCAAAAGAGTCAATAACTCAGTTGCCAAGGGTATTGAGTTGCAGGTGGTTGGTAGCTCTGTCCTACTTGACTAATACAGTGCCTGAAACATTGCTCTTGTGGTGATTGTGGTGCTCTAGAAGAATCAGCAAAATTGCTTTGTCACTTGAATTTACAACTCCTAATTTGACAGTATATAAATTCTAACTGGGCAATTCAAAGAGGGGGATGTAATTCATTGGTTCCTGTTTCTATCGCTAGTTGTTATTGCTCACCTCATGTTTCTGATGATTTGACTTGTGTGTGTATGTGTGTTATTTGATGCTTAGAGAGAGTTTAGGCATTGCCTGTTGGACACTGATGCCCTTTGGTCTACATCTTCATTTGGGTACTGATGCACAGATAATACCACAGCTCTGAAGAAATGCTTACATTCTTTGGAGCACACTATACTTCTGAAGTGAATAATTTTCAACACTAAATACATATTGCTAGCAATACCAAACTTCTGTTGAATGTAAGGGACTTTGGCCATTGAGACATGGGTTCTCCTCACCTTCTCCTCAGCTACAGTTTCTCATTGTGTCCCAGACTCCCTTAGCTCTACTCCTGGATCACTTAGATGTTCACTGTGAACAGTCATTATTACTCCTTTAGACCTGGAGTCACCTTACATATGCTATGATGTTTTCCCAATCACAACACCATAGGGTGTGAGTTTATCATGCTGTCTCCTTGCCTTTGTACTCCTCGATTGTGTTTATAGTATTTTTAATTGAGTCCTGGACTCCCAATCTGCATTCATTAGACATAGAGCAGATAAACACTTGTAAAGACATAATTAAGTCACAGCCAGGTACTGGTGTTTTCCTCCCTGCTGACTTTACCTCTGCTGTATGCAGTTCATTAACATTTCCATAGTTTTTGGTTACCCCATATTGGAATTTAAGTCTGTATTTGCTTATTTGCTAGCTTATTGCCTGTTCAAAACCACACTGCTCATTTGTTTTTATCAGATATACAGTGCTAGCTCTGTGCACCTGCTTACCAGCTGATGGGGTTGGAATGCCCCAACCTCAGCTTTTCCTAATGGCCTCAAATATTTAATTGTGCTCTAAAAGATGGTTTTTTCCTTGCACTCACAAAGTAACATGCAGAAATGCATGCAATATTTACCAGTTTCTCCACTGTAGAGTTCAAGTGGAAAATGACCAGCACTACTATTCCAATGAGCATAATAACCACAATCTCACAATTCTGAGACCAGTTAGAAAGCTCCTTCTTGTAGAGCACTGTGTCACATTACGTACTGATCAGGAACAGACTGTTGCCATGGGTGTCTGAGTCCACCTTGTTAAAGTTGCCTACTCAATCAGTAGTGTTAGGGATTGAATTTATATCTGTATTTCAGCTGCACTAGCTTACTACACTACCTTTTAAAGGTGCAAGGCTGGGCTGTGGAGGGATGCTGAAGGTTTGTCCCAAACCTGAAGCACTATAATGCAGAGGTATACATCATGAAATATACAGCTAGATTTCTCCAAAAATCTACATCGGTACCTCTGCATAGTCCTCTGCAGAGTGTTATGAAGACACAGCAGCTCATGGAGCCAGCTTATTTATATTTCTACATGGCATTGCATCTCATGATATAGGAATAGTTAAGAGAAGCTGGGCATTACGAACCATACTGAAATGCTTCACTCTTATAAGAGAAACAGAGTTTCACAGAGTAAAGGCTGGGGGGACTTGCTTGTTTGTTTTTTCTCCTTGGGAAAATTTAGAAACATGAACAAGTAATGTTTCACTAATTTTGTAAAACCACAAAAGAGGTGGTCTCTAAAAGAGTGAGCTTTCTCTGATCAGGATGGTTTTTGCTATAGCTGTGTGGAGCTCCAAACTAGTTTCTGTTTACATCAGTAAAAGAGCTCCTCTTGAGTTTAGGAGGAGCAGATGCTGGCTCTTTGTGACCTACCAATGCACCTGAAGCAGATGTTCATAACCATACAGCGGTATGTGCCCAGTTCGTGCCTCATTGCTAATTCACCACAGTCATCTTTCTCTTCTAACACACCCTACATCAGGTAACAGCCACACACCTCTTTGATTTCCTTTTTGAACTCGCAGACTTATTTTGCAAACACCTATAAATAAAAGACAATGAACAAAAATAAGTTTTACAGAAGCCAATAAGGACAATGCAAATAAAGAAAACCATTTTGCTGACATAAAAAAAAAGTTAATCAACCATCTGGAGGTAAGCAAAATCTTTTGTGAACATGGTATAAAAGTTGAGTGTGATCTTTTTCCCTGAATTTACCAGTTTGTTAAATAATGCATTCGTCTTTCTTTTTCACCCTGAATTTTTTATATTGTTTCATTTAGAGTGAAAACCGGTTCTAATGCCCATGGTATAAACAGCTTCCAGATTTCTTCCCGACAGAGTACATTCATGATACAATATACTTGTATACCATATATTGTGCAGTATGCAATATAAGCATATTCATATTCTTGGTAGTAGTAATAATAATAACAATGCAGGCTACTACTGTAATAATAAATATGAATTAGAACAGTGGTTAAATCTGGTTTGGTATAATTATAGGTTGCTCCAGTGAACTAAATTTCAGTGGGGTTTGGTTCTATGGTTTAGGGTAGTCTCCATTAAATATAGGAAAATCCAGTTAATTAATTAGCCCTTAGTGTTAAATGAGTTTTTTAAGCCTGAGAGACAAGGGGAATGTGGGATTTGTGGGGACTTGACAGTGAACGTTTAATGATGTTAAACCCAAAGTGACTGTTAATATAGGCTATGATACCTGAGAGTCAGAAATACAGTCAGCGAGATAAATGCAAATAAAGCATCAAGGTTTAACAGGAAATGAAGAATATTAATTTACTCTGAATATTCAGATTGTCTTTATATAATTTAATTTTTTTTTGATGGTTGCAGTGCCAGGGTCCCTTATTCTGTTACTGTACAGAGGATGCTTACAAAGAGTGACAAGAAATGTTATGCAAAATGTGAGTTGACTTTTTCTGAGCCTTTATGCTGTTCTTTTCCTGGGTGATTTGCCAGCATGTGGAAGAGCTGTTTATGAAGAGCTGTCCTTGGGAAAGGGAGGCTTATACTGTCATCTTCACATCTCTTCATTCTGGGGCAAGGATTCAGCAAGGATCAGTCCTGGGCTGCGTCAGAAACCATCTTAAGCCTTCTCTACCTGGTGACACTGTATGCCTGGCTGCTCTTTTCTGCTCTTTTCTGCTCCAGCCTCTTGGAGGGCCTCACCCTGTTCTTCTCATGTGGACATCTCTCTGTGCATTAGGGTTTTTCCATTCTTCCACCTGCCCTACTTTACTCTCACAGCAGGCTTACCAAAAGGGTGTAACGTTATTGGTGTAGCTTGTCAGAGTCCTGAGGGCACGGCCAGGCCCTCCTGCTCCTGTCCGGCTTCCCAGGGCTTTCCACACCCTGCCCTGCACCCAGGGCCCCTTGTGAGCCCCCTGGGGCTCCCCCCACCCTGCCCAGGGCCCAGGACCCCATGTCAGCCCCCTGGGGTGGTCAGCCTGTACCCCAGCGAGGCCGCAGCAGGGCTGGTCTCCAGCTCCTCACAGCCCTGCCCTGCCCGGCCATGGGCCCCGCCAAGCCAGCCCCCACCACGGGCCCATGTTGTCCTGGCCCAGCCTTGTCCCAGCCCCCCTCCCCACGTCCTGCCTGTCCACCCTGGGCTATGTCTGACCCCAGTTCCCCTCACTGGGTCTGATCCTGACCCCAGCTGGCCCTTACTGCTCTCAGACATAGCTAATCCTCACCACCAGCGAATATAACCACGTTCCTTAATCCTATTTTTATTCATGTCTTCCCATTTGTACATACCACACCACCACAGTACAGTCAGGAGTTATTTATGGCCAAATACTGGCATACATGCAGAATAAGATTCATCCTCTTTAACTTTGTGCGTCTACAACGTAGCTGTCTCCATCTCGTTTAGTCATTCTAGGTTGCCTTCATCTTCAGTAGCAATAGGTGACCATAGTTCACTTACCTGGCCTATGTCAGCAGTTTACATTGGGATACAAAATGTAGCACTGTATAGGTGGTACAAGGATGAGCTGGAAGCATGTAGAGGCTCTGGGCTCTTTTATGCTCCTTCTCCATTCCTTCAGCCTCCTGAGGCTGCACTACATTCATGGAGCCTGGAAAACAGCAGATACATTCCCAAAGTAGGGGGTTATGAGTAGCTCCCTGACAGCCACTTCTCCCTATACTGAATTCAGCCCTTCGTGATTTTTTTATTTCCAGCTTCCACTTGAACCTTATGGTACTTCTATGCAACATGTGTAGTAGGTTGTTGGGGGTTTTTTATCAGTTTGGTAGAGGGACAGTGATCAGGGACCTCTTGAGATGACAGTCTGTCAGACTGTAAATCAAGGAGGATCTCTCCCTTAGCAGCCACAAAGATTAAACAGACTAATGAATCAATGTTTTAGACCATCCACTCTGGGGAGCCTTCACTTAAGTCCCAGCACTGTTGGTCAGGTCAGAAAATGCTCTTTTCTGTCAAATGGTAGGTTTCCCTATGTGGTAGCATGCATTCATCCTCCTTTGTGCGAGCTGTAAAAACCTGACAGAGGCAGATGTCAATCCATACTGTTGTGACACTTCCTCATTCAACTCCAAAACTTTGTGATAGCATTTCACCATCCAGTAATTGGCAAGAGAGGAGAGGCCGTGTTTGTTCATTTTGCAGAAATCAGTTTAAAAGTTCGTCTTTCTATTTTTCCTTTTATTAGGCAACACTTTCTATTGAAGAATGAGCTATTTATAACCATCACCTCTCCCCAAAACACCCAACCCTTTGTTTTTTATAATGTTTGCTGTCTTCAGGGCACTTTACCTGCATCTTTGTTCAGTCTCATAGCATAAATAACAGTACACCTGTAATTTTATTCTCAGCTACATTATTTTTTTAAGCTAAAATCTTTATGGAGGTACTGGATTCTGTTCACTCTGGCAACAGTTCTGTGATCCTGAAGTGGTCATAAATTACAGCGTATGTACTTCGAAGCAGATGTTCTGTTTAAGTTCATATATTCTGCCCATCTCTCTGATATCTGAAGCACTGATATGTAAAAGGACCCTCATAACATTAAAAAACCACCCATGAGCATAAATAATAATACATGTTGATGTGTATTCCATTGAAGGCACATACCCTAATAAAATAATACAATGAAAAAAAGTTGGTTTAAGTAAATAATTTGGTAGAATTTTTTAGCAGGAAAAATACTTTCCTGGTATTTTTTGAGAACCAAAATGTGAGCAAGTAATACTCAAAATAGTAAATGCACTTCATTCAGCACTTCCTTGGTGATAATTTCTGTTCCTTGAATCAGTAAATGAAGAACCTGGTCATCTTTGATTTGATACTATTTAAAAACATAGACCTGTAACTCAAGAGATCCAGTGATGAAACAGGAAAATAAATGACTGTATTAAAAATGTCACTGCCCAGATGGTCCTATATAGAAGTTCTGATCTGAGTACTCACTAATTAAAGAGAAGGTGACTGGAATCTAAATTTATCTTCTAATTTTATATCTGACCCTTATCTACACATGAGGGGCTTGAACACATTTCATTTTTGAACATAACCCAAAAAAGCACTTAAGCAGGTGCTTAACTATAAACTGATGTTTGACTCCTACTACCATAAGTAGAGATGATTTCCTGAATGTGGACCATGGAGGAATTTCAAAGCTACGTCCTAATTTTGCCAGTTAAGGGAAAACAATCATGATTTATAGATTTTAAGTTTTTTTTTTCTCCAAAGATATTAAGTTTTCAGGCATTTTATATTCATGACAACTGGCAAAAACCTCCAGATACACTGAAATAACTTCAGTAACAGCAAAAGAGTTGTCTATAAGGTAAACCAGTTTACTGTGGTTCTTCTACCATGTTACAGAAATACCGGGTTTTTTTGTTGAGATAAAATTGCAGTCTGTACTGTCTTCTCTTACTTACTTGTAATAGTGGATTCATGATTTTAAACAGCAGAACTCATTATTTTCTTCCATTTTCATGTGTGTGTGAAACCACTTCCAGAGAAAGACACAACATTGCTAAACTGAACTTGAAGTAGAGAGGCTCAAGCTCAGTTTATTCCGTAAGAAAAGCTGTTTTTGCTGAAGCATTGGCGGAAAGATGGAAGGAAAATTAGCCAAGGAAACAGGCAAAAAAGGTCTTAAAACTGATACATGTCTTTCATGAGAAGCATCACAGTGCCTGTAGTGGGGAAACAATCTAGACTAGGGGAATTTTTTAGTTTACTTAATTTATTGCCAGTTCATGCAAACTTCTAATCAATAATTTGGTTATTGAAAAAAGAACCCATCAACAAGTGAACAAACTCTTAGGTAAACATCTACAAAAAAGTAAAGGGATTCCTCCTTTCTCGGGGCTCACGTTAAGCCAAATCTCTCCTCCCTCCCTTCTTGATCTCTGTTTTCTGTATTTTTGCTGTGGGTTACGCTCAGACCATCTCAGTTCCTTCAGGGAGGAAATGTGTGGCACAGAAGATTTTGGGTTGTGTGCTTAATGGTTTCTCTCTGCTGCTCTTTGCTTCTTACTGGCTTTTCTCTGCCCCAGCATGGGTCACCCATGGCAGCAATCCCTTAAGGGTGTCCTTACCCTGATATGGGTCCCTTGAGGGTGTTCCTGCCCCCATTGTGGGTTGCCCTCAGAGGTGTCTCTTCCGTGCTGTGGGTCGGCAATGACCATAGTCCCTAGAAGGTACTCCCTCCATCATGGAGTGCCTCCTTCCAAGAGTGTATCTCCAGCTGGGTTCTCAGCAGTTTCTCCTCAGCACCCTCTCCCTCTGTGTGTCTCCAGTCACATGTCCCCAAGGGCATCTCCCCATGTGTTTCCTACCCCTCATGACTGCAGCTTTTTCATAAATACATCAGAGCTGGAGTGTGGGGTGTTCCCCTGAAAGGCTGCAGTTTTGGCACCCGATGGGCTACTCACACCAGTTTTGGAGCTGACTGGACCTGGCTGTGGCTGTCACAGGACAGTTCCTGGCTTCTTCCACCCTCCAGCTCCCTGCTACCCAAACTCTGCCAGTTATGCCCAATGCAGTGGGCTTTTCATCCAGATCCTTCTCTGGGAGAAGGCATTTCCTCACACAGATAGGAGAAGAGTGCAAGAGCTCATGACCATGTTATCTCATGGGGCCTACAGGGAAGTGTTCATGCTACGAAAAAGAAAGCAATTCTGATGTCATAAATTATTTTATACTCAGAAGCACCTTGGAGACAGGGGAGTCCATCTGCAACAGAGGTTTATAAACGTCACCAAAATCCTTTTTTGTAGTTCTGTCTTACTAGTGGCATTCAACAGGGTTACACAGCAGAGGTTTAAATAAAGATATCATACAAAACAAGAACAGCTGGAGGATATTCAGTGAAATCCTCAACACATAACAAGTTTCACCCTGGAACAACATATCAAAAAATTTAAAAAGTTTCCAGAGACTTTTTGCTATTTTTCTAATATTTAATTGTGTTACAGAGTTCCTATTCATTCATCTGCCTGTGCAGCAGCCATCAGTGGGGCTTTCCCTGGCTATCCCCAAGCTTGTAGAGACACCATACAGCAACTTGGCCTGAGAATGTAAAGGGGAGCACAGAAGAAACTAAGAACCTTCTTTACAAGGCAGTGGCAGTATTTTTTGCATTTCCAGTGTATAACAACATAGCACTTTCACCTTTGTGTTGTCTTCATAATGCATAAACTTTACTGTTACTGGTTTTGTTCCATATTGTTCTAAACCTCCATTACTTTACACTTGTGTACGCATGCACACATGAGTCTACTACAAAATTTTATCTGATCCTTCCTCAGCTAAAACACATGAAAGCTGCCATTGTGCATACTAATTAACTGAGCACTGATTGACTGAGAAAGGAAGTATGCCAACAAAGAGGAATGGCACAGCAAACTCTTCAGAATCATCTTGTCACTGATGACCTCCTATCCTCTTCTGACTGCTCTTGCTCATGGCCCTGCTGGACATTCAGTCCCTTTAGTCAGTCCTCACACCAAGTCGCAAGTTTTAACATCTCCCAGTAACATCTGAAAGTCCATCTGTGAGGTTTCTGTGGTCTTGCAGGGGGCTAGATTGAAGGGTGCTTGCAAAAGGACAAAGAAAAAAAATGTTTTTGGGGTCTCTATCATGATCCTTAATCCTTGTCGTCTTCATGACAAGAGCAAAAAGAACTGGACAGGACTGTTATCTTCTTTGCTAAACCAACAAGAACTTCAGCAACCAGTTTTGGGAGCTCCACTGCTTCCACATGGCTTGCTTTTCTTACTGAGGTGGATGTGAGGAACCCATCTACCCTTCTGATAACCCACCCCCAGCTGCAGCGGGTGGGATGTGAGTGCAACTGCTTTACCTCTTTACCCCATGAAAAGGCTGCTGCCTTGTTCCAAAGGAACTGGGGAGGAATGATCAAACAGCAGCTGGTTTAAAAAAAAAAAAAAAAGAAAATGGAACATTTATATTAAACTTTCAGACACTACTTACATCAAAGGTGGGTGGGCAAGGCAGGATTTCCTCAGACAAATAATGAGCTAATGCAAATATAAAACACCAAACCAAGGATCACAAAACATTTTTATGCCTCCTGTGTATCCTATAAAGAACCCTGCTGCTTCCATATATACTGCATGTGATTTAAGAGTTAACTTTTAAATTTAGCCTACAGGACAATCTCATACTTCTGTGGGAAGGCAGAGTAGATGAACAAGCATAAGCCCTTTAACAAAATACTACCTGTGCTTAATACAGTTTTTGTTACCGATATGCATTTTGTTCACGGTGTCAGCATGTAATATTCAGTAGTACATACAGCTAGTTCTGCGAAGAGTGAAATTTTATCTACTCATGGGCAGGTTTCAAGGAGGGATGGGAGTGCATTTAACAGCCTAATGGCAGGTATGGCTGTCTCAACACACTGTTGCAACAGTTGCTGCCTCGCTGGGCAGCTGATCCTTGCTCCAGTTCTAGGGTGTGGAAAAGACTTTTTGTCTTTCCAGCTCCTTATTAGCAGGCAGATCAGCTGACAGCATATTCCTCTCAAGTTTGACACACATTAAAGCAACAAAGCAGTCCCACTGGTGTAAAATGACCACAGAGCCAAATACTGGAAACTTGCTGGTCATTGGAAAGCAGAGAATGAGATTCTAGTCCTACTAAATATTATGGGAATGCTATAATTTTACTGGAGCTAGGATTTCACCCTAGACTCTAAAATGAAATAGAATTATTCTAACAAAGTTAACTGGTGATTACATTACTGTCTTCATTAATGCCTCTATTAATCTTTTTTTCATAAGATAGGAATCAAATAATTAATATTACACATTTGTGTTTTAGTAAAATGCACAGGAAAAGGTAAAGGCATGAACTGAAAAGTATAGATATTTTCAAGTTTAAAGAACCATGTGATCTGCATATCACTGCATGAACAGAAAAGATAAGGGGACATATCAAAGATCTGTAATTGGATTAGAAAATGATATAATCATATGGCATCTTTATTCTTTAGATTAAGCCATTGTCTGTCAAAAAAAGAAAAAAAGGAACAGGGAAGAAAAGGGGAATAAAAAGAGAAAGAAACTCCTTTTTTATTTTTCTTAAGACAAACCAAGGAACATTCAGACAGTAGAAGGTGGGACAACCTGAAACCAGCGTAAGTCACTTACACCTCTCTCTCAAGCTAAGTTTTGTATTCACTGTTTGTAATAATTTATTAAACAGTGACAAACTGATTGCTAAACTCCAGCCTCACTTGCTGCAGTAGCACCATGCTAGTTCCATCAGCTGGGATTACTGCACTTTACATTCTGCAACTTTCTTCCAGACCCTGGGGATAAGAATTACTACAGCTGAATTGTCACTGTGTATGTGATTAGTAGGAATCACGGGCATCTGGGAGATCGTCTTATAAGCATATCACTTGAAGAGCTGGAGTTTCCAGGTGTATTTATCTTTTGTTACTTCATATACCCTTAAACACCCCACTAGGTAGCATAAGGGGCATGTGATGGGGGAGAGTCCAGGTGTAGAGTTGAAGTTTAGATTGTGGCCTTGAATTGACTCCCCTAGAGGATACCTACACCTATACTCTCCCCAGCAATAGCACGGGTCTGTGATGCCTCTCTTCCCTGGCAAGCCTGGTTGGGACAGATCGGAAAGATTTGATGAGAGCGCATGTGAGATCAGAACACGGAGGAGAAGGTGTGGTGTGCTTGAGGGTGGTCTGGGCTGTGGTGTCAGACTGCAGAGGTCTGGGGATCTTGAAGTTGGGTGTAAGCTGAAAGTTGCACGTGGGAGGGGAGCTGCTTATGAAGTAGGATGAAGGTAGTTGGGAGCTGAGGTAGTAAGGAAGTCATGGGTTTGTGATCTTGGTTTGGAGGGCTGTACGGTGTATGGCTAGGGGATGTGGCAGCTTGCCACATGATTTTGGAAGGTGGCTCCTAGAAGCAAAACGTTTGCCCTTTATCTGAGCTCTGTAAGCACATAACACAGGTAACAAAGAAAAAAAAAATGCAAGCAGCACCATTCCTGCCAAAGCACGTTCTTTGGAGAGCACATCCTCCTGCAGTGAAAGTGAACCCTCCTGGCAAGGCTGGAGATGTGGCAATCTTTCTGCATTAACGAGGAGCTGTTAACCAAGTACATAAGTCAAAAACCACAAGAACAAAATCTCACTGTTTCCATATGTCTCTTGGCTACATCCCTTTAGTGGTTGTGCTGCTGAAACTGCTGCATATTATATGAAGTCTGTTAACTATGAGTTAGATATGAATGTGACCACATTTATTGTTGATTTTGACACAACCTGTGAAACCGCCCAAAAAGAGAGCCCTGAATGACTGAGAAAGTCGTTGCTAATTTCACTTAGTAAGTTCCACATTGCCCCTGTGGAAAAATATAGAAACTCGGCAGTAAGGGAGCATGCTAAAAGAAAAAAAAATATCCCCCACGTGCAAACAAAGACAGGAAAACACACTGGCAAGTTTCTATCCTATTATAGAAGCATAACTGTAATCCTTCCAGCAAAGTGATGTTAACTACCAAAGAGGGGCAGGAGCTCTCCAGAAACTCACAGTCTGTCATGGAGTATGTTCATAATAAGGGAAAGAAGCCGACTTGTGCATTTACTTGGGTATGACATCACTGACAGCCAATTAGAAAGTTCCACTTGTGTCATCTTATAATAAAGAAAAGACTATTCAGCACTCGCTGCATCAAAGAACGCATGTCACAGAGATTTGCACAGAAATGGGTTGATTAATTTTTAATGAATTATACCAGGAAAAGTTTCCTTGTATAAATTGCTGTGAGAATACCAGTGATAACCCATGCTTGAATAAAGCGTTTCTGCATGTGTGGGTTCTACCACTACGGAGACACTGAGCAAAATTGAACTAAAAATGGTGCTGCTCACCCTAATCTATCCAGTTCGTAACAGCAGTAAAAACAGCATGGGGTGCACGATAATGCAGGTTTTAAAGGCCATTTTGTTCACTGGAAGTCTGTCCCATAACTAGCAGAATGCTTTCCAGCCATCTTTGTTTTCAGTTCGAGATTAGATGTCACTCTTGAAAACAGGCCTTTGCTAAATGTTGCCTGGGCTCAATACAGCTTTTAAATTCTGTGACCCACCCCACACATCTTTGGACTTTGTGACTGAATAGTCTTTTCTTGCATGGGAAGGTATGAATTTATCAATCAGCTGATACACAGGCTACTGCTAAACAGAGCATCCTTCTGGACCAAAAATGTTCATCAGTATGGCATTGTTTGTATTTCAAGATGTGTAAAGAACAAAGGCGTATCAATAATGATGTTAAGGAAAGCATTAGCTTTACATGACCGGTGGAAAAGCCAGCTAGCTGGCCTACTGTGGAGTAAGGCATGGAGGTCACGTGCTATTATCCACGTATTAATACACAAGTAGTCCTCAGACTTGGAGAAGTCCCTTCACATTAGTCATGGATGTTCTTGTCTTTGCAGAGGAGGCCTGATAGTGGTACTAGTGCCCAGAAGAGTACCCACAAATAAGAATTTCTTAAAGTCATCACAAATACACCTCTTTGAAAAATGTAGAAATCCAGGGTTTGGTGGATACATTTTCAGCACACCCAATTCCTTTTGAGAGCACCCAGGTTTCAACATGGAACAAAGATGTTATGAATTATAAATTAGCTCTTGCTTCAAGCTGATTTGATAGAAGGCATATAGTGTTGAATTCATAGTTTAAACTTAAAATAGTAAAGGTGGACCTAAATTAAATCTTTTTATCCATTACGGTACAAACTTTTGTTGGATAATGCTAAATCTATGTGTGACCTTGGTTTCTGCAAAATCAGAGGTATCAGGCAGCCTCCTTAGCCCATGATATACAAAGACTATCATCTCATGTTATTCTGCTCTGCTAATAGTGGTTTAGAATTGGGATCTAGACTGTTGTAATGCAAGGAAAGTGCAAACAGCAATTCTTGTCTGCTTTTGATATTGAAATGATATGGATAAAAGCAAGGTCCCTTATATAGGACCCTATATTAAATAAAATAAATTTCTAAAATAGTCAGAGTGAACTGATTTTAAAATAGTTTTGTGCTTTTAATATTTAGAGCAAGTGCCTGAAAAGCATTTTCTCTTTTAGTTCCTTGTCATCTATGTTCAGGATTCATTATGTTACTTGGAGGCAACCAGGTGAATTTCCTCTGAACGTTGTTTGTGCTGATCAAGGAATGCCAACGAATAGTGAATTTTTATTTTAATTGATCTGACTGGAATGAGCTGCCACTCTTCTTTGCATATGAACATATCTCTGTATGGAGATTTTGGTTAAGTTTTGTGCTCAGAATAATTTAGGATTAAAGGAAGAAATGTGGGTTCAAATACAGGAAGAGGTTTCTCACTAAGACATTTTTTCCCTGTATCTAGCCATAAATCAGAGAGGGGATACCTTAGAATGGCAACTGTAGAAAACAGAAGAAAAGTCTCATTAAAATTAATGCATAGTAGGCTATAGAGTAAATTAAAAGCCAACAGGATCTCAATGCATTGCAATTGGCATTACTGATTTAACAGTTTCTGCTACCACAAGTGAAAAAAAATCTGCAGTGAGAAATTTGCCTTTTTATTTTACTACTATTCTTCACATACAGTTTTCTATAGTTTTAAAATAGACAGGCAAAGAAAGAAAGATTTATTTGACCTACCTGTAAGCCTTGAAATATGTATTTAGCACAGCTGTTCTTTTGTGTTTAAACTCATCACAAAAATGAAGCTTTAATGTAACCCACCATTGATCTGCAGTAAGTGGAAACAAAATCTCTCCTTAATTAGTATCATCCAATCACTTTTTTACATTTCTACAGAACACACACTGTGAACTGTTTAATGGACTATTATTTAGAAGAGTGGCAAAGAGCTTGCAAAAAAAAAAAAAAAAGAAAAAAAGAAAAGGCACATAGCGAAAATAAAAACTAGCAGTGTCAATGAAAAATGTGTTGCAAAATAATGGAAAAAAAGATGTTTCGTTAAGATGGGCTTCACTGGCATTTTACTGTATAGATGAACACTGCTCCAATTACTGCCAACAATGGGGAAAGAGATAGAGAGATATAGATTCATTACTTTCAACACCCTTAACTGTCTACCACTGAATTCGCTTATCTGTTCCTTTTTCTACAGGACCTGCATGGAGGGGGGAAGGAATAAACAAAGAACTGAGTAGAGTGAATGTGTCACAAATTACCACAAACACACTGTGACTCAATGCACTTTTCATTTCTCTCCTCATTAACTGTGTCTTGCTCAAAATGAGAGACTGGGTCTAAACATAATCAAGTCCCACAGATAACAATTGACTTGACTGCTGGGGCAGTCATCACCTTCTAGCTACTGGGAAATAAATTTAGAAATAAAATGAGTTAAAATAAAATTCACTCTGCTCTCTTTTCTGTGCTCAGATAATTTGAAGGCCATCAAGGCCTGCAGAAACAATCCATCTCTCTGTGAAAAGGAAAGCAGCCTGTGCCACTACCAATAAGGCATGTCTTTAGTGTTATCAAGAGTAAGTATAATTACACAGTGGAAAGGCCATCAAAGTGTCTTGGGCGCTGGTATTTTTTTCCTGAGGTCTTCATCAATAGTGCTGTCGGAATGAAAAGAATAAGTGGGGGGAAAAAGGAAAAAAAATAATATCCTCCAGATTGGTGTGACTGACCTGCAATCTAGTAGAGCACATTATAATTTGAGAGCAGTAGGACGATTCAATAAAATTTTTGCTGTCTTCCACTTTAAATCAGGAAGGATTAATTTCAAGAATCTTTGTGGATGCTCTTGTGGTCTTGGTTTTGTCAGTGCTGAAATTTCTCTTCGAAGAGGCTAAAGGACTTCCTGTTGAAGGGTATTTATACTTGCCAAGACTCTTTCCGTACCTCTAATGGCAATGCATTTCTGATAGGCAGATTTCTGGCAGGTAAAGAGGAGGTAGGGCTATTTGTTTCTGTTGAACAGTCTCCCAGTCCCACACTTTTTCTTTGGACAAAACACCAGTGAAGTTAATCGGTTCATTATTTTTCTATCAAGAGGAGCCAGGCCCTGATGTACATGTTTTAATGGAATTCCATTCAGTAAAATACATGCACAATATGTCCGACATTGTTTTCCAGGGCAGGAATTCAGAGATATATGCCTGAGTCCTGGCCTGTGGTGCCTCGCTCTGATTAGTAAATGTTGCTCTGGCAAGGAATACCCCTGACCCCTGGGGAGGACTATGCATGAACAAGTCGTGGGAAGATCTGGATATACGTGTCAGAGCTAATGCAAGCAACTCGCTGATTGTCTGATAATGAAAATGTTGGTTTTTAAAGAACAGAGAATCACCCCAAACCTAGCTATTAACTTGGTCCTGGCAGTCTTTTCTTTAATAAAAACAACATGTTAGTAACTGTGGTATAAGTCCTGAGAATGATCACCCAGTCTGATGATTAGAGCCAATCACCTAATCATCAGTGTCCCTGGCAGTCATGTTGTTCTTGGAGCTTTCCTTTTCTGTGGCTACTAGATCTGGAAATCACAACATCCAAAATGGTGGTGAGTGTTTGCTTTAGGGCAAATTAGGTCGTTAAAAAGCTTTAACCAGTCCGTGGGCATTTAAGTCTGCCTCAGTGGTTTGTTTCTACTGTTCACAACATGAATACGTTTTCCAAACCTCACTTTTTATTAGATTTATTACAAGAAGCAAGATTAATTGGGCTGTACTGCTTTGACAAAACTCTGGTTCTTAAATAATAGATCTCCTGGAGTCCAAAAGAACTGAAGTAGAGCAGACCCAGCGATGTGGCCAAACATAACAAATTGAGAGGGGCAAGGGTAAAGAAATATAACTGAGAGAATGCAAATGTGAAATCTCCCTGATATATTCCCTTAAAACTTCAAGGAGTTTTTATTGGCCAACTGGCAAAATAATTTCTTTTTCTTTCTAACAGTTTTATTTGGACACCAGCGTTGCCTGGAATTTGGGGGGAAAGGGTGTGAGGTCTTTTTCCAAAAAGCTCTGTGACAGAAGTCCCATTTATGACAGTGAGTTCTGAAGACTAAGGGGTCTGGCCTGCCTAGATCTAGCTGAATTGAGAGTCAGATGACAGGACAGACTGAACTCCAAGCTGTACTCCTGAGGAACTTGGGATGCACGATACTGGGAAATGGTTGAAACTCTGCCTTTATTTAGCCGTTTCATTGTACTGGCTGAAAGGACACGGTAACTGGAACACATTTATGGCATGTCAGCTGTATTCCTTCTAGCATATGTCTTTATTGTTCTCGCAGAAGTAGTAGAGATATTATGTCAAGGTAGTGTATAGACACTAAGTTAGCTATAAAGGACCTTACTTCAGACAGTAGATGAATGGTAGCTGCAGCTGTACAGATTCCGGCAAAGGCTACGTTAGTCTGCCTAATTACTCCTGTGACTGAGGTGTATATCCTAGCACAGTCTAAACTTGAATGGTTTCCAGAACATAAAACAAGCAAGCAGGACTAAAGATTTTTTTTTTTTTTTTGGTAGCATTGACCCTTCCAGAAAGTAGATTTGTATTTTCTAATCCATTTTTTCTACTATGTTGGAAGGCCATTTATGCCAAAGAATTTTTGTTCTATCAAGTAACTGAGACATAAATCCAGTTAATATCAGATCAAATTGGTTCAGTCACAACAGAAAGAAACTCAATAAAAATAAGCTAAGTCTGTTTTATGTGTCATCACAACCTCTCCTCTAACAATAAAATTCATCACCCAAGTAAGACTCTACCTTCTTGAATCAGAGGTCTCTGATTCCCTGCTGGATTAGTGGGCACTAACAGAATCCTCCCATTTGGTGCTCTATTTGGGGTCCAATTAGCCTAATGGCCAGGGAAAAGCAGTTGCAAAACCCCCATGGCTTCCTGCCAATGCAGCAGATAAGCACTATGCAGAGGCACCTCTAATTTACTTGAGATGAAGATGAGGCATAGCAGATATCCATGTTGCTGCAGCCTGTCTCTTCCAGCTATTCCCCCAGAACATGTCTGACAATCGCCCTTCTCCTTTTTATTGCTGGCTACAGTGACTGTAACCTGGCTTAAAAGATGGCAGGGCTGTGTTCAAAAGATGGATGGCAGTGGGCTCCACTAGCTTGTCAACTTTCAAGTCACTATGCCACCACCATGAGTGAGAAAGTAGGCGGAATAGAGAAAACAGTTTAAAACTCAGTAATTATTATTCTCCATGTAATTGATACTCTCTCCAGTATTCGTGTTTTCAAAGTTTTCCTGAAGTTTGGAGTATACCAGTACTTTAGTTATGTTTGAGATTTTTTATTTACCCAAAGATCGGTTCTGGGCAGACAAACAGCAGGAGGGACATTTATGATCTATACATCATTATGTTACCAAGAAGTCAGAAATCACTGAATATGGCTTCCAAACAAAGTTAAATAAAAACATAGGTATTTCTTCAGGCTCACGATTCATAAATATAAATGGTCTGTATGATGTGCAGGTTTTCCATGGGAGTATTATTTGGCACAGCTTCATGCTGTGCCAAATTTGTGGTTTCTTAGGTTATTGCTTTTTCAAAAAATCTGTTTTTGGCACACACATACAAACACACAAATTGAAAAGGGAAATATTTATATTGTGAAATTAAACTTGTTCACATCTTCAATGATGATTTATTAAAGAAAAATACATGGCAAGCCACAGAATGATGAAATGTACCCTGGCTTTTGCATTCCCTGTATGAAACAACCACAAAACTCATTTGAAAACAAATAGTACTATAAAGACTTAAAGAAAATGAAGCATTTGCATGTATAAAATACCTCATACAACACATCTTCATTCTGAAAGACTAAAGAGAACTAAATGTTTCTCCAAATAGCTTTTCAAGGGCATTATTTTTTATGGCCAGGATGTTTCTGTTTCTGTAGGCACCTAGAATATGCTATTGGATTACTTCATTGAACTGCTGTTAGGTTAAGTACAATACGTTCAGTGTTGCAGTATTCAGTGGACAATGAAAGCTCAAAAGCAGAAAAAACACTAAATAACAGTTAAGCTATAGGCGTTTTGTGGCAGGATGGAAAAAGCAAAGCTGTATAAAGGATTGCACACTAAAATTACTGAGTTTATTTGTAAGTTTTGCTATGGATCCACTTGCACACAAAATTTATTATTAAAGATCACGTGATTCATCCTAGATAGTTTATGTTCATTTTATGGTCAGATTCCAGTATAGATATAGACATCTGAAGTGTGTGTATATATATATATACATTTTTGTTAGTTAAAATGAACTCTTTTGTAGCCAGTGAACACTAATGTGTAGTTTTAAGCTGCAATTCATTTGACCTTTGAGGATTATGTGAAGCATAAGCTAAGATGGACATTTGTTTTGTCTAAGAAGAGCCCAGTATGAATAGCTCTCATGAAGTTGTCTACATGTAGATACCTAAACAAAGGATCCTAGTCCTACTATCTGCTACAATACACAAAGCAGGGAAGCTGTGAAGATAGATATGGAGGGAATAAGGCATAAAAAAAATCAAAAAAATTGGAAATTAGTAGGACAACCAAATTGTAGAAAGATTTGAGTGTTGGGAAAGCTTCTGATTGCTGAAAAGTAAAGCACGTGTAAGTCAAACGTTCCAGGCACGTCTGGTGTTCTGTAAAGCAAGTGTCTCTCAGCATCTCTGAACAGCACTGGAAGATGCCACTGTGAAATAATTACCAGACTGGCTACCACACTCTCAGTTTGCTGGCCAAAATCTGAAGGAGGAAGATAATTATGAGGGGCCAGCTCTGGTTGTTGCCAGAAGAGACAGCAACAGTAAGGGCAGAAGACACTGAAGAAAAGGCTTAGCCTCCAGGCTGACAGCAAATAATAGTATACAGTGTTACTAGTACGGTGGAAGGAAGGTATGAAAGCCTTCTAAAATATTGTTAATTTACCTGGAATAAAACTGTCTTAACAGTGTGTGACAGTTATTTGATTAGTTTAAAAAACTAAAACATGAGAAACTTGCTTTTATAAAAAAGCACTGATAAAATGATAGAAAAAGGAGTAGTGAAAGGAAGAAATTTGAGTGAAGGGTACAGTGCAATAGTCTTTCAAGGTCAATGTAATTCCTCTTTTCTAAACATGTTTGTTGCACAAAGTGGAATAGGAATATCAGAGGTTTGTATTTCCATCTGTTTGCTTAAAACCAGGTCTGTGCTCCAGCATGAACAGGCGAAGCTCTGATGAGCTAGAAGTACTTTGGTTCATGATGCACCCTATAACACTGCCATAGTATGCTGATTTCCTTATGATAATTGTTAAGGGTTTTATAAGTTTTAATAGTCATCACATGGTCACAAGCTGATTTTATGAAACTTTGTTCATTAGTCTCAGCAAAATACTGCAGCACATAGTTGCCAAGTAAGAATTTCTAATTGAGTTTAGTAATACGCTGAAAAGGTAGTTATCTCACAAAGCAAATACAAAAGCAATGTAAAGAATTTTATTTTGTTTAGAATTGAAATCTGGCAGCAGTTTTATCCTGAGTCTTAAAGAAATGTATAGTAAGCATTTAAATCAGTAGTCTCATGAACTGCTGAGATCAAAAGTTAGCAGTGGCATTATTTGTGAAGTCTGAATGACCTTTGTAAACCTGTTTCTAGGCTCAAATAGTCTAGATTTGATCGAACTTGCTCCAGGCGTTTATGGACAGAGCTGAATAAGGGCAACAGGTGCCTCAGAATAGGACTTATTAGTGCCTAACTTGAAAACTGATTCTGACACCACTGTCTCAGCTGGTAATTAACCCATGAGTTTCACAGACAGGATTCACCTTCAGCCTCAGAAATCTAGGTTAATTTAATTAAATGCAAATGTCTATGAGTATGCTAATGTCTCAGCCCCTTTTACAATAGAAGTCCAGGGTTCAGCTCAGATGTTCAGCCGTAGGCATCTAATGACATTTAGGCATCCTAGAGTACCTAAGATATCTGCACAGGCTTGGCAGATATGGCATAGGACTTGTGGTCTACTGGACTAATAGCGATTGGGCAGGGAGGCTATCAGGGCATCTCAAATGCATATGTCTGGGCAAATAAATTGAGCTGTTAGTCAGCAGAGCTCAATTTACTCAGTATAAAGGAAACATTCAGTAAACCAAAGAGCTCTCTAGGCTTACCTGACCATGTTGACTAGGTCTTGAATGAATATTATGGGAATTCAATCTCCTACCTCACATGCAGACAGATACTTTTAGACATCTAAAGGCAGGACTCTGAATGTGGAACTGAGCCAGACCTTTAAGGTCTATAAGATCAGACTTCTTAGCCTTAATGTTTCCCAAACAATTTTATATATTTTTTTAAGGTTCTTAGAAGCAGCTTAGTAAATTAGCAGGGCAGAAAAGCCTAAAACCTATCTATCTGTGCCAAAACCTGATCAAGATGACTTATTCCTTCAGCATCTTCTGATAAGCCAACTCTCACAGGCCCTCTCAGAATGCCTCTGGAGTGGGACCCAATATACAGTGATAGCTGGCTTTGTTCAAAGAACAGCTGAAGAAAAATAGCTGCTGCTGCTGCTGCTGCTGCTGCTGCTGCTGCTACTACTACTACTACTACTACTACTATTCTCCTCTGTGTAATGTACAAGAATGATCATAACATTCATCCAGGATTTGGAAAGACTGGAATCAGCTTTCTTGTTTGACTCTGGGGATTTAAGCCCCAATGCCTTTGCTGGGGACAATGAATTTTCAGGTACATCTTGGGACTCTGCTGACAAAGCATCTCTAACAAATGGCTTTAGTTTATCTTATCACAGATGTTAGATCTGAGGCTTTACTCCTGATGCATAGCAGGGCGTCCTCTGAGATTCTGGTACCCAAATCCTTCAGGCTAGCACCCCTGCAAGAATGCACACTCACATCTTCTTCACACAGAAAGCAGGTTCACCAGGGCTTGCACAGGAATGTGTGCTATCTTGATACAGAGGTTGGACCTGGGAAAGGTTTTGACCTGGCTTGAGGAATCGATAAGCTCCTGGGTCCTATGGCATGAACGTATCCAATGCAGGTCCAAAACTCTGAAAGTTACATGTATTTTTACTAGCTCATGAAGTCATCAGATTTTAATGACCCACTATTCTGTCAAGGACATCTTCAGGCTTGCTTTCTTTAGATTACATGATTCAGTTACCTGCCAAAAGCAGTCAGGATAATATTATGGTTGCAATGACTAGTGCTAAATGTGATCTTAACAATAACACTCATAACTATTACAAGAGCTTTATATTCAGACTATAAACTAATGAGCATATCTGGTGAACCCTTTGTAACATTTTTTTGTGTTACTATATCTGCCTTTTTAATAACATAATTCAGAAAATGAAAAACAATGCCAGATTTTCATAAAAAATAGACATACACATTGATAATCTACAAAGGCCTAATTAATTCAGTATCTCTAGGGTATGCCATAATTTACAGCTCTAAAATTATGAGGAATTACCTTGTTAAACTCCTTTGAATCTGACTACAGGTGTTCTAGCAGTGTTCCAGTAAGAGTTACTCAAATTCCGTTCCCATTTCTGGTGGAATTTTTATCATTTGTGTGGCTATGTTTTGCCAACAAAAAATGAGAAAAAAGAAGACTCTGTTCACATTCATCTGTGGGGATTCAGCAATTAAATCAATTTGATTAACCAAAGACCCATTCTACTGTGTATTTACATACTGTAATTACGAATTGGCAAATAGCGGGAAAAGTGGGAGCGTGGGATAGCGTGTTTTTATATCAGTTGTTCCAATACAACGCCTGTAATACTTCTAAATAAGCAGTCAGATCCATTCACTGTCTCAGCACTCCAAATGGGTCGCATGAAGCAATGGTTTTTTGTGGCATTTGGGCTGTCTCAGATTTCACCCTAGCATTCAGAAAATGAAAACATTCTTTTATATTTAGCAAATCTTTAAATTTTAGTTGTACAACTCCTAAGAATTGTTTCATCCCATCATTTGTAGTCCATGTTTTCTACTCTACCACCAATATAACAGTCGGTTTACTTCAGGCTTGCCAAACATCCATGTTTGATCAGATCACTTTGGTTTCCAGAGTATTTGGTTGAGCTCAGATTGCAGCTTGGGCTACTGAAAATTGAGTAATGCCTGTGTTGAAGAAGGCTGTGAGCAGACAAGCTGACAGGTTAAATCAACAAGGACTGCAGCCTGGAAGCTGGGCTCTCAGGCTCTGACTGGGTGGCCTCCCATGTGCTTCCCATGCGAGCTGACGAAGGAGCATTTAAGGGCACCAAGGGAACATTAACTGCTCTATAGGGCATTTTGAGGACCTGTAGGGGTCAGACACAGAGATCATCACCTTTGGATACAAATGTATTGAGCAAAACTATTTTAATTTCTTCCCAGCTACTTGGTTATTGATCTAGTGTAACTGCTGAGAGAGAAAGAAAATCTGGAACCACTGAAGCGCTACCATACACATCCGTGTAAATGATCAAATGCACTAAATCATACCAGAACACAAGAGTCTTGATTAACACATAGCTCCTTGTGTTTGAAATACCTCTGTCTTTACCACAGAAGGCAGTCTTTTTTTTTTTTTTTTAAACTCGGAATTGAAATGAAAATGAACTCCAGTCTTAACTGATACTACGAGTACTGATATTAATGTAGACCTTTTGTATCTCCCAAATAAAACAGTGACACTTCCCAGTAATTTTTGCATATAGTCCATAGCTTCTGTTTCAGTGTTAACATCTCTTTAAAAATACCCATTATCTTTACCTAAATATGTATATTATTTAAATTATTCTACTATTTCTTTACACTATGAATCAAGATATGTGTCTTGGTTTAAGATACAAATCAAAGTATCTATTTTGATTTTAAAAGTGTGCAGAGAAACCACCACATCCATTTGAATGTTAAATTTAATTTACTTTTAAAAATCAGAGATTATTTTCAGTTTGTATTTATGTAGCTTCAGCTCTTCATTATGCCTTTATCTACTAGATTAAAGACCCCATTACAAGAAATAATGCAGGTAATTTTAGAGTGTTGTCATGTCATTTCTTAACTTTCCTTATGTAAAGGAAACAAATTTACCCATTTGCCATAAGGTAAGTTTTCCAGCCTCAGATAATTTCTTTTTTTTTCAATCCTTGTCACTTTGACAACAACATTTTCAAATGGAGGTGAAAGGACTGGGCCCAAACCTTTCTCAGAATCTCCAGTTCCCAATGATGATTCATCTGGAAGTCCTCACTCCAAGTGTGGAGTAAGCACCTTGTTTCTGAAAGGCTGGGCTTCTGCCAGGCTGTGTTAAGTTACTGTGTTACGTCATTCAAATGGACCCTCCGCCTGGCATGCTAGTGTAAGTCACCCCTTACGTTATCATACATTTATCATGGAACATATAATTTTTGTGTCTTCTCTTAATTTTACAAGCAATAATTCCAGAAATTAATAAAAATGTCGAATATCACTAGACTCAGATGTCTCTGAAATCCCCAAACTGAAATTTTTCTTTTTTTTTTGTTACTTTAATATTATTATCTAATAGTTTGTCTTGTGCTGTATATTTACTCTTTGCCTTGGTTTTCAGAGCAATCTAATGTGCACCTATGAGAGATCTTGTAGCCTACTGTAGATTTATCTTTTCTGCCTTTATTTTTCTTTCACTGACCTTTTTTTTCTGCACTATGAGTTCACAGGGGAATGCTTATGATCGTACACAGCTCTTGCTGTCCTTCTACAACATAGTAGGCATAAGTTTATCCACAGAACTACACAAAACTCTTGACAGAAAAGCTGTTATTTTTCCAAAACAGAGAAGAGGGAGGAAAAATCACTACAGAAAGGTCTTTCTAAAGTCTGATCTTTCTGTAGAGTTGATAAAGAAGGTCAGCCTTCTGTTTCTGAGATGTTGCAAGGTGGTTCATTTTAGGAGCTGAAAGGAAAAGACATCTGCCAAAAATTCAATGAGAAAAATATTCCTCTCGTTTAAAGGGGGAAAGATTGCTAGAAAATGTATCATCTATATCACTAGTCAGTCTTACATAAAATAAATTATGATCCCAGGCTTGTAGATGCCATGCTTGCTAAGTCATCAGATTTGTCTTTATGCTCGAGTATGTTAGGAAATTCTAAATCTGTTTGCGCCGTTGCAGTTAAGTGTTGTATTTTGTTTGAGAGGTGGTTGAAGAATTTGCCACTTCTCTACTTTGTATCATCCCACATGAACATTTTCTTCCCATCTGAGTGCATGCTCTGGCAAGTGGACTCCGCTGGGTCAGTTTTGCCCTCGAGCAGATTGGAAGCTCTCCCACTGCTGTTTATAAAATGGGAGGGATCTAGGTGAGCTGTTCCTTAAGATATCAGCCCTAATTACTATCTCACCATAAAGACCTGGTACTTAGCTCCATTCAAACTAGTTCTACATCTCTTCTTTTTAGGCATAAAGCTCAAACTGTTGACAGGAGCCTACCAAACCTCCTATACTACACTACCTCACACACTTCCGTAGCAAAAGCTGTTGATTGTGGATGCAAGACATTTCAGGGCTTTCACAGTCACAGAATCACAGAATGGTTGAGGTTGGCAGGCACCTCTGGAGATCAACTGGTCCAACCACCTTGCTCAAGCAGGGCCACCTGCACCAGGTTGCCCAGGACCATGTCCAAATGGCTTTTGAATGTGTCCAAGGAAGGAGACTCCATAACCTCCCTAGGTATGTCTGTAGAGAGATTCCCAGTGTGTTCTTCATTAATCTCTCAACTGAAAGGCAGTTCCTCTTCCTTGAAGATACACATAGAGTGGCCTATCTCTAGGGTCACTTCTCAGTGTGCCTGCTAGAGGGCTGAGGACAGACTCTGTGAAGCTTGTCGTGGTTTAACCTGGCCGGCAGCTAAAACAACCACACAGCCATTAACTCACTCCCCACCTCCCAGTGGGATGGGGGAGAGAACTGAAAAGGGAAAAAAACCCCCACCTAGTGGGTTGAGATAAAGACAGCTTAATAGGACACAAAAGGAAGATGATGATGATGATGATGATGATAATAATAATAGAAGAATATACAAAACAAATGATGAACAGCACAATTTCTCTCCACCCAAAGTCGATGCTCTGCAAGACCCCGAGCTGCCCCGCCTCCTGGCCCACCCTCCAGTTATATACAGAACATGACACCATATGGTATTGAATATCCCTTTGTCCAGTTTGGGTCAGCTGTCCTGGCTGTGTCCCCTCCCAGCTTCTTGGGTGTCCCCGCCTTCTCATTGGCATTGGCATTGGCATTGGTATGAGAAGCTGAAAAGTCCTTGACTGCTTGGCAACAGCTGGAAACATGAGTGTGTTATCAACATTATTCTCATCCTAAATCCAAAACACAGCACTGTACCAGCTGCTGGGAAGAAAATTTAATCTGTCTATCTTGGCCAAAACCAGGACAAAGGTATCAAGTCTATGGAAACAGAATATTTTTCCTCCTAAGTTTTGCCTTGGTCCTGTACCAGTAGAAGTCTGTTATAAGCCATTTCCTAAAAAGCTGTAGATACTTCCAGGATGATAGAATCTCAGTAATTTGCCCACTCTTTATTTCGGTGAAAGTGTAGCCTAATTTTCATCTAGTCATATTCTTGTCTAGATCACTACTCATCCTTAAGCCTAGAACAGTGGCAATGAGTCCGTAGTAAGCATTTCTAATATTCCAAACGGTTTTTAGGATGCACTAGTGCCATTTTATTGGAACACAGTCATGAAAAATGGACTGTTTGGACCCTAGTCTAATAAGTCAGGGCCATAATTTGAAACTATGTAGATACTCAGAACAAAGGGAATTCAGGAAGGAGTAACATGCCATAATCTACTTATCTTTATTTGCTGAAGGAAGAAAGGCTGGCAGGGACTGGTAAATTCAGAGTAAGAGATGCGGTTAATGCTCTCATGTGATTTTTGTTTAGCAGTTTTTTTTCCCTAAATATATTTTGTTTGAAAGCATACGGGAGTGAAAATTCAATTTGTGGAGCTAGATATACTAATTTTTTTCCTGCAGATTGTAGCATCATATGAACTTCTAGAATGAACTCAACTACTAGACTGAAGTGAGGGTAAAGATGCAAAAATGCACCATGCATAATAGGAGTAAAAATATACAGAAATGATTGAATAAAACCAAAAAGGCAGGATTCATGCCTACAAGTACATGCCTCTTCCTTAGTTTTTCTCTTATATGCAGTAATTTAAACAAAGCATATTGAACACTTGATTTTGAAAAAATGAGGTATGTTACTAAAATGCCTTTTTTATCAGAAGATTATCTAGGTCACTACAGTAAAAAAGTGCATCAGCAAGAAGGAGTATTTGCTGTGTTGATAGTCCTCTGAGCATCTTCAATGAGTGCCTGACTGGAGAATGAGAAACTGTTCTGTTGCCAGTTTTCAGTAACCATATGTTGTGTGTCTCCTGAATACTGACTGCAGAGAGGTGTTTTGGATCTTCTAGACACCAGTGAAAGAAAATATTTCTAGTTGCAGAAGAAAAAAAAAAAAAGAGTAGACCTTTATGATAACGTTTAATTGCTCTGTTACCAGCAAAATATGTTGGATGATGAATCTCTTGTCTTCTTGTATCCTTGGTCAAAACTAATCTTTTTCCATTAGCATTTCTTTCTTCTAAAATCATCAGATAAGAATTTTATTACAGTTGTGGCACTTCAGTGTGTCTTGGATGTCTTCAATATGTATTTTGTCTGATATCACAATCATATTCACATGTTTTTTGTGTGAGCTGGTGTGCTTGCCTTGATGTATCTGGTCCAGCTGGTCTTGAGATTCAGTGAATAGTCAATAAAGACAATCTCAAAAGTTTTTTTAATTCCTCTGGTTAGAGAGGTTGCAAACATAAATATATTTTAACATCACATTTTATTGTTTTACACTGAACAAAACAAAAAAAGTTCAAGTCCCTCCTGTCATGGGAAATAAAAAAGGACTAAAAGGCTGCGACAGATACTCTTTTTATTGCAATTGTTGACTCCTGAGAAGCTAGTCTGATAGAATTTGATTAGGTCTTAGAACAAATCTCATATGAAAACCTAGGGGTTAGAATTTTCTGTGCATGAAGCTCATTTTCTCATATTGGCGGTATCCTCAAATGAGAGTAATCAAGTGATGTGACATAACTAAAACCCTGACTGTAGCGTGTGGATCAGGAGGTGTAAAACTAACCTCACATGGTTCAAAGTCTTCTGATAAAAACAGGACAAGCTAGCATTTGTTGTCATCCAGTCCTGAAAGCTACTACCTCTCACTGGAGAAAAATGACATAGGTGTATGCTCACGTCCTATTAGCCTTCACTTTTAAGAAAAATCATTATTTGAAGGGCATAATGTTTTTACAACACATTTGTGGTTGTGAGTGCCCTCTGGGAGAGATGTGTGAATAGATCGATACCTGTACACACACATGAAAGTGTAAAAAAACATATAGTTAGATACTCTTCTTTCTGATGATCTTGTTTTTGAAACAAACCAGAATATATTTTTTCTCTGTCCTTCTAGGAGAACTAGGAAAACTTTAAGGAATCCATAACATAGCCCAGAAGCAAAAGACCAGTAGAGAGGTCTCTTGTCTTTCTATTAAGCTGTCTAGGTGTCTTCTCTGAGGACTTGCATCTGTATTTTGGATTTTGACTGTTCTCATACACTCATTCTAATTACATAGTTCTAGAATATACAGTTCCCCCATTCTATTTTAGTCTTTACCTATATTTTATCTTTCAGAGAGGTTCATTATTTTCAAACAGTTCTTATTTATTATTAATCATTTCTCCCTCTAAGAATATCCATCTTGATCATATTTTCACATATCCTATATTGGGTTAAACATACGAAGGTAAGAAACATAGTTGTAACTTGCATTTTTACAATGTTAGAGATCTCTCAACAGATGCTGTCTAAGAAAGTTTAGCACAGTGAGAGCTAGCTCAAAGGCTTCTAGGGGCTATGGCAGGAAAAAAAAAAAAAACGACCTGTAGAAAGAGTGTCTCACTATTCCTCTCAGAGAAATACAAGTTAGAGGCTAATTTGTGAATATAAATTCTTTTTTAGGTTCACTGTTATCAGAACAATCTATATTGTGTTCAGTGAAATATGTTCAGTGTTCATGAGCAAGAAGTGCACAATAATCTAGCACCCCAGCTGTGGCAGGACATCTTAGATGTAATCATTCAAAGCAAATATTTGGCTCTATTTCTTCAGATGGTGAATCTCTTAGCCCCACTGCCAAACACTAGCATAGCAAAACTTATACTGAAAAGGCAGAACAAGAAACTTCTGGAGAAGAAACTCCTGCTTTGGGCTCTGGCAGTCCAACATCATTGTTGTTAAAGCATCAAATGTTGATGCTGGCAATGGCACTGCATCCACATGGCCCATGAAGCAGCTTGCAAGGTTAAAAGTTATATTAGCATTTTCACACTGTGGATTAGATGCCACGTATTTGACTCCGTTACTAACTTTTTCGCATCACTTGTATAAAGCAAAAGGAATGGACAGTGATACAACTGGCCATGGCAAAATTTCTCCAGTTTGAGACTTCCTATCTAGCCCAAAGCGAAGTTTTTTCTGTTGCTCCACTCTGTCCTCAGCATAGAGGAATACTGTGATTTTGGTAAGAAATAAAGGGCAATAGTTAACTTTATACTCTTCTTTTGTATTCCCTTGCATGATGCCATGAACATAGGATGGTAGCCAGCTGGCAGGCTTAAACAGTCTTGAAATAACAGACTAGAGAAACCCAAAAGTGCCTATAACACAGGATGACAAATATATGCTCTGCTGCTGAGCTAGTTAAAAAAAAGATGAAAATCCATGTCAAAATGGACCAGAGAGGAATGAAAAGTGACAAAAGCGTATTCCAGACTTGTGAAGCCTGAAATTCCTAAATTCCCTCTGCAGCCAGAAAAGACAGAGTCCTCTAACGTGCAGTTCAGAGCAGATATTTGAGTAGCTGTGAGTCTCTCTTTACAGGAGATTGAGTTCTCAAGGAGGAGTTTAGGAAAGGCAAAGATTGGGTTAATTTGCTAAAGGTGAAGCCTTTGTGAGCACTTTAATTCAATGTGTCTCTTAGGCATGGAATCTCTATCCCCTGTGCTGCACATGGGCTCCAATGTAGAGCAGACAAAGTGATTTCCAGCTAGGGACACATGGTACTGGACTACAGGCTAGTGCACATCACCATTTTGCCTTTATACAGAAACCAGATTTGAGCTGTGACTAAGCTAGCTTGCTCCCCTCCGCAACCCTGCAAGACATGTTTTTCTGGTGTATCCCAAGAGGCCTGGTAGCCTCAGATATCCTCCATAACTTCATACCCTACTCTGTATAACCCACTCTTGGCAACAGAGTACAAAAAAGAATTGTCAAAAGACTTGAAACAGTCGACTCCTTAGCATGCATGCAGCTTATACAAACTATGGCTCAGGTACTGAAAACCATGGCCTTGGGCTTGGAAGAAGGTAGGGCTCCAGGCAACATCTCTGTATCTGTGGCTTTGTCCTTAGGAAGATCTCTCAGCCTCATGCCAAAATGACCAAATATGTGCCTTAAAAGAAAACTAGTTATGATGTGAATCCATGTTTGTATGTAAGGCAGCCAGCATCCTCAGCACGTATAAACTTTATTTGGAGCTGTGTGGGAACACCACCTGCTCACGCTGCTCCAAGAAATTCCACTTAGAACATTCAGAAGCAGCTGGGATGTGAATATTTGATTCATCTCATCAGAAGCTGAAATTAGGATTGAAAACATAGATCATGTATTCTACTAACATTCCAAGAAAATATTTATTTCTTAATATTTGTTGTTCAGTGAGATATCACAAACTGCTTATCATTTCCAGCTTGTTTATACTATGGATTGATGCGGTTTATATTAAACTTTGCAAATGACTTTAAGGTGGCAAATTTACCATGATTCAAGCCTGCTGACCTGCATCTAAAGTACAAAGTGCATCTGGAAGTAATTGTTTCTATTTTGACCAACAGTCCTACAGCATATAGTGCTATACAGCATTGTGGGCGTGGGAAGAAATTGCCTGAGTTTTATAATTGTATTAGTCTTCTACTCCTGTAATTTTAGAGACTATCACAATTCAAAGAAAATTCCACCTGCCCCAGGAGGGAGTGAGGACTCCGCAAATGATAGCAGTAAGTCCACTGAATACACTATTCGGTGGCCCAAGTAGCAGCACATTTTTCTTTATACAGACATAAGGGGAAGCAAGATTCAACACACAGCAACTTTTCCTCAATTACAAAGAGCTAGTATGCCTGAGGCTTCTTTTGATGTCTCTCAGTTCTTGAAAAATTGGGTTCTTGTGCTGTCCTAAATACTTTTACATTTTTCTAGTTCTGCTATATACCATGCACTATTACTTATTTTCTATTCATAAATTAAAGGATTGATTGTAATAATGATCTTTGGAACCATTTTACTGAAATACTGGTGGATTCTCATTCCTCACTATTGTAATGAATAGCTACTTAGTGAAATTTACTTTACTCCTACTTGGATGTTCTCCTAAATAAATACCACACCTTTTAGAACTACTAGCTGTATTTGGATGCACAGCTATTTTTGGAACAAAAAGGCTTGTTAGTTTTTCCTGAAATGCCACTAGCAAGAAAAAAATCCAGATCACAAACGTACAAAAGCCCCTTCTTTAATAGTTCATCTGAACAGGTCAAGCTACTGGTATGAAACCAGAATCTCTCCAGAAGTATTCATTTACTAATTCCTGTATGGATAGGTATCATTGATTTGAGTACCTCATTAGAGTAAGTGCCTTAAAACTGTTATTTATCCTCATTGAGGGAAAAATGGAGAACGAGATGTTAAATTCATTTAAGATTTCCCCATCCCCTCCTTTTTTTCTTGCATGTCTTGCTCCATGTGCTCATGTATTAGAATTTCCACACAGAGGCCCCAGGCCAAAGCTACTATGGTAATGTTTGGAGAGGAAGCCAGACTTATCTCTGAGGAAGTAGATGACTTTTAGCCAAAATAAATTTTTTTGAGTGATCTATTCTACAAAACAGCCAATGTTGGCAATACCAGGTTGTTTGTTAACCTCACTATTTGTTGAGACATTCAGCTTCTTACATAAATGTTTTCTGTTTTGAATACTCAGATCAATTTTATACTACACAATCAACTTGGTCTAGGTACCTTACATAGTCCTCTTGATGCAGTACTTGACTACAATGTACTCATCTTCCTGTTTCCTTTGAGGCAAAGAAGTGCCATCATCCACATTTCATTTGTGGGACATTGAGGTACGGGCAAATATCAATTCCTGAAGAAAAGTCAGTGGTGGAGCAGGGACTGGTTCTTGCTCCATGAGCCCTAATCTTCTTAGTGCTTATGCAAGAGTAAAAGTAAGAGTGAAGGGGACCCAAAAACTGGCCGTGCTTTTGCATAGATCAGAAAAGAGCCTTTTGTGATTATATCCCTGCCTTTTGCGATTACACCTCTGGTTATTTTTCCAGGGCATTCCCAGAGGGAAGGTGGTGGGTATGGGCCTGTGTAATCTAAACCATAATCTAAAGACCTGAACACCTGGAGAAAGTCATGCCTACCTTCTGAAATTTCCCTTGTGCCAGTGTAGCTGCAGTTCCCTGTCTGCTTGTGGCAGTAACTAATGCCATAGGTTGACTTCCAGCAGGTAAAATTAAAATCATCTGCACAGACTCAGAGGGCTTACAGCGTTTAAGAACTCTTTGGCATTGGATACTTCTGAAAACACTTGAATATCTTAGAAACCCAACAACAACAACAGAAAACACAGTAACTTCCCTCCTTGATAATTATCAGTAAATTGTGACTATTATAAGAACAGCATAAATCCATCAAGAGCTGGAAGTTGCCAGATCTCCTCTAGCCTGAATGCGAATGTGGATTCCAGGCCTCCTGTATGGAAAGCCTGCATGTGTAGCATGTGAGTGTGTACTTCTTGATCTCTTTTAATCAAGAGAAAAATGGATAATGTAGTAGCAGAGTTTTGAGAAAGAATGCAAATTGCTGTGCATTGCAATGAAATGTTTCCCCTTAGGATTAGAGTGCCTGGTAAGACTTCTCTGCATGAGCTGGAGCTGATATATGAGGCTTTCGCTCGCATAAAGGCAGATAGGTTAGAGCTCAGCTGGGCCAACCTTAGGGCCTGGTTCTTCAGTACTTAATCAGGCAAAGCACCTGCAGAAGTCAGAGAGGTTTGCCCCTTAATGAGAATTACCTGACTAAATCTCCCTCTGCAGGGCTGGCAGTGTAATCCTGCTGCAGTAAAATGATGCATAAGGGTCCCTTAGTAAAAGTCTTAATTTGCTTTGACCACTGCTAGCATTTTAGGTCCACAATGGCCTTGGAAGTTATCAGTTGTGCTTTGTTGGCCAGCACATTATGTTCAGAGATAATTCCTCTTCAGGGCTCTCCGCTGAAATCCACTCGTGTCCTTCCTGCTGCATTCAGCCTTTCTTCCACCTCTGTCACTCCTGTGGGGATGAGAGGGTCTGGGACTGCTGCCTCCTCCTTTTTCCTTCCTAGGGAAATGGCAGCAAACAAAAATATGTCATATTTATTTACCAAGAAAGATTAAATCATACCACAAATTAAAGAGAAATATATATTACAAAAATACTCAGACATTTGATCAAAGGTACTACATGACAAAAAGATATACCATGTGTCAGCTCAACTGCTGTAGTTTTGTGAGCTCTCAGCCTTCAACAAAGGAGAGGAAATGTGTCCTAGAGCACCCCAAGTGAAAAAAAGTGTTACCTTAAGTTTCGTTATTTCACATTCTCCTTACGTTTCAAAGATGATGTTACTGTGGCTCGGCTGATAGTTAGTTAAAAAACACTAACCTGACTACAAGTCTGAATCACTTGTTTGGGTAACATGACATATAGATGGGGACAATGTGAGGAACACCGCTGAGAGCACCGCGTATCACTCGCAGGTGGGAATACATTAGCACAGGTCTCCCAAATTTATTTCTTCTGCTTTAATTTCTGTTTTGTTAAGCCATTTTTGATCAGTGAGATTATCTTACTGGATCAGAAAAAAAGCAGTGAGTCAGATAGACGGTCTGTTAAAGCAAAGACTGCATTTTTAGTAGCTATAACAACAGAACTAGAGGAAGCAATAACTAAGTAGTTAATCGCTTCACAAATCTGTCAGGACACACACTCTCCACAGCTGCCAAAACAATGGCCATAAAGCAGAGCAGTGCTTAATATTGTTAAGTCTGAAATACAGATGCAACAAACAATTATCAATATTACTACATAATCCGACATAGCCAAGCCTCCTGGAAAATCTGCTTAAAGCAGATTTCCACCGCTGATACCACTAACACCAACTGATATTATGGAGAAATTCTTTTCCAGCCCACTAAGAGTGAACTAGCCAAAATGCAATGAAAGCCGAGAACTCCAGCAGGAAGAAACAAACTCGATGCCAATGAGCAAACTGAGATGAAGAATGAGTGGAGCAAAGAAAACAGCACTGACTGATCTGTGAAAACTAATAAGACCTCCAAGAATTGCCTGAGCTCCACCCAGATGTGAGGTTGCTCATGATAAAGAAGAAAGTTTTCTCCATTCCTTCACGTGCCTGCCACGTGCCAGCTCATCCAGCCCGCATGCTGTCTGGCACAGGGTACCATCTCATCTCAGGTAAGTGACAATAGTCTTCATAGTAGCATTAGCACTTATTTGGACAACTATTTTTATACTAGAGTACTTTAAATGTAGCAAATAGCACTAACCACAAATGTCAATTTAGTGGCCAATGCACTTGGCATACTTTAGCACCTTTGCTATAAATTGGGTGACATATCAGCCTTTCTAGCGTTTTTCACCCAGTTTTTGAAGTGGACACAAAGTTAGAATTGTATTTCATGAGTGTAATGATTCAGAAAGAAATGCAATTACCTGTGTTTACTTTAAAATAAGTATTCAGAAAAGCAAGACTTCTCTTCTTTGTGGGGAAGACCGTTGTCAGGGCTGTGAGTGTAGGCATTATTCCTTACATCTATTGCTCTACTGCAAAAACTGGGATGTATTTTGTGAGCACAGACTGTATTAGCCAATAAAGATGCTAAGCTCAGCTCTGATGCATTTCTGTCCCTCTGTTTCCCTGTCCCTCCTTCTGTGAAAATTCCTACCCCAACTTACTGAAGTTCACCTGCAGGTTCCTAAATACTGGAAATGCAGAGGAAGCTGCAAAAAGGATTTTTTTTTTTTTAAAAAGGTAATTTTATATGTAAAATATATATATATAATTATAATGTTGATTTCCTGAGTTTTTTCTGGTGGACACCGTATTGCCTGCAGGGGCCACTGTGACTTCCTCAGGCTTCTTCAATACTTCTGCATTCCAACCAACCAACCAACACTTAAAATCATCTAAATGTAAGAAAAAAGCTTTTCTTTTTCTACAAAATTACTATCCCACCCTCAATGCTTGTTATCAGGACTTTGACAAATGGAAATAATTTTTTTCTCTTCTATTTTGGGGTATGGGGCAACTACATGATTGACTAGTAGAACTAAAATTTGACCGTCTCCACTTGCCCCCCCTTTGCCTGTGGTTCAACAGAAAGGTCTTGAGGGTATTTCAGGGTAATCATAGAGAGAAGATAGCTGAGTAATCTAGATGATACCCATGTGTTATCATCCTGTATGCTGGCCCTTCGTCCACTACTTTGGTGCAGTAATAGTGCAATAACTTTCCTGTATAGTGACTCTGTATCCATAAAAGAAGGGGCTGGGTTTTCCTCAGAAGATCACATCCCAAAGTCTTTGCTCGGTCTTTATCCATGCAAAATCTCATTCAAATCAATGGATATTTACATGAAAAAGCATTCACTTAAAATTAGACATGAGTGAAATAGGGTTTGGTGAGGGAAAGGGGAAGGTAGTGTGTGGGGGGTAATAGGTACTTTCATAGATTAACAGCACAATATTTGATGTGGTTTGCTGTGATTCATTGAATCATATGGTTTAGGATTTTAGATTATTTAGGTGTTGAAATAAATCGAACACTTAAGAATTTTACTATGCATGCTTCCTAGTGTCTCAAGACTCTGCAAATTCATTATTTTTGTTAATAAAATATAAATAAAGATGAGATAAATGCAATCAAACATGATAGATCATTCAGCCAGGAAACAAACAAATGCAACTCCATTGCCCACCCTTAGGCCAAAATGGTTATCTCGTATCAAAAGTGCTGGGCACATGGCTTGCCAATGATCCAGCTGATGACAATGTACCAGAGAGGACAGAGTCAAAAATGGGGGGGAAGGGATAGAGGTGGAGAAAGGAGAGAGAAAAAAAACCCAAACACCTAACAGTTTAGGTCAAGCACCCCCTGCCTCCACATAAATATCTATTTGTTGTTCACAAGTGCAAGTAGACAATATTTACCACTGATGCTTAACAAGAGGTAATAACTTGATGCTGTCCCCACCACGCTCTGCAAGTGACAAGGGATGACAGTGGAGACAATGTATGTAGGGACCAAAGAAATCTGTTCTGTAGCCCTTTTTCTGGGTGAAGATCATGGATTTTACTCCTTATCCACATAAAGCTCTCCTGTTTATGCTTTATGCTGATGGAGTGAATTTCACCCTACATAATTTCGCCTACCCTAGCTCAAGTCACTTAGGAAGCCTTTATGTAGATTTTACACTTAATTAACATAACCTCATCAGACTTGGTATTTTCTGGAATTTACACGAACTGGATGTCTTAAGAAACCCCGACTGAAGACGAAGACGTAAGGATTGCTTTATTGAGAGAGGGGAAGAAAAATATTGTATACAGCAATAAGGCGAAGAAAAACTTGGATTAGAAGACGGATTTAGTGGGTTAAGAAGTCACAGAACTTTGACAAAGCACAACTTTGCTAATACAAATAAGAACCCTGAGCTGCATTTGAATTCACATCACACCACACCTGGTAAGAATTAGTCTAGCACAGCATCATCAATCATAGTGTGGTTGTCAGTTTTGACATCCTTTAAGTCTACGTTGTGTGCTTAATGACTACATTACAGAAAATGTAAACAGACACCAAACATACAGGTATGCCCTATATTTTTTTAAAAGATGCTGTATATTTAAAAATAATAATAAAGAAGCACCAACAGTGTTTTGTATAGAGAGTAAGTAAGTGAACTGTAAAACAAGCTGCTACAAAATAATCAGAAAAAAGTTTCTAAAAGCAGGGAGTGAAAAAAAGAGAAAAAAGCTTGCAATATTTAGGAACTTTGATTGACCCAAATTGGGCAAATGTCAGTTAAATTTTAGAGGAAATAAAGGCTCCCTTATATTTTGCTATTGTATCCTGCAGAGATTAAGTATTATCTTTACTATACATCCTGTGAATTTTTCAGTTTGATATTGTGACCATGATTTACTAATAAGGACTCTGGAGTCACTTGTGAGCCCATTACAAGCCCTGTATTAATAATTCATAAGGGAAAAACATGCTGAAGAAGTGCTCGGGATCATGACCTAAGTGAAATGCCTGAGTTCAAACTAAAAATCTCCCAAATTCCATTTTTATTATTAGCAGATTTCTAGAATTACAACACTTAGAAGAAAGCCTTCAGCTGTGCAGCTCAGAAGGTTGCCCAGGTATTATAAGGCCCCTTGTCTCATTTGCTTGTGTGATCTGTGATTAAAACTTCTACAGACTTTAGCGAGTGCAGGATCAGGTCCCTCAGCAATTCATTCAGGGGGGCAAGCTTAATTTGAGATTTTAGCGAGTGTTTATTTTCTGGCTCAACAGCAGCATATTTTGGAGGTGGGAAAAATGTATGCAAAGAAGGGTCAAAATCCAGATGTAAGAATGAATAGCAAGAATACATTCAAAGGGTGCAGGAGGAGTGAGAACTGTAAATACATGTCTGATTTGGTCTGTGAAAGGTAATGTTATCTCTTTTCTGAAACTGCATTGTACTTTCTCATGGTATGTATGTAACTGCCTCTGCAGAGGTATGAAAAAGGTTTTAAAATAAAAAGATCTCACTTTTTCTTTGTAAATTAGATTGGTTAAGTTTCCAAAGTAAAAAGAAAATCCAGAAAACAATGTTTTATTTTAGTTCATTTGAATAATCTTCCTCATTTCTGTGATCTATCACTCACAGATAAGCACCTTGCAAATTTTATTATTTCTATAAAATATATCTTATTCAATTAGCAACTGTCAGTGAAAAAAAAATAGACAATAAACCTCCAGGTCTGATTAAAATGGAAAGAAACGTCGAGTGAAATGCATGATATTAAAGCTGTTATATTTCTTTGAAAATGAACATTCTTACAGAAATGACTTTCAAAGTTTTTTACTGAACGTGAATCAAAGGCCCAAACTTGGTTTGATTTTAGTCATTGGGAGCAAAATTAGAATTGGGAACTACCTCAGATATCTGTAGTTTTAATTTAGCTATTTGTTTTCAGGAATAATAATCTTTCAAAGCTTTGCAGGAGTTCATATGTCTTTTTGGAATTTTGATTTATTCCTTTAGGATCCCCCATTTCACATTTCCAGAACAAGGAAAAATAAGAAGAAGAGAAGCACTGTATTGTCCCAAGTTTATTAAAACACAGCAGCCCAAAGAAAGAAACTTCACAATTCCATTTATCCCAATTTGTAAATGAGAATTTTATTATGACAACATGTCTCAGATAACATAATACAATTAAAATGCTTTTACATGTTTGCTTATCACAGGTCTGGATTATTATTTAAAAGCTGAGATTCTTTCACGAGTATATATGGGTGGTGCACCAACAAAGTATTGAATATTAATTACTATTTTTATAAAGCAATTCTCCTAAGGCTTTGGTCTAAGCCAACAGTCCTTACTCAAGCAAAACAACTTGAATGCAGTGGGAGTTTTACCTAGCTCAGTACTTTAATCTCCTTAGAGATCAATAAATAATTAAAAAAATTATCATATGAGCTACTGTGTTTTAAAATTGCCTTCTTTTAAATTAATCTTTGCTTTACTTATTGGAGAAATGGTGAAGAATTTCTCCCCTGCCTTTGTGCCTCCACCCCTTTAGAAAAACCTCTGCAGGCGGCATCCTGCAATGTTACATCCAGCCCTGGTTTGGTTCTGAAATAGTCCCATTTTTGGATTGCTTTTTCTTTAACAACCAGATTGCACGATTTACTTCCACAGTTCCAGTGCTCCTCATTACTAATTCCAATAGCAAAAACTTGCCAGAACCCCTGAGAAGCAAACCTTCAAATCTAGAATTAAATAACAGAATATATTACACGTTGGACATTTGCAGGGAAACTTTACTTGAGGGAAAATAAATACAAACATCTTGTTCTGTGATCTGTAAGTAAACTACTTTAACCGCTGTGCTGCTGCTAGAAAGGCTTCTGACAATTACGTCTTTCAAGCCAAAGTTTTAACAGTGTGTTTCTGGGGCCAGCATATATACTTCATACAGTATTAATAAAGGGTTTCCCGAATTAATGAAAATGTACCGTGTTCACATTCAATGAATAAGCACCTAATTAAAAGCACAGTAAAGCCAGGAGCACAGATATTGTTGGGGGTTTTTTTGTTGTGGTTTTTTTTTTTAATTTTTTTTTTTATATTAATATCCATTGTATTACTTTAGCCTTTAATGTGAGCCTCTTCAGCTGACTGATGCCCAAAGGGGAGCTAACAAATCGCTCAGCTGGTGGCTGACACTGGTCCTGAAGAAAGCTAGTAAGGAACACTTTGCAGTCTTTCAGAGCCTCTACACCAGCTGTCACCCAGCTATGGGTGCTGAAAAGCTCCTGTCACTTCATCCAAAGGGATTTACTTGGTCAGAAGGAAAATTTAAATACAAAGCATGCAGCTAAGAAGCTAGTGAAAAGGATTATGAGTGCACAAGAGCACATGTGTATAAGACACTAATACATCTTTAGGAAATTTCAGATCCCCAAAGCCAGGATTACTGCCAGAGGCAGGGTGGTATACGTATGCTGGGACCTTTACCGTTGGAGTTATTATCTCCCAACTATTCAACTTTATAGGTCTTTCATCATGTGAGGGGGGTTTTTTGGCGGTGTTGGGGGGTGGGGAGAGGAGGAGGTTTTTTAAAAAAACGCTCCCCTTATCTTCAATAGGGGAGCAAGAAAAGACATTCCTGATCTATTATTCCGTGGAATTCACCTGCATGCAAAACACTCTATAGCTTTTAGTTATCGTCAGACGTTTAATTTGTGTGTGCGTGCACCATTGTCGTAATGGACCCAAATGTCCAGCTTAATTGTTTAATCATGAGTAAAGCAAACAAAGCACGGCATCTCACGCTCACCATCAGAGCTGCTGAGTGGAGGAGATGAAGAAGCAGGAGAGGTGCATGACAGGAGCAACCTGCCCAGCCTGGGGAAGGTTTCTGACTCTGATCTGGCCATCTTTGCAAATTGGCACTCAAGAAAATGACACACTAGACCTGCTAGCTGAGCTTGAAGGGGAGTGACACTGGGAAAAACACTGTGCTACAGAGAGTTGGAAACACTGTGCCGGAAAGAGTTGAGGGAGGGCAGTTGAATCTCGACTCTAGCCTTCTTTTCTTGTTCTCTTTTTTTTTTTCTTTCTCTTTTCTTTCATAAACTTAATTTTAAAACCACCGAAGGGAAAAGGAAAGGAAAAGAAAATGTGAAACAGAAGAGTAACGTCTATAAAAACTTACATTTTTAGCCAGCTTAACACTGCAGTCAAACTCGACTCGGAGCAGCACCCATGCTGGCTGGCCTGTGGCGAGGTACTGTTATTCTACGTTAATAGAGCCCCTGGCCTGGCCTGCTGGATGCAGGAAAGTTGATGATAATGCCAAGTTGTTTAGAGGAGGAACGGAAAGCCAGCACGAGACGCTGGCTACCACCGCCGAGCCCCAGGGGAGGGTCATGCGAGTTGTGACTGCTGTTAGCTTGGGCGCGCAGCCCTGGCTTGGCCCCCGGCGCAGGCAGGCGGCATGACAAATAATCCGGGGGGGGGGGGGGGGGGGGGGGGCGACGGGGGGGAGAGGAAGGCAGAGGGGCGAGGGGGAGGAGGGGGCGCAGGCAGGCAGGAGGGTTGGGATCGATGGGATGGGATGGGATGGGATGGGACGGGGGGGCTCACCTGCAGCCGCTCCGAACAATGGGGAGGAGATGGGAACGAGGCTATGAAACGTGGAAGGTTTAACGGAAAAATGATATTTTGGGGAAAAATTCCCTGCGTAGAGCCTTTAGGAACATTAGCATTATGTGTCTTACAAAGCGGGAGGTTTAACAAAAAGTGCTACACGGCGTGAACCAGCTGCCTTTAGAGGTCACTAGAACATCGCTGCAGTATTTACAAATTTTCCACGAAGGATTAGAAGTTAGTCTAAAGCCCTATATACACTATATACAGTTCCAGTGGATGCTGTATACTATTATCTAAATTTCTTCACATAGACTATCATGTATCTGCCCCAGCAAAGCTGATTAGTGAAGCAGCTTGACTCTGACATATCCTTTATGCCAGCCACAAGCTGCCTTGCACAGCCACCTTATTCACTGTGGAGACAGGCCTGAAGCAAGATTGTAACACAACAAATGCAAATGAGATGAGCCTTACACCACTTAAACTGAGATGGCTATAATATGTAACAGCTTAATGTGCCCACAGAAGTGATTGATGCCCCTTCCGTATCTCTAAAGAGCTTCGGTTTTGATGCACTCTGTTTTTAACTAATATTTCTTTTTACTCCTCTTCCTTGTCTTTCTCTTTATCCTCACTGTGGGGAAAGGAGGAAGAAAACAAAATACCCATCAAGTTATCAAAGCTGGTTGTCTTTCCCAAGATCCTGACTTGATGAAAAAAAAATTGGAGGCTCTCTTAATCAGCCCCAGGTAGTTATTTTTTAGCTTATTCCAGCAGAAGTTTGGCCCCTTGTAAATCGGTTATTGCTGATAATAAGCAACGTTACTTTCTATGGAAAGAAGCCCTGTTTGTGATCTGACAAACTGCTCGTCGTAGGGCAACCCAGTCTGAGGGTCTCAAGGAACCATTGCCATTAATCCCAACAGACCACAGCCCCACTGTCACTCTGCCTGAGTCGCGGAATTTGGGGAAAATTTTAGATAAATCTAACATCCTGTAACTAACCTAACCAAATGCTGCACTAACCTAACTGGCTATACATTTCTAATCAGTATTCGTTCCCTGTCCTTAAAATAAACAGAAAACAGATTTCTCCGTTTCCCCTAAAATCAATCTTTCACTGTATCTGTCAGTTGCTTTCTCCCAATTAGTATTCTAAATTCATTTATTTTTGTCATAAATTAATTTTTTTTGCGTACCTTGGCATGAGTTTTTCATTCAATACTTGTAAGTAATGTGACAGACTTAACGTTGTGTTGCTTAGCAGTAATAAAAAAAAAAGTAACTTTGTTAATGAATTGAGATGAATCAAAAATGCCTTATTAATTATTGCTTGCCTAGTAGGCTAAGCTTTGGCTCTTCACCTCACTGGCCCAGAGAACATTTCTTGCCTTTGGCCATGTCGGAGGGGCTCATTAAAACATCTCTTGGGAGCAGATAGAAATTGTTAGTGAAAAGCAATGGTCAGTGCCTCAGCTAGAACCCAGCAGGGAAGGGAATCCCTCATCACTGAGAGCTAACAAGGCTGTATGTATTACACCTGTAATCAAACTGCTCCGAAAATGCCAGGAGACCACTGGGCTCTCTTTGTGATTGGTGAAGTTATCTGAAAATGCTGAATCCAATCCATAATTGATGTGCACACATGCAATTACAAGCCTCCAGATATCAGTTAAAATGTTGCAGTTGCAAGCCTTAAGGAGTGGTAAACCTTAACATGCATGGCATAAAATAAGGTGTTTGACATAATAAAAGTGAACCTGCTTTGCTTCCATGCACTGCCAGTTAAATTTTAATTGAATTTGCTACATTTGTTAACAGATGTAATTATAGAAAACCTCACTGAAAAACAATGATATATGGATGGGCTTAGGTATCTTGTAGACATTTTGTGAATTAATTTGTATGTTTAAATAAAGATCTACATCACTGTTTTGCCTAAGGTAAGTAAAATTTACTATGACACGTAATGTGACCTTCGGATATTGAAATCTCACAATGTTAGATGTCCTAAGCTTCAGGTTAGGATAAGGTGAAAAACTAGTGCTTCTTGAAGACTTGCGTTTGTATCTGGCCTCCCTACGGTCTCCTAGAAAAGTCAGAATTGCAAACTGCTTTCAAGGCTGGGCTTCCAAGTCAGTCACCCTCTCGTAGATGAGAAGCTGAAATATGAGATGAAAGGTGGCCTAAATGAGCTGAAATAAATTTAGAAGTCAAGGGCATAACATTCTCCAAAACAATATATATACTTACTAGAGCTCATCCGGTCAGCCTCAGGGTTAGTGTTTTCCTTTAATTTTTATATTTGCTTGTTTCTCGGTTATTGTCTAAGAAAGAAACCCTCTTCTGGTGTGATGTATAAGCAGATAAACTTCTACAGATGCTGAAGATTGCAGTCACTCCTTGCTTGCTCTGAGGAGAGGACAGCAGGACAGCGGGGAGGCTGTGTAACAGGAGAACAGGAAAAGGCAATTAGAGAAAGAGAGGATGCAGAACCAGCAAACTACCCACCATAAATATTTCTGGGGTGCACCCATGAGTTTAAGATGGAACAGTTATTATTGCTGTTCAAGAGGGCTTCCCTATTTTGTGAAGTACTTTGATGTAAAAAAATGATAGATAGATAGATCTGAGGGCAGATGTGCACCCTGTATCAATAGCATTGAAAACTGATTCATGAGACTACAACATGAAGAATGTGCTCTGCTGCACTCTATCTGGCGATATTGTTTATGCTATATCTGACTCTAGGGCTTTCTTCTAAACAATTAGAAGAATAAGCTAAAATTTATATCAGCCATTAATGAACAGGAATCACAGAACGCCTCTTGCAGTGCATCTGGCAGTGTTTGGACTCCTCTCCCTTAACCTTGCTAGGAGAGGTGTTCCTCTCCCCAGCCTTTACTGCTTCAAAACGTGCTGCCCTAAGTTAGGTGTTCAGGCTCCCTCTGTAGACACTGCAAAGGGACAGCCATGCCCAAAGGGCAAGTTATCCCACCTGTCTCAGAGCAGATTTATGCTTTGGAGGCAGAGGAAGGCAAAGGCTTAGGTGAGATGAATCCTGCCTAAAGTGACTTGTGGTTTTTTGGGTTTTTTCCTTCTTTTCATTTTTAAGTTTTCATATGTATTCTCACTAAAGCCCTCACCACTAAAATGTTTTTCTGTCTGGATTTTTGTTTCAGCAAGGCTTCATTTCACATTATCTTTTAATTGTACCCTTTTAAGAAATACAATGAACTGGGAGGGGGGGAGGAGAAAAATTGCTGATCAAATACAATCTTGAAGGGTTGGATTGAGAGGTGTACAAAGAGTTCAAATACCTATTGACATTTATTTGAAGGCACATTTTGTTTTCTATTTTATTTTTATACATGAGATTGAAAAGAGGAAAATATACAAAACCACAGACCCTGGCAATTCCTGAAATAGCAAAAAAACCCCCCTTTTTCTTATTATTCCTAAACTGTATGGCAGGTATCTGAGATCTAAATGATTTTCAAACTGTTGTCACTCTCAAATTTCATCCTGCCACCCAAATTAGCAGCATAAAGACCTGTTTGTGATGAGGATTGCATGTTTGACTAGCAGCACCATTTACAGTGGTAGAAGTCCTTTCTACTGGGGGCTGTAGAAACAGAGAACAAAAAAGCCAGTCACCACCCTCTAAGAGTAAGTGGTTTAAAGTACATCATCAAATTTGTGACAAGACGTCTGTGGTTTAATTTGTAGCGCTGTCCTGGTACTAAGAGGATAGCGGGCCAGATTCATCCAGAAGTCACATTCAGATCACATGAGATGTGAATTTGAGCCATAGACTACGGTGGTGTAAATGACAGAGGCTGAGGAAGTGGACAAAAGCAGATTTCCCCCATCTTTGCCCTCTCTGAGTTTCAGGGCTGACAGCGGCTCATCTGTGTAGATCAGAACACCTCAAGGCTGCTCTAAGCTCCACCGGCTCGTAACAGCCTCTGAGGTGCTTCTGTGCCACCGAGGGATTTCCAGCGCGTATGCTGTGGCCACGGGCCCTGCGCTGGGGTGTGGAGCAGAATGAGATCGCTGGCTCCGCAGTGCTTGGGGATTGCCCGGCTCCAAGGTAATCCCCCAGCCTCCATTAGGGCAGTTTTCCAGGATCTTTGAGCTGTTGGACTCAGAGTTGTGCTCTGCTTGTGAAGTTGCATCCTTGCCATTAAATGTTAGAAAGAAATTGTCACACAGGTTGTATTGCCAGCTCATGCAAAGGTTTCTGCCATCCTTGATTATGGCCTAGGCATTTGCAAGGTGTCCACTTTCTGTAGGTCAAATTTTGCCTAAAGATGACCTTAGCTTTTGAGTTATTGCCAAATATATACAGGTATATAATACTTGGAGTCATTTAGTAAAACCTGCATTTAATAAGCCTTTCATCAAATGTGGGATTGGTAATGTCAGTAATCAGTGACTGCTAGTATGTCAGTGCACAAGCAATTAACAAAGTAGCAATAATCGATATGTGGTAAGAAGAAAACTGACAGATGTCAGTTACTACACTGAATGCGGTGATTGTGTATACCTGTACACGTAATGCATACGCATGTGCATGAGCCTAGGTATATGTAGCTTTCTTACGTTCGGGTGTAACAAACCTTATGCACATACTGACATACATGGTACTGTTTCCGATCAAAACAAATAGAGACCCAAACCGACCATTTAAACTGCAAGCAAATGATGCTTCCAGCCTGTGGTCCCTGCTCTGAATACAAGCAGGTGAGGAATGGTGCTAAATGCTTTTGATGTTGCCAGCTCCCATTTGCCACCCAACTTTTTTCTCCTCCAAAACCTCTTAACAAACTTCAAAGGCCTCCTTGCTTCTTGCCTTAATCCAGTGCACTGAGACCTCTAGTTCAAAGAACTTTCCTTAAACCCTCTTCTTAAACTGCAACCAAAACTTTTTCTTTCCTTTCCACAAAGTAGCAATTACAGCCCTGTTGCGTGGCAATTGGGCTTGGGCCGATCAGCTCCTGCTATTAATTAATCTCACAAAGGGGGCTCATTTCCTGGCATTCAAATTGACAAGAGAGCAGAGAACAGAAAGCCCTTTCAAAGCAGTTCCAGTTAACTGAGGGAAGAGGTATCAGAAGAAAGAGCCCCACAGTATTTGAGGTAGAGGGCACATTTGATACTGCCTATGCTTGCTACTGATTGAATGATTTTGTTAAGGAGAGCTCTTTACTAATCTTTTACCTGCAAAAAGCTCAAGAGCAAGTAAATGCAGCACAAATATTGCTAAATTGTGGCAGAGAGGCTTCACAGGCCAGGCTTTCGATTTCGCTCTCCCAGTGCATCTTCTTGAGCATTATACTTACTTTAAACAGAAAGTGTTCGCTTTACTAACGCAGAAAAGCTCTTGGAAGGAGGGGAGGGGGAGATGAAGAGGCAAGAAAGAAGAATAGCAGACAAGAGATTAAAGCTTTTTATTCAGTATCTCTTTCGTATTCAAATTGTGCTAAGGGCTCTGTGAAAGTTAGAAGCAAGCTTGTTCAGGAGGGCTTCTAAAGTGTGTACATGGATTTCATGGGAATAGAAAAGAAGCCACGGACTGGGTAATGAAAGAAAGATAAGATGTCCTATATAAAACAACTCAAGAGTGGTTCAATTACTTCAGCAAACCATCAAGCAAGCTTTGAAGATTTGAGGAAACACTGTTAAAATGTAACAAAAAACTCATGTTGCAGGTTTTGTACCACTATATGTTTGTATACTGTGTGATTTACTTAAGCTATATTCCCTCTGTGAACATTGTTTACTTCTTTGGGGTTTTTATTATTATTTTTCTGGAAGAGCTATGTTTGTCTGGAAGAGTTAAGGAAAATGAAACATTCACGTTTGATCTTTGTATCTCCGTGAAAGGGAGTGTGCTGTAAAAAAATGGCATCATTGTTTACAAAAATAAGCCTGGGAATTAAAGGTCTGTGGCCGACAGTTTCACATATTTCTCTTTGCAGTTAAAATAGCCCTCCTGACAAAGGCTAAATGGTATAAGAAATAATCGACTGCTTTCACCCGGGGAAAGGTCTGAACAGAGGAATATACCAGCTATAAAAATAAAAGTCTGCCGTTTAGAAAATACCTATTTTTTAATTGCAGCTATCTCTTTCTCTCTGTGTCTCCTTTCCCTCCTCAGTTCTCTGTGTCTGAGAGTTGACAAGTAACATCAAGCATGGCCCAAGAACAAAGATAACCAACCATGGCCTGCAGCATCCTTCAACCAAAAGTCACCTTTAGTCAGGCTTTGCCATCTAATTTGCGGTGTTTCTGCTTGTACTCTTCAAGCAGAAGTCCTAAAACTCTTGCCGTATAAAGCTTTCCTGGTTTCTGTCCAATAAGATTACAATGGGAACGGTGGAATGATTTAACACTTTTAGCAATCATCAGCCACGGCCACCCTGGTGCTCTGACTTCAGAAACGCAGAGGTGAGCCCGCTGCTTTATTCCTCCTAAGTTTATTTTGTGTTTTTTAATGCATGCTGACTAATACATCTGTAAAGCTCCCAATTTAAAGTGCAGCTCAATCCCCTTGTGTGCCAAGTGTCCTGAAACAGTGCTAAATTACCTTCATAGATTATTGTTTTTTTAATTTAGTTGGGTCAAATAGATGGCAATGCTATATGCCATCAAATGAAAGACAGCAATGACTTGTTTGCTTGAATCAAAGTAAACAAAGACAGTTTACAGGTCCTTTTCTGACAAGAGAAAAAAGGAGTGTCACCAGCAAAACTCATCAGCTTGTGGAGACAATGGAAAACAAGGAAAAAATGAAACCTAAAAACCAAAGGAAATCTCCACTTTCCTGTCCAGTGGTTGAGGAAAGTCATATAAACTCATTAAGCATAGTATTAACATTCAAGGGATTAGCAACCAAGATTTTTTTTTTTTTCAGTGGTCTGTCAAAGATCTCATGGTTCTCTAAAAACTCAGAGCATTAACTTGAGACTTCAGATGGTCATTGAAATACAGCACTGCTCACTTTACTCAGTATTTAACAGTCCTTTTGGCCTCACAGATAGATACTCAGAGAATGGTTATATAAATTGTGTTTTGCCCTGTAGCGACTTAAACTCTTAATGCCACGTACACCAACCACCTATGGTAAGCAATTCCATTCTGCCTCTGACTCTCTGAACGTCCGCTATGCCGAGGAGGCACTGGTGTCAGTGCCCCGCTGGTTGGATGCTGGGCTTTCCCTCCGAAGACTGGCTGCTGACAGGGACTCTGGTGAGAACTGATGTATTGGGTAATCCAATATACCAATGTGGAAACCACAAAGGTAAGCATTAGTCATGGCTGGAATATCTTTTAAAAGCAGATTTTTTTTCAAAAAAGTGTCAGTACAGAAATCAAAATCATATCCAAGACTTTTACGAAATTTTTGAATGAACCATATGATTTTTTAAAATTTATTTTTAATTTAAAAAAACCACAATCAACACAAAAGCCTATATGAAAGAAACATCTTGGCTTCTCTCCCTTTAGACATACCAAAAAGCAAAACATATTTTGAATGAACCATTGTTCATGAGTTAGGATTCATGAATTTAGGACCATCTACTCTTTTCCATCCCTACAGGAAGTCCTGTCAGTCACAGGAGGAGGACAGTGAAGAAACTGAAGGAAAGGACAATTTCTATGTTATAAATGAACATTTTTGTTCCTTATTTTTTATGACGGTCATTGCAATATACTGGTAAAATGCAATTGTAATTAGGACTGTTCCTCTTCCTGTACTTTCTTCACTCATTTACCCCCATTCCCAATGAACTGTATTCCTTTCCTTCTTTTGTATATCACTATTTTTGCCTCTGCACTTTATTCTTCAGTAATTTAGGTCCTGGTGAAATTATATCAGTTCATCCTCAATAGAAGATCTCTATATATCTTTCAAATAGTGGCATGAAAATCCACTGAATTCTTGGATTTCATATACATGTGTGAGTCTGCCAATCTCTTCCTGGTGTGTTTGGAGTTCTGCCCCATATATTACCTTTTTCAGCTAAGCAACATCTTGAGCACTTTCAACCTTGTAGCAAATAAGATAACTACAACAAACTTGGGCAAACTAAGACTTCACACACGGTTCATGCCATTTGTTTTGAATATCTTAGTAATATCTGTCAGTAATGCTGCCACCTTCACTGAAACAGTGAGAGATGATCTTTAATTACATTTACAAAAGAATTGAATGTTCTCTTGGCTTCTATTGTCTTTCTCTGCTCTCTTCTTCACATCCTACTCCTTCTCTCTCTGTTCTGTTCCTTTACCTGGCTAATTGAGATTGTATGCTTGTTGCAGCATCACCCTTGTCATTTTATGGGTTCTGCTTAGCACACATTGATTGACCCTCATCAACTTGGGTTTCTATGTACATACATACAGATGGCATGTAAGTCCAGAATTTACCTGTCTGCCTCTAAAGAGTGTGAGTATGCAAGTCTTTAGAAATCACAGTTCTTTGGAAATCCTGACCAGGAATGTGGCTTTACTTGAGCTCCATTAAAGTTAGTAGCAAGTTTTCCATTGACATTGATGGGAGTTAGAAAAGGTATCAAACACAAGAGGATTTTTTTTTTTTTTAATAAAATACAAAAGCCTATATGGAAGAAACTCCTTGGATTCTTTCATTTTAGACATGCCAGAAAGCAAAACAGCTCTCAGACTGTCTGAAATTCTTTCTGATTTCTGAAGAAAAGACAATTTCACAGGAAATAAATAAAAGGCCTCTGATTAACTGACCAACAAAGCAGAGGTCCTTCTCTCTTCCTAAAATGAGCAGTTCCCTTCTCTATCAGCTTAATAAAATTGTCCAGGGCAATTTTGCTGGTTCTGAACTTGATATAAAGACAAATACCATTCTTGAGAGACTATAAAGCATACCTTTAGATCAATAGAGCATAGGAAATCCTCCAGAGATACAGTCTTGTTTATGGTCAGGGAAGCCTTTTTTGGGGGTGGAAAAGGAGAGTTTCACAGTATTCAGGTTCATTAGAGTAAGTATCAGCCTGGAGGAGCCCTAATTTCTTTGAGACTGCAAAAAAGATTCAATTGAAACTTAAGCCCTTTTTCAATTGTGGTACTGGAATAATAGATTCTATGGCAAGTCTCTTGGAGACGGTGGAAACGGCTGCTCGCTTTTTTATGCATAGTTCACTGATTAACATCTGCCTGATTGAACCCTTATAAACTTGGAATGGACTGAAATTTTATTGAGTAGGTTTGCTGAAAAGTCTCTGAAATACATGGATACGATGCCTGTGGGCATATAGATGGGCAAATAGGTGGGTTTTCAACAGGCTCTACTCCTGCTACCTGAGGACTATGCACAGGATTGACAATAAAAGCTACTCATGGTAGCAGGTGGTAGGTGTCCCTCAATTCTCTTGCATTCTGCTAAGTGTATGTGTCTGGATTTGGATAGCAAAACAGACTTCATTAATCACAGGAGCAATATACATGTGAGAGTTATCATTGAAGCTTTTCTGAGTTTTTACATAGGACAAATAGAGTTTTTGACTTGGAAGGTCTGTGTAAGTCCTTTCTGTGATAGGAAGGAGGGGAGAAATGGATATATGAATGAAAGTTTTTAGAACAATATATTAAAAAAAATGTTCTAGTAATTCCATCATAGTTAAAGGTGAGTTACTCGATTAAATGGTGTAACTATTTTCCATGTTCTGTGTTACAGCACCTTGAAAACAAGCTCACTAGTAGCACAATATTGGAAAGGGAGCAACCACTTAATGTGGATAAAGAGTTAGACTCTGCCCCTCTCTCCTGCCAAGGTCCCCATAGTTCTTCATGTGAACAGCTTAGGAAAGCCAAGAGCAGGCAGCACCAGGACATCACTCAGCAGGGTGCTGAGTGCTCCGCAGGATGCTCAGCAGGACAAGTGGGTGCATTTTAATGCCTAGCTGATCCAAATTCTTCAGTTTTGATGAAATAAAATACTTCAGGTTTAGATCAAATTAACCACACATGATATATTTAATGATGATAAAATATGCGCACAGAGGTCATCTGGCTCAGGAGAGATATCCAAAGCATGGGAGAGAGCACAGAGATGATGCATTCGGAAACAAGACAATGTAGCTAGCTGAATGGGAGGGAAAATGTGAACTAACTTTAAGGTCCCTTCCAACTCAAAACATTCTATGACTCTATGATTCTATAACTAAGAGTATCTGAGAAAAGAGGTTCTGACCTGGCTTGGTTTTGTGTTGTCACCTGTTGTATAAACATTACATCATCATTGCAACTGAAGGGAAATACAGACCATGATCACTGAATATTGAAAATTTTATCAGTGCATGATAATTAGAAAAACACCTGTGCAGGATATAAATGTGATGTCGTATGGAGAATTTTTTTGATGTTTGATAGCCCTTAAAATTTCTCATTTTTCATGGTTATGGAGAGATCTAGGTGATTGTTGTACAATGAAGTATACTGCACAAACAGAGGTACAGATTCTGCACTTTTTTTTACTCAGGTAGCAAGATTTAGCACTGTTTAACAGTGCACAATCGCTTTTGTCTCTTTACTACTCTTTTAATAGTTAGTATACCTAGCTTATAAAAATAATTATAACAGTACATTAATAGATGTTGAACATGATAAAAGAAATGTGAGAAGGTGGTAGTAGCTTTCTCTCAAGGTATAATCAGTATACACCTCTGAGAAGTATTTGTACTGTGACTTTAGAGTTAGAGCTACATTACTAGTTGGATAATAGATCTAACTGATCCTAAAAAAGGCAGTTCATCACTTAAATCTGAAACACTACTCACACCTGATATCTGGGGGGATTCTTCACAGATCTGGACTATAAATACTGTTTTTCTAGGAAAAAAAGATAAAACAGGTAGAGGAAAGGTACCTTTATTACAATTATTTACCAAATCACAGAGAAAAATGTACTGAAAACCATACAACTTTGAAGTTCCCTAGGCAAAAATGTTTTATTGTACCTAGTGTAGGCAACTGCTGCAGACAGCTAAGACTGGAGAGAGTAAAAATGGTCAATGTTTATAAGGGTGCATTTATTGACCAAATACTCAAGCATAGTAGATAAATCAAAGGAGGAACTTAAAAGACCCTTAAAATAGGGAAAGGAAAATGCTCTGGCCCAAAGATTAAAGAACTTATCTTAGATAATTATTGTGATGCTTTGTTTTGTACACTGTGCCTATGTATTCCTAGGTTTTGCTACTAGGATTTTATCTGACTGTAAGGTGTCAGCTACAGACTGTGGTGGTAGGTCTTTCCCTTGCACACCTTGGCTTTACTCATCCCCCCGACCTTAAACAAGGCACTAAAGTGAGTAGAAGTGATGACACCACTTATCTACCCAACTCCATTAAGAAAGGAGCATATGGAATATGGGAGAAGTTGGTGAGAATGCCTGTGACATTTAATTCAATGGCAAAGCTGTCCTAACATGCAGTATTAAGAGTTCACTCTAAAAAAGCAAATTGCCTACGTAGTTGCTTATCTCTAGTCTACTCTAGTCTGGAGAATCTTTATGAATTCAGTGATACAGTGATACAGTGGATTGACTTGTTTTAGACCAGTGAAGTTGGTAAAGCTGCAGCACAAAACAAATATTCAGGTTGTAGGTGCATGTAGTTCTTTTAGCTGGGAAAAATCTGCTCAGGAAAAATCTGCATAAACTTCATGATTTGATTTTCCAGTATTGTTTGCATACAGCGTTCAAGAGATTGAAGAGCAAAACATGCAGTTTGTACCCAGCTGAGTTTGTTTCTAGTGCTGCCAAGGAGCCTTCAGCAATGCTGAAAACCAGGCTTTATGGGTTTTTATCAGTCTGTCATCTCCAGAACTGTGTTCTTCTCCGCTGAAATAAGTAACTGCTGGCTCATGGATGTCCCAAGAACGTGGCAATCTTTGTTATTCTAGGAGATGGGACCGTTTGTCAAATGACATCAAAGTATGTAACCTTGCAGACTTAGAATAATCAGTGAAGACACATAGGCTTCTCCAAAAGGCCATTCAGAGAACATAAGTAAGGATCCTGCTCTGAATCCTCTGCTGGAGAAGACAGTCTCACTTCTATGCATAAGTGTATGGAAATTAAGGACATTTAAGGCTCCTGACCCCTGCCTTCAGCCTTCTGAAAGTTAGTTTCATCCTCAGAGTTAATCACCTGAATCCTGTCTGCACATGAACACAGAGGAAGGGAGACACATGCCCTCTGAACGCAATTTATCCCGCCCATCTTGGGTATCTTGGGATGGGACAAATTCTCCTGTGACTCCATGTCTCCCTCTTGCAGAAATCTTGACACCTGGTTAAGATTCTATACCTAAATACTAGATATGAAGTATCAGCAAGATGAATGCTTTACTTTCATTTTTTTCATTAGTTAAGCTGTATTTTCAGAGCAGGTGAGGGATGAACACTAGCTTACAGCAGCTGTAGTTTGGCAAGTTCTTACCTCCATTTCCTTCTGAATGAGGCTTCCCTACACATATCCTGCCTCCTACAAGGACCTCAATTTACATGACTTCCATGATGTTCTACCCTAGCTTCTCCCATATTGTCTTAAGGAGGGTGTAGTCTTCTAGAGAGCCTTGACTGCAGGAAAGGATGGAAGTCTTATTCAAAAGTGCTGTGAGGTGGTGGATTTAATTTTGAATTAATTTATGAAGTAAAACTATGATGTAGAACAGTTTAGATTTGGATTTAAAATAGTTTAGGTTTTTTTTGGTTGTTGGTGGTTTTTTGGTGTTTTTTTTGTGAGACATGACTTCTCAAAATACTACATGTTCTATCAGGAAAGTCTTCCAAGGGAAATTTTCATAAATCCCCTAATCTAACAATCTTTTTATTTAAAGAATGAAGTCAGCAAAATAAGTTATTGCTAAAGGTAATGATATGCGACTGTGCAAAAAAAAAAACCCATTACCAAAAAAAGTCTAGAAGAAAACAAGCCTTCCCAGTGGTTTGCTATAGAAGGCCATGCAACAGACACCAGCATAAAATAATTAAAGTAGTAGGCATCATTTAAAACTAACTAGATATAATACTTGAAATAATCAAAAAAATATTTCTTGTTCAGCAATCTATACAGGGTCTTTGAAGTCTCATGCTGCGTACACACTAGTCACATACAATTAGTGTGCACTATAATAAACAGACACTGAGAGGAAATGGTCTTAGAGAGAAATAATTTCAGATGTATTTTTCTTTGTATGTGTATTATACACTAGACAATTCTGATAGCCTGTTGAGGATCTGAAAATATTTGAAATATGTAGTGGTTAAGAAATTAAAAGCGAGCAACTATTCTGTTAAAATTGTGTAATACAGGACTCTTAGAGGTAAATACATCTAACACTTGGTATGCCATTCAATTTCAATACTAGTTCTTCTAAAAATTCTGCATAACCATTCAACTGTTTATTATGTTTAGAATGGTGAAAAGAAATATAGTGGTCTGCAATATACACATTTTTAAGGTACAGCAAGACGTCCTCCTCAGCAAGGGATTACAACATAACATAAATCAACTTCAAACTCATAAAAGCAATAACTTACATATATTTTATTACCATAGGCACATTTATTAGGATTAAAATTTTACAATATCATAATACCCCTACTGGCTCACCTTAAAGTATTAATGTGATAGCAACACTATTAATAATTATATATCATACAGTAGGTATTTTTTGGAAAAGTGTGGCTTCGAGCCCCAGATACTGTACTAGTCATGAAGAATTTTTGCTGCTGTTCAATATTCATTCCCAAGTCATAAACAAAAATAAAGCAAAGAGGTAATGCTTACACACATAACTTCAGTGTGCTCCAAACTGACTAAACTTTTCGACCAGTTTTCTCCCAGAAACACATCCTTCAGCGAACCAGAAAATCTGTATGCTTTTGGCGCTGTCCTTGCAAATGCTTAATCCAAAACATACTCTTGCATGCCCTGAAAAAAATGGTTTTGGTCATGTATTCTTTTCAGTATGTTATTTTAAGTCTATATTTGAGTTAAATTTTTTATCAGTATCATTTCAGGCATTGAGTCTTCAATATTGCTAATCATTAAGTCTATTGTCACAGAATTATCAGATGGTATTGCAACTTTAACAAAAGATAACTGACTTTTCAGGGTTTTTCAACTACAGAATAGTCTGGAATTTGGCAGCTTTCTTTTACTTTCCCTTTTTTTCCCTCTCTCTTTTTTATTTTGCTCTTAGCAATTCTAGCTGGTTGAATTACATTCAACTCTATCAAACCTCTATTGAATCCTCTGTAGAACACTCCAGATGTTCTTCACCTTTATGTAACACGCACTTTTCCAGCTGTTCATTATTGGTCTTCATGACTTCATTTTGACAATAACACATAAAGTAAAGGGCACTTCAGGGGGATGTTTGATATAAAACTATAGCAGTCATCAACTTGATGTGTTTTGGGATATTTCAATACCATTTGTTTATCTAATACATCACTGTGGGTGGAATTCATCTCACCTAACTTCAGACACCTATAATCTCAGCTAGTCGTGCCATAGTCTTCTGGAGACTGATAGGCACATTTAGGGCATCAATCATTTGACAAATTTCTGCTTTGGGAGGAGATGAACCATGCCCAAAAAATTCCTATCCTACCCACTCACTGATTATAAAGGCTAAGGTGATTAACTCAGATACGGATGTCGGATTTGAAAACATCTACATTTCATCTTTGTGTCTTGTGGAGATATAAGACATTCTTAAGCTCCTGTGTAGATATTTTGGGATTAGCGTGTCTGGAGTGTGAAGTGGTGCTCACATAAGGAAGAAAAGAGCAGAACAATCTGAGCAGTGGCACTGCTCAAAATTTTGGGGGGCACGTATTTGGCTAAAGCAATTTCAAGGGTGTTCTGAATAGCCGACATTTGCTCTTATGGATGTGAAGACCATCTGTTACATTTGCATGTGGCAGTGCAAATGCACTGCTGCTTGACTGAGATATGCCATTTTGAGTGCAAGGGAGCAGTAAGCAGGCAGAGATACAGGAACCTACCTATTCCTGGCAAGGCCAAGCCCCTCAAGGAAGCAGGCCACCTTTGTGAACATGGGCAGAGGGATCCAAAGAGTGGAGAAGTCCATACTTCACTGGTCACCAGAACGGTCTTAAGTCATAGAGGATCAGCCTTCAGGGTCTTCTTGCAAACCTGTCTGCTCTGCAAATGTGTCTTTCCAGAGGATCTGCTGGAATGGTATCGTGCCGCACCGCCGGTCGCATCTTAACACCGTTTAAGTCCTCTTGCCACCATCTCTCTTTTTGCTGTAGAAGAGACCTGCCTATTGGAATGAAAATGACCGTGAGGCAACTTCTGAGTGAAAATAAAATGCAAATATATGATACTGTGAGCATTATCTAGTGAGTATACAAATAAGCATTGCCATCTGTGATAGTTTTTTCAAATGTGATTTTCAGGATCTGTTTTATTTTTTGTTTTCAGTGAAGCATAAAAACTGGAAAGTTGTAGGGAAATCTGGCCTGAAGTATTTGCCATCGGAATATACATTTCTTCTTTGCAAACAACATTCACTTGTATTTCATTTGAGCACTTTCCTCTTCCCATTCCCGTTGTCAAAGAAAATCAGTTGATTGGAGGGAAAGGACGCTTACTGTGAGAACAAACTGGCATGTTATTTTGCAGATCAATATTGATTTTTCCTATTCAATGCATATTTTATTGTTAATTGGATGATAGGCTATTCCTGTTTGGATATATGCAAATATCTCTGAACTTTTTACTTAGAAAAAATAATAAAACATAATTTTAAAAAATGCATTTATATATGTGTAGAAAAACAAACCTAGTTTAGACTTTGGACAGATGGTCCGATTTGGTGCAGCTGAAAAATAGCACAATTAAAACCTAAATATTGTATGTTTCCTCACTGCATGAGTCAGAGGTCAAATGTAGGCATTTATTTTTAATTTTGCCAGAAGATCTTGTCTAGTGCACCATATAGAGCAAAACTAAGCAAGATTAATGCATATTCCTGACTAAGTGTGATTGGAACTTTCTGCTGGCATTTATACATAGGTTTAAATTCATTAAAATATAACTATCTAATATTTGTTTTATATGACTGAATTAATTACATTTGTAAATGTTAACACTCAATGACAGGTCTACACAAATCACCTCATTAAAATACAAGTACACTATGTGCCTGAACTCTTAATTTTAACTTGTTTTTTAGCTAACATCAACAGAACTGTTGACGTTAAAAACATTAACCTATTGAGGAGTTTGCTTACCATTTCCTGTATATTCCTTGTTACCAAAAAAGGAATTATTAAAGAAACAAAGAAACTGAGACAACAAACTGGCTGGACTTTGAATGGCAGCTATCACCAATAGAAGAATGTGAAGATACAGTTTGATAGATGATTTGCCTTGTCCTAATTGAGAAAAGACTGAATGTAGCATGCATAAACATAAATGCTTTCAAGCTTGTAAAAGTTATAATGGAAAAAATTAACATCTCTCTCTCTGTTCACTCTTTTATGATCTCCTTTAAACCAAAGAAAGATAAATTCAAGTGGGATTTAGTTACTATAGCATTCTGGTGTTAGCACTTGGTATGAGAAAGAGATACCCTCTTTTTGTGCTTGCAGGTGATTCCCATTTTTCCACTTAACTGCCTTCCTAAGCTGTGCTTCTGTTGCACAGTCTGGCACAGATAAACTACTCCCAATTTGGGGTTTTGTTTGTTTGTTTGTTTGTTTGTTTGTTGATTTTTTCCCCTCCTTTTTCCTTCGAAGTCATTCAGAAGTCCCACCTCTCCTTAAATCTCACTGACGTTTCTATCTTTATCTGTTTCTGATTATCCTAGAAGATTTTCAGATGAGAAACTGTGTGTTTTCACCAAGTCTGTTAGTCTTTTGTCTAGAAAAAATATCCAGTCAATTCTAACAGTACCTTCTGTGTCTCCTGAGGCAGGTTTGGTAAAAGCGTGAATAAACCCTCTTCTGCATGTGCGTAATACTTAGCCAGATGATCACAAGCCAGTGTATATCACATGCTCTGACTAAATACATATGCCACAGAAGAAAAGCTGGATATTCAGGTTAGCAAAGGGAGAATGGTAAGACTCAGCTTCAAAATTATTAGCCAAGCCCTCCTTCTTTAAAAAAAAAAAAAAAAAAAGAAAAAAGCCTCAGAAATTGTAATGCCCATGAAGTACAGGCAAACAGATTTTCAATTGCTAATGCCTGCTCCAGAGACAACCACTTTTTGATTGCTTGGTACTCAAGATACCTAGTTTGAAACTTTGAAAATGCTGAGCTTCTTTGGGGCTTCAGACTTTATGATATTGTTATTTCTAACCTTATACTTAGATTTTACAAGCCAGATACTTTGCACCGTATCCTCTGCCAATACTAAACAAATACGTTGTAAATGATATGTGTGAAGTGCGATGTAGAGAAAGCAGTTATAGTTCATTATTACTCTCTTACAGCTCTGCTTTAAAGCTAAATAGGTCAATGTAGACTACCCTAGACAATGTGCTAATTTAGATTCTACCTACATATCTACCAAACTACTTGAAATTTGCAGTATGCTTGCTTGTTTTATTTATAAAATTTTCCTGTCTAAAGAAATCTCTTTGATCAGCTGAAAAATGGAATAAAAGATTAAAAAAACCCCTGATTTGTGGACACAAAATTTTCAAAGAATCACTGTGTCATTAATTTACATAAAATTTCAAATTCATTTAAAAAAAAAGACAAATCATTGCTGAAAGCACGTTCGGTTAAACTATACAGAAACCTACTGAGATAGATGCAAAGATCAAAACTGCTGTGCTGCAATTTAAAAAATTCCAGACATACTCTTAATAGGGTAAAGATGCAAAGTTGTGTTGATATACCATTTATTTGAAACTGTAATACTTGGCATTATTATTTATATAATTCTTACACACTCAAATAAATATTTTTTTAGATACACTTCTCTCTTGTTTCTGAAGCCAAAAAGCAGAACTGGCATTATGCAATGGTCTACGGAAAGCAGACAAACATCTTTGATGCATATGATTCTGAAGAACTTCAAACTGTATGGTATACATGATTTTCATGACAGAATATGAGTGATCAGTTTTGAAGGTCTATTGTTCCATACCACTATTGGAAACTCCAGAAATACTCAATAAGTTGCTGGTTTTTAGGTTCTCCTCTGAATGTTTTCAAATGTTATATAGAATCCTGAATGCTAAGTCTGTTCAGAAACGTTTGGAGAGACAAAAAAACCCCTAAAATACAAGCCCAGAGACAAAACTTGTCAAATGTATATTTGCAGGGAAAAAAACCTCATGCCTTTTGCCTGTTGTATTGCAGGCAGCATATACCTACTTCCTAATGACCTGATGACCACAAAAGAAAAAGAATACATTTAATTTTCCTTCGCTGGCATGTGTTAGTTAATGTACACCATTGCTTTCAGACCAGACTCTTTATATTAGATTATTGGTTTTCCCAGATTCCAGCCAAGGCAATATATAGGAGAAGAATAAACTTTCGTGCAGTATTTTGACATTTTCAGTTAATACTAAGTCAAGAAGTTAAAAAGACATACACAAATTTAAAGATAGTTTTCTATTTATGCAGAATTATTTTGATCCAGTTTGAAGCAGAAATACTTTTTAGTTTATCTCAGTCAGTTAATTCATGCCTATTATGCTAATTCCCCCTTCTGAATACTTATTTACATTTCGACCATGAGGGCACATAAACTAGATTTGTGATTGTTTTCCTTTAAGAGATTGTTTCTTACAGCTTTACTGCACATTGCTTCATACTGAATTGACTGGAAGAAATCGAAGAAAACTGAGGAGTTTGGCTTGTCCATAAGAAATGAAGAATTGTTGACTGATGTCCTAAGAAAATCTTTTGAATTTTGGGGGGGGCTTTTTTGTAGTCAGCACTGTGGAGTAGAGCAATGGCTTCAAGTGATGCCATGTAAGATATTTCTGTAGGTTCATGCGATTACCTAATATGAAGGATACTTCCGTTTGCTTTCTAAAGCACTGTAGAAACGTTAAAGAATTAATTAATTTCCTCAGTACCTCGTAAGTCTACTCTGTATTTCATTCCCCATTTTCCTGAAATGAAAGCTGAGGCACCAATGTTGACAAGATTGATTTTCAAAGTTATCACAGAAGAAATGTTTACCCATTCTCAGCCATGTATAAAACAAACCATGTAAACCTCACACCATTGACTGATAACAGTAAAAGAAGTTGATCACCGTATGATGTGGGCATGTATAAAGCTGACTGCTGAGATCCAGTGCTAAAAGCTGAATATACAATTCAAAACAAGTTTTTTTCACTTGCTCTCTATTCTTTAAATGGACTAACTGCATGCTGGTCATAATGTCTATGGTCTTCTGGGCATACTTTCTGACTGACAGCAGACCTAATGTCTCAGGAATGTTAATGTGGCTCTACTTGATGAAATATAAGAACAGAGAAAGCATATATTGTGTCTTCCCAAGAATGTTCTCCCGACCTCCAAAAATTTGCAGCTCAAGGACTCCCAGAGTCACAAGTGGATCTTTACAAATACTAATAATGTCTTCTCTTTAAAATATGTTTTGTCTTTCACCTGAATGGATCCAACTGTACCATTCTAAATTAGAAATCAGATTTAGATTCTCTACTTTGTGTTCAAGAGAGTTTTTAGGTGGAATATAGACCCAAAAGCCAAGAAATTGTTTCAAAACCCCTTATTTTACAGTTATGCAGTATTTCAGGCATTTATAAACCAGCTGCACATTTTGGACTTCAGTGTTCCCTGGATATTTAAACTTAAATGCCAGAATATGTGCAAGAGTGTCCCTGTTTAAAAGCAAGGTACATCTGATTAAGTCTGCTCCACTGTGTTTCAAAGCTGAGCAGAAACATTTCCTATATTACCTGACCTGAGAGTGCTGAGAACAGAGAACCCCCCAAAGGGATGGCAGCCTCATTCAGAAGCTCCAGTGCTCACATTTGGACATTTACTAGTGCAACAGAAGACCTCATCTGGAAGGATTTTGAGCTTCCAGTTGTGCTTACATGCTTATGACTTTTGAGCTCAAGATAGAAGATCAAGAACTCTAAAGCTGTGCCCAGATCTCATCTCTTACATAGATCTCGTAAAATTGTCTTGACATCCTGTGATCTCTAATGGTATTATTTGGTTTATGTGACACAGTTTTGGTAGCAAGGAGGCTGCAGGGGTGGCTTCTGTGAGAAGACACCGGGAGCTGCCCCCATGTCAGACAAAGACAGTTCCAGCTGGCTCCAAGATGGACCTGCTGCTAGGCAAAGCCGAGCCAACCAGCAACATTGGTAGAACATCTGTGATAGCATATTTTAAGAAGGCTAAGAAATGTTGTACAACAGCAGCTGAGAGACAAGAGCGCAAATATGTGAAAGAAAAAACTCTGCAGACACCAAGGTTAGTGAAGAAGGAGACGGAAGAGGTGCTCCAGGCACCAGAGCAGAGATTCCTCTGCAGCACATGGTGAAGACCATGGTGATGAAGATTGTCCCCCTGCAGCCCATGGGGCAGATACCCTGCAGACTGTGGAGGACTCCATGCCAGAGCAGGTGGATGTGTCCTGAAGGAAGCTGCAGCCCATGGAGAACCCACACAGGAGCAGGCTTCTGGCAGGAACTGCAGCCTGTAGAGAGGAGCTCACACAGGAGCAGTTTTTCTGGAAGGACTTGTGACCCTGTGAGTGACCCACCCTGAAGGACTGAACCCCATGGAAGGAACCCACGTTGGAGCAGTTCTGGAAGACCTGCAGCCCATGGGAAGAACCCATGTTGGAGAAGTTCATGAAGGACTGTCTCCTGTTGGAGGGACCCCATGCTGGAGCAGGGGAAGAGTGTGAGAAGGAAGGAACAGCAGAGACAAAGCATTATGAATTGATCAAAGCCCCCACTCCCCATCCCTCTGTGCTGCTGAGGGGGAAGAGGTAGAAGAGTTGGGAATGAAGCCTGAGAATAAGGAAGGAGTGGAGGAAGGTGTGGGTTTTCTAAGATTTGTTCTTATTTCTCATCATCCTATTCTGTTTAACTGTCCATAAATAAAATTAATTTCCCCACCTTGAGCCTGTTTTGCCCTTGATGGTAACTGGTAAGTGATCTCCCTGTCCTTATCTTGATCCACGTGCCTTTTGTAGTATTTTCTCCCCGTCCTATTGAGGAGGGGGAGTCATAGAGCAACTTGGTGGACACCTGGCAGCAAGCCAAGGCCAACCCACCACAAGACTCTTCCCCTTCTTCATTGTCTCCATGGTAAATCGCAGACATTTTCTTGATGGTGCTATAAAAGCAAAAAAAAAAAAAAAAAAAAAATCTCGGAATGAATTAGGTGTTTGTAAAAAGTGCTGGAGACAATTTCCAAGTTGCTTCTGTGAGTCTTAGAGTTCATGGGCTTGAATAGAAATAGGAATGTAGTAGGATGGGGAGAAAATGTTGTTTCCAAACTCTCCGAGCTTGAAGATCCTTGGCTCTGGAGCAGAATGACAGATACTACTATTTACAATTCAGTTTGTCCTATATGAGAAACAAAATATTATTGGATATTGTCTCCCTGATATCCACTTGAAAAAGAGAATGTTGGGATGGAGTTTCTGTTTGGAGCTTGACTCCTGACTGCTTATTATGTCTATCTAGAATGATGTGTAGTGCAAGAGCTCTTATGTGACCTTTGGCCTCCTGTACCTAGACAACCATAAAACAAACTTTGGATTCATGTTTTAAATGAGTTAGAGATGAAAAGCACTGCATGAAAGTTGTGGTGGCATCTGGGAGAAGACTAGACTCTTGTGCAGACCTAGCTCTTGCTCATGGGAGAAAGCCCAAAGATTTATAATCGATGGGTATCTGCATTACCCTAAATGTAATACATCATAGGGCCAGAGAATGAGCAAAGAAGAAATTTGCTTTTCTAGCCTAATAGTGAGCATCCACAGCTGGGACACTGTTCTCAGATTCTAGTCTTTGTCTTAGAAGTGTTAATACATTCTACAGACCAATATAGACAGTCACTGGACGAAAGCAGAATCATCTCCCTGTTTGAGCTGAAGGGCAACCAAGAGAGGTTCTTTTTCACTTGTGCTCCAGCTGAGGCCAGCAGCCTGTGCTTCAAGGTTTGCAACATTCGCCCTGAGTACCCCGGCATGTTTCCTGCATCCAGGTCTGATTTACAGACTGTCATAAATGGGAGCTCACTAATTGAGTGAATTCAGCTAAGTCCTATAAGTATCCGTAACATCACTGGAGACTCTGCAAAAGGTGCAGGCAGAGGATGAGGTAAACCCTATGCAAACTATTTAAAGATGCTGTCTGGAACATTATCATTGGGCAGAAGTGATCCAGCACTGACAGTAGAAATTATTACGTGTCCTTATTGTTCTACTCCTTTGTTGCTGATTTTTTGGGGGAGATACCAGGAAGATGTTCTCACCTACAATTGGTACATTCTGTAGTCTTATTGCAAACATAAATTAATTTCCTACATGGCTGCAAACTTTGCTGAGGAAAGTAACTTAAATCAGTATTTCTTCTTGTAAGTCATGAGCAAACCATACCCTTACTCTGTGAAGAGGCAATCTGTCAGAAAAAAAATATGTGAATAACATACATGAACTTTATTTTCCCAACATTCCTCATTTTTTTTTAAACATTCATACCTAAAATAAACACTGTGGCACCACTTTTCAGTTTGCTATTTCAAGGAACAGCCCTAATTGCAATGACAAAACACCAGATCAGAAAGCATAAGATTTGTTAAGGAAAAAACATAAATTCCCATTTTATTGCCTCTTCTGATAGCAAATCTAACAGAAGTCCTGGAGAAATTCTTAAAGCACCTAAATTTTATGTGTGCTCCAATAGCTTTTCTCTTCCCCCAGGGAGAAAAAATACCTCAGTAAGAGATAGTTTTGGGTCTTGAGACTTATTGTTTCCTCAAGTATAAATCACCTTTTTTTTATATGAGACCAGAAATCAAGTTCTAGTCATTTTTATATGTGAAGTTTTGAATTCAATAAATGCACAAAACAGAGTCCAAGAGTATTTTATAAACTCTTACTTTAATAAGTTGAATAAATTGTTTTAAACTTTTAAACCGATGTAGAATGGCTATATATCAAAGTATGTGCTCTATCCTTTTTCACTTCATCATTGCTTGCTCTCCTGAGTAATATGACGGCTGTTGTCTTCAGAACCGCAAATGCTATTCACTGGTGTTACTCAGAATTAATAGTGTATTGGTAGGTGTATGTTTATCAATAAGCAAGCTTAATCACCTCACATGTTGTTTATTTTTACCTGCAGCTCACAAAATGTCTGGCAGTTTATCTGTACATAATAGGAATTTATTCTCAGTTAAAGGTTAGGGAACATGTCCTTAGTAATGCAGATAATGCTAAAACAAAGTGGAATCTACATCATCTGGTTTTTATATTTTCATCTCATTTCAGGAACAGAGGAAAATATTTTGCACTTATCCTTTTCTGGATCCTAGATCTGGATAAATTTGACTTCAGTCATGATCATGGCTTACCCAAGGTTCTGGATATTATTATGGTGACAGTCCCATTGCCATTGCCAGATGGTAGACAATGGCTGCTGTTGCTTTGGAGGGAAGGCTGGGTCTGACCAAAGGAAGCAGAAGTAGCAGACCCAAATTTCCAGGGCTCACCAGTCCTTCCCTTCCATCTTCTCTGCACCTCACTCTTCTTCCTCTTCCTAGGTCCTTCTCATGGCAGAGGTAATTTGACTCTGGCCTCAGACCGACTCCTTATCCATGGATTGTCACCTTTTACCCACGCTGCTGAGAAACTCAGAAGAAACTCTGGCAAACGCAGCAGTAGGCACAATTTATCCCGAAACGCACAAGCAAGCGGGTACCTTCTCAATGCTGTAGACACAGAGCTGTACCACCAGTGTAATGCACACACGCAGCACAGCTCTGTGCTCAATTTGGGTACAGTCCTACAAGGTCTGACTGCAGTAGGGTTCTGCTTGCATCTCCCGAGGTAAAGAAACTTTCCTGTCAAACAGTAGTGTTTTGACTTAACTATACAGCTCTGAGTATGAAATATTTGTGGCTGACAACTTTCTCCTTCCTGCAATTGCATGGTGCAGGTGTGGCTTGTCAGAGTATTTGTAGATGGCCCAGGTCAGTACAGGAATCAGAGGCCCTCAGGCTTCTGCAAGCTTATCTGGCCCACAGCCATGATCCTCTCCCTAGGCCACGCTCGTGGATTTTGCTGGTGCTTCCTGGCACATAAGCCCCTCCAGAAGGAGGCAGATGAAGGAAAGGCAGTCAGCAGACATCGAGGTGGCCAAACAGAAAAAGTGCTGGGAAATTCTCCTTCTTAGGGTCCTGCATGCTTTATTTCTGGAAGAGGCTTGACTGGCCTGACAGCCACAGCCACAGTCAGTGCTTGACCACAGCCCTCTGTGTTCGGGCGTGTTTCCAAGTGTAATCGGACATTTCTGTGTGGGGATGTACCTGTGTAGGTGGGACAAAGACATTAGGAAATGTGCAGTTCTAGGTCTCTTCTACCCATCTTCCTCTATTTCTCCTGAAGGAAGAAAAACAAGTGCAAATAAAATAAAATAAATTATTTTTGTCCCAGATGATTAAACTTTCTGACATTCCCAAGTCAAGACAAGATGACTACCTAAGAGTCAATAACTTCCGCCATGCAGCCAAGGAGGACCTCAGCCCTGACCTGCAAAGACCACCCTCCACAACTGCAAAGGTATAATTACATTTCCATGCTATTTTTGTCACGAACTCTTCCTGAGGCTGTCACCTGTGTAGACAAAGTGTTTATTTTGACAAGATATTTTTGTGATCTTGGCTGCTGTGTAGTTGGAAAGAAGAAATAAAATTAAAAAAAAAAAAAAAAAGTTTCAGTTTAGTTTACTCAACTGCCACAACAAAGTGGCAAAAAAAAGCATATCATGTCTCTAAGGTTTCCTATGAATTGTGTGTTGTCAGTAATCTTGCTTCTACATTTGAGATACACAATAATATACATGAATTGTGAACTTAAGGTGTTGTAAGCAAGTGATAAACACTTTAAATGAAGAGAGTGAAGATGGTACACAGATTCTGCTCTGTTCAGATGTGTAAAATATTGCTGCCCGAGCTAGAACTGCCAGTCACTGGCTCTAAGTCACTTGGTAAATCTGCAGCCCAAACATGCCTGCAGCTGAGCCACCTTTGCTGTGACCCTGTCAAATCTTATTATTTATTAATTTGAATGTCTAAAATGTAGCTACAGGTGCACATCTTGGGCTTTGGATCTCTCTTCTGTAATTAAAGGCCCAAAATAAGTAAAGGATTTACAAAAGTTCTTTATGGATGAATAAATGAAGCTACTACATTTCTATGTATTTTTTATTTTCAAATCATAGCAAGATGTAATGAACACCAACTAACTTTAGCAATGCTGGAGCAGACAGGAGGAAGGGCAATCTGACATCAGCTGCAGTAATATACGATTGGAGACAGATACCAATCTCTCTCTAAATAATAAAACCAACTAATAGCAAGACAAGTTTTAGATTTTGCTGACTTACGTGTTTTCTTTAAAGAGGACTGTTACACGAAAGTTTTTTGCAAACTTGTTTCAGCCCTTACTACAAAAGATACCACACAGTTCTTCATTCAAAGCCAGATGTTCACTTAATCACAAACTAAATAATATTGAATAGATTTACTGGTAGGCTGAACTTGGGTTTTGCTGCTTTGATAGAAAATCTCTTTGGTGGAAGCAAATCTCTTCCAGCAGGATTTTTATTAAGATCTTCTAGAACTGGAGAGCACAGCTCGCTGTAAAAACTGGGGTATGATCTGTAAACACCATCTACTCCAAACTGAACACGAGATGTGTGCGTGGTGGAAGCCCATGATGGGTGGGAATTGTTTCCTAGGTGAGGAAACAGCTGCCAAGCAGATGAGTACAACCTAACTGACAGAACATTTTAGAAGGTGACTAAGACTTTAATCTGCACACAAACAGCTCAAATCCAACACAGGTGATATGATTGGCTGAAAGCCATTACTATTACTTGGTTATACTACAGCTGTTATGGCATGTAAAACAATTTTGGCAGCTCCGAGTTAGTTCCTGATGGTAAATGTTACATTACAGGAACCATTAGTAACGTTGCTCTGTTGACACCATGCTACTTGTTGGCAGTCACTTCAGAGAGGTGAAAGATGGAAGAGGAAGGCAAATTCAATATGTTTGTGGTTTATTTATTTATTTATTTTTAATCAAAAGGTTCTTTATACTCTTGGTCAATGCTGAGGAAAGCTGAAATGGGCATCTGGGAAATTCTGATGACCTAACATAATTCATAAGCTCACCTCTGATCTGACCATTGACTGCAGTTTTTATATTGTCCTCAAAGCCATCCTTTGATATATATTCCATGCCTGACAAATTAATGACTATTCTTATTTTTATTCCCATCTAATCACTGCTGCAACCCTTTCTTGTTAACATGCAAAATGATTAGTTTTCAGTGATACCTCAGTGTGCAGATTGTAATGACATATATTTTAACTTATAAATTTATGCTGTGATTTCAAAATCATTGCTTTGCTTGCTGTTCTTTCATAGCTCTTGCATTATTTGTCCTATTATTGTGAAAGACTGACAAGTTTCTGCTGAACATAATTATTAGTTAATGTTCATACACTATATAAGTGCAAACATTTAGTCCTACAGCTTCTTATACAAATAATATATTTTCATTGCAGCAGTAAGTACCAAATTTTTAAGCTTTAAAATGGGACCTTAATACTTGTGAAGCCATTAGAGCCTCTTTCTGATAAGAAAGAGGCTGATGATGGCAAAGACTAAATAGATAAAGTAGCGCCAGAAAGCAAAGAAAGAAAATCCCAAACTTTTCCATTTTGAAGCAAATTGGAAAACATAGCACACGGTACCTCGTGATGCTCAGGCAGATTGGATGCACCTGACAGTGATACTAAGAAAAATGTGCTTCCCTATTGACTAATGTTCTGCACCATCCCTAATCAGAGCTATACCTTGAAAACCACACTACCCTCCTTAATCCTGTGACATCAAATTCATTAGATAAAGAGAGATTAATTCCATTTTTATATCAGCTAGATGGGCTTTGAAACAAATGCAGAGTTACAAACATCTTGCTTTATATGCTAGGAGGCCTGCTGATATGAGTGGGAGATTTGTATTGATGTTAAAGTTAGGGTAAAATATTTTATTCTTGACTACATGTAAGTTATTGTCAATATGTATTTGCTTAGTACATTGTTGTTACTCTTAGTAAAAGACAATGAGGAAAAAAGTTCTCTCTTAGGACAACCACATTTCTCACCTTTTTCTTTTCTTCCCTCATTTTCCTTTTTCCAGCTTCTCTACTCCTTCTTTAGCCTTCTGAGTCTCCCTTTCATTCCTTTGGCATTTCCTGAAAAATTTTCATCTTTCCCAACTTCCTAATCACTTATCTCACCATGAAACCTTGCTTATATTGTCAATGTAAACATAGTAGGCAGGATTTGTCTTGTCTAACTTCATATAAATTGGTGCAAACAAGTCCATAAGGGTAAGATTTGCACAGAAAATGCCTGCACAGGAGCTGGTTGTGTAAGCTACGTTTACAGTCCATTGAAATCTAAGTCAATCCATTCACAACAATGCAGGGAGCTAGCGAGCTCACCTTCAATTAGGCACGTATGCTTAGTCAGCCAAATCATTCCAGAAACTCTTGTGGATGAATTAACTAGATTGCAGCTAGCTATAATAGGACTGTAGACAGCTGTATTTAAGCATCTGAAATTGCTCGTCTCCAATACAGAGGAGTTGTCCAGCATTACACTTAATTGAATCCCACCCTTGACTTCAGGTGATTTCAGCAAGGTGAGATAGATCATACTCTGCTCCATCATCAACAGCAGTGGAGTTCAGGGAGATGCATAAAAAAGTAGGGAAATTCACATCCTTCAGAACAGTTGATTCAGTCTTGTGCAGACCAGGAAGACAACACTGTATCAATAACATTTGATTCAAAAAAGGATTTTGCCTTTGCAACCATTAGGGTTCAAAATGGGTTGCTCCTTTTGAAATGACAACAGATTTGACAGTATTGTAAACCAGCCTGTACATTATACACATGGACCCTGGATGTCTACGTGTGACTAATAGGAGGGATCCTTGTCTACGAGTAGCACAGTCCCCCCATTTTATGATTAAGTAAGATTGAAGAGAACATTAAATCACTAAAATTTAGAGACAATAGAAGTTCAAGAGGTTATCTGGTTCACCTTAAAGCAGGATCAAGTTTTCCTTGGACATTCCTAACTTGTATTTGTCTGTCCTGTCTTAAAAACCTTTAAAGGGAGGGATTACTGAAACCTCGTGGGCAGCCTTCCCTGGGATTTTGTCACAAGAATAGGCTTTTTCCGAATATCTAGGCTGAATTTTACAAATGAAGTCTTTTTTTCTCTACTCTTTCCACTACTGGCAATGAAGAAGAAATGGTTACCATCTTTATAACCACCTTTTACATGGTAGAGGATGGCTGTCATGTTCTGTCTCAATCTCCTTTTTTTCTTTTTTTTTTTTTTTTTTTCTAGAGTAAATTAATTCTCTCAACCTTTACTCACAGGTCATGTCTTCTAAACTTATCTCATTTTTCATGCTCTCCTCTGGGCCTCTCCCATTTATCTTTCTTAAAGGTGGTGTTCAAAAGCGTACACAGAACTCCTGCCTCACCAGTGTAGGCTGGACAGAATTGTGTTCTTTATCTTATGTGTGGCAACCCTGTTAATCCCCCACAAAATAAGAATATTTTGGGTAAGAAAATCGTGTTATCAGTTTACATTTAGTTCGCAACTCACTATGAGCCCCACATTTCTCTTCTACTTCTGCCTGTGCAGCCATTCTCCACTTTATAAGTGTGCATAAAATTTTGGATTAAAACAAAAAAAAAGTGCTTCCAAATCTTAAAACTTCAACTGATTTCAGAAATGAGTAGGCAGACAATCCCCAGGGGTGCAAGATTTGCAATTTTTCATAACAAAAAATGTTTTTCACTTTTCAGTAAGAAGAGAAAGGGACCAAAGATCAAAAGACAAATTCCACTTAACTGCAGCCCATTTTTCATGATGTATTTTTTTCCAGCATGCTAAACTACTTTCAGACTTATAATTAGCTCTGAAAAAGAGGGATGGGACAGAATGAGATCATTTGACCACCTTAGGGACAACATGTTTAAAGAATTACCGTAGAGCATCTATTAAGAGACTAAAAACGGTGTCTTTCACTTCATACACTTTCTGATTTTTTGGATAGGGATCAAAATAGCAGCATACTATTCCAGAGCTTGTCTAGACAGGCAACTGGAGGATAAGAACATTGGCTGATGACATATACAATAAGCCTAAAAATGAAAACTAGGGAAAAAAAGCACAATAGGAGATAGGAATGGGTAAGACAATACTCTAGATCATCCCGTTCCATTAAAAAAATTCAGTGAGGTCTCAATATGGAGTGAAACTTCAGGACTTGCCCTTATTTTTTTTAGAATTGCACATTTCTAACTATTAAAGAAACCTCTTAAGGTTCAGTAGACATCCTGTCTTCAGCAAAGTCAATGTCTTTTTTTTTCAATTGACTTAAGTAGAGGTAAGATTTCACTTTCTGATCCGCAGCCTTGAGCCAGCATGAGGGTTTTTTCCATTTTAGTATACAGACTTTTTAGAATTATAATGGTCAGTCCCTTTCAGTCATGCTGACAGTTTCCTAAACCTTGTGATACCCTCTCCCTTCCTGCTCTTCCTCTCTCTCTTCTCCCTCCCAGCATCCTTCCTATTCCCAACCGTCAGCTTCCCAGAATGAAAGGACAAGGTCAGATAGCTTTTGAAAACAAAAGAAAAACTGGGTAAAGAGGGTGGGGGCTGAGGTAAGTTTTCCTGCATTTATAGTACACACTTAAAGTGCAGCGTGTAGTTGATAAGCGGACGTTTGGGGCTTTGATAACAAAGCCCCTGCTCTCTGAGATATCTCAATCAACTTAAATCAGCAAAAGATTGCTTTGAAACAGCAGAATTCTCCTGTTCCAAGGTGAGGCAATGGAAAGTCAGGCAGGGATTTCTAAGAAGGGAGGATTTTGAACTGGCATTTTACAATTGCATTGTGGCCCATTTTCCAGTAGTTGAGCACTATGAACTTCTCTCAACTTGTGGATTTAGCTTGCTTACACGAAGTGCAGAGAAAATGGCTGCAGTGCAGCAGCAGGGACCTTTCCCCAGCAACCTTGGCTGGGGTAGAATTGGTATGGGCAACATGGTGGGAAGAGCAGCACACATCTCTTGTCTCTCAGGGTTAGTCCTCTGTGTTTTTAATCAGAAGGGCCATTCTCATACCATTACTCCAAAGCTACTGCCAGAATTAGTTGGTAGGCTGCCTCTTTCCCTGTGTCTGCAACACAAGCATCTATTAAAGGAAACATGGAAATTAACATTTAAAGTCAATGAAGTTGATTGCTCCTGCTTACCAAGTTGGTGTCTCAGTGGTCAGTGCTAACGAGGAAAAGCTGTACTCAACTTCTTATCAACAGCCTCAGATTTTGATAGAGTGGGGTTTTGAAGTGAAACTGAAAATGGTGAGAAAAGTGGCACATAGTTTAGTATGACTTTACGTGTACCCTAACCTGAATAGGGCTGAACTGATGTTGATGATTCACTCAGATTATGGTCCTGTTGCTTTTTTCAGTATAAAACAATTGCAGGCTAGAGCCTAATACCAAGCTGCATTAAAACATCGTTTCCTTGTGTGTTTGTGCATGAGGGTTCACATGAGTTTATTGTCATTCCATCATTCACAGTGACAGGCATTGTAGCTTGCTGACATGGCACCTTACAATGATGTGAACTTTAATTTTTTATTAAGATAGTAGGTTACCATCAGTTAAAGGTAAGTGCCTTAGCTTAATCTGAAATGGCATAAAGGCTGGGATGCCTGCAGTACTAACAGGTTAGCATAATTGACAACAGCCTTTTGGGGTAATTCTCCATTGTCACTGATGCAATTCCAGTGGTGGAAGTGCTCCTGTCACTTACTCTAAAGGTAAGTGATATTAAGGCAAAAGTTAAGAAAAAAATATTCCTTATAAGTAGGAATTCTTCCCAGATTCATGTAGATGTTTCAAATTTAGATATCCAAGTCTGCTCTAGTCATACTTGTTTGTCTTTTGTAGTGTGTTTCTGAATTATAATTGAAGAATAATGCATTATTACTATAATAATGCAATATAATTATAATAACGCATAATAATCCTAGTGTACGATGCATTGAGTGCGTTGTACAATGCAAGTGCTTATTTTTCTCTGTTTAGTACAGAAGGTTCAGTCTTACATGTCTAACTTTTGGAAAGCTAAGTAGATGATGTCTTACTGTCTTAATAGGAGACTGCTCAATTTTTTTCAAAGTTTTTCTCCCTGCCTCAACCCCTTGGACCAGATTGTAGTCCTTTACATTTAAGGGCTAGTAGAAAGATGATCAAGGGTGGATAATAGATCCTTGGACCCCAGAGACACTCTACAGAAAATCATTTTTGTAAACAAGAAATTTATTCACTCATTTTTTATTACCGCTTAACTTCTTTTTTGTCTGTTTGGAAACATATGGGTTTCTTTATGTCCGTTGTTCTTAAACTTACATTAGAAATCTTAGAGTCTTTAGCTATTTGTTTACAAATGGCCCTCATAGAAAATGCTAAAAAGGGGGTTTCCAACAGGAGTGCAAACTCAGCATTACTTGGGGCAACAGCATCAGTAGTAAATGCAAGCATGTGGAGCAGGGAAGAAAAAAAGAAAAAGAAAAAAAAAAACAAACCCCAAAACCCAACTCCCTTTGCTGATAAATCAACCTCAGATTCAATATGAATCATCAAATTTAATATTGCCATGATCAGTATTCATGGAAAATAAATGATGCCAAATATGCTTTAAGAAAAAAGAAATCTGTTTAAATGGTATTAATGGTAAGGCATACTACAGCAAGGTGAACAACACTGATAATATTAAATTAACCCAAGAGGCTCCCTAATCAGGATCCCTATGCAGAAATCTGCTTGCCAACTGTCGTTCTTTTTCCCATTGGTTTAGTTAAGGGTTGAAGTTCTTCTTGAAGTTTCTTTTTTAATCATTAGATCCCGACCTTACAGTTTTCTCTGACTACTTTCCTTCAGGCTGTCTTTGCTCCTGTCAATTTAGGATTTCCAGGGAATTATTCTTCTTTGAAATGCATATTCCAGGCTTGAAATACTGGCATATGTACACTGTAGAGTAATTGTGGAGGCCAAATGTTTAATTACACATGACAGCTGGAGCTGTAGGAGTCCGAGGCATGCTTGAAAACAACTTATGCCCTATGCAGTCTTAACGAAAAGGAACAAAATAATATATATTTAGGTTTTGTGCCACATGGTAGCCGCTGTTCTCTCTCTTTTCACAACTGAGGGTGGTTTGCAAGAAGTTCAGCTGCTTTCACTTCTGTGTACTGTCTCTCTGAATATATACTTTTTTTTTTCCTTCATACAGTCTAGGCACAAACTTTTAGACCATGCAATCCTGCAAGAAATGTTCAGAATTTTTGTTTCATTTTTTCCTGAGTGACAGAGAAAAGGGTTTCAGTGGCTTCTCTAATACAGTGTTATTGATACAATTTTATAAATCCACATTACTAGAAATGCCAGAATCAAGTGATTTTAATTAGAAAAGATGTAAGCAACATTCATATTTTACCCTAATAAATGTGATTTGCTCAGAAATGAAGCAAATGCAATAACTTGACTTCTAAGGCTTCACAAAATATTTTTTTAAGTAAGTCGGCACAAATTTGTCCACATTTATAGTCAGATAGATTTGCAGACACATGAAAACACATATTTAATTCTGCTGACAGAAACATTTTTTCTTAGTAAAACAGAAGTAAAAAGTTATTTCCTATTATCAATCTATCTGTTGTCAATGTTCAGCTCTTCATTTGACATAAATTCATATAGTTCCACTGACAAAATCCTTGTGTTGGTTTAAAGCAGTTGGGGGGATCTGACTCAATATTTGACACAGTTTTTCTATATATACATATATATGTACACACACATTTTAAATTACTATTATATTGAATTATTATTATACTTACTGTGAAAAAGAGGCTAAAATTTTATATTGAAATTTTGGGAAATCAGATTTTCTTTGTGCACTGTGTTACCTAAGCACATCTTCATTAAATTATACCATAATATGAAAGGGATTTCCTTTTTTTTTTTTTTTTTTCTTTTCTTACTATATCCCTATTTTATACAGGAATGAGGTAAAATTTAATTTAGTGGTGGTGCTGTTAGTGTTTGACAGGAAAATAGCAAGCATTGTTTTAGCCCCTGAATGTTCAGTTCCATAGCGAGAAACATGTATCACTGGTGCCCAAGTGAAAAAGGTATTTCACTCCTTGCAAGGAGGAGTTAATGAATATCTGAGAGCACTTAGATGTACAAACAAGCAATGAACGTTACGATATTTTCCTGGTGTATTTTCTTTTATTTAAAGAGAGCAAAGAAGAGATAAATTTCACAAATGAACTTTAAAGGACTATTGTTTAGTGGTATTGGGAATGAACTGCTTTGTATGGTAGGTTAAGAATGATCAACGTTCTAACTGAGGAAGTTAAAATGAAACTCCCACCAGTAAACAGTTGAGCACTTGACATCATTGTCATGACTCAGCAGGGTAACCAAACCTCTCTTAGAGATGTGAAGCAAAATTTCAGTTTTAAACCATTTTGTATTTCTTGAACAAAGAAGGTTTTCTTTGAGATAAGTCTGCTTGTTAACACCATTAAGTGTCACATTCACTTTTTTTAAAAAAAATGTTTATTTTTCTTGCAGTTCCTGTGCTCTTATTCTGAGAATTTGAAGGTAAGCAATTCTGTCAAACTGTGTCAAAATAATTTCAGGTTTTCCTGGACTCTGATTACCTCTATGTTTAGGAAATGAGGTGGGAGGGATGACCGTGAAATCCCCAACTTTATAAGGAGAAAATTAGAAATACAGCCAGCAAACACTGTCATCTACCACTTCAAAGCCCCAACATGAGATACATGAAAGTTGGACTCTGAAATCTAAAAGTCAGTTGCAATAGGGAGACAGGTAAGTGCACCATGATGAGCCAGAAAAATCATGTTGTAAAAATGGCTATTTACAAGACCTGTCTAATGGAGGCACAGGGACTTCCATCAGTCAGGAGTTTCTATTTGCTGGTAAAGCCTCACTCAGGCTCACTTACGTCTACACAGCAAGGAATGTGCATAGGTGAACATCCATACATACTTATGCTCATAAATACCACAGCTTGCATGGTTTCCTGAATCAATCAGGGAGATGAGGTGCACCAAACTGCACCTCAGAAGGTAACTGTGATGACTGATCTCTTAAAGATCAATACCAGAAACCCTGAAGGCAAGTCACCTTATTCTTTGCGCCCCTCTGAAACATTTCTGTATGCAAACCCTCTACTTCTTGTGGTGCAGAAGCACCCATTCTGCTAATGCTGCCCTTGTCCTACTCACTACAGAAAGGCTATTTTATTTTCCTCGTCCAGAAGTTTGAGCTACTTGTTGGAGCTGTGTCTTGTATAGCTAAAAGTGTTTGATTTCAACCAATGCCAAACAAATGTATTTGGGATTTTCAGCCTGATGTATTAGTACCGTAAGCTCACAAAACGCAGAATGTATCGTGTCAGACTGGAGTCTTTTCTCTCTTCAGGGAAACTTGAGTTTGAAGTTACATCATTACGACAGCAAGTAATAGCTTTTAGCAAGCTTTTTGTGCTTTTTAAGTTTTCTGTTAATATAGAATAACATCAAGACAGAAGGTTGTACACTACAGAGAAAAAATATCTAAGGCTGAACACAAGAGAGATGGGAAAGATTACTTTAAAAAGTTTGGCGGAGGGAAAAATGCTTCCACTGTTAGTGTTGCGTGTGATAGATTAACACATTTGTATCAATATCAGGCTGATTTTTCAATAGATACTTTATTTCCTTATAGTCTTCTCTTTATCTAGCTTTCATGAATAGCATTTATCCCTTTGTAATATTGTTTTTCCACCTTTGTAGATTATTTGAATGTTATTTTATGTCTCCTATTTTAGGAATCAGGATCCACTTACTGATGTAAACAAAGCTCCTTGGGAAATACATGACAACATAAAGACATTGTGAAATGTTTTACTTTTAATAGGTAACACTATCTGGAGTTTGGGAGTGAGCAGCTCTAGACTGGCTTTTAATTCAAACCAGGCATAAGAGCACATGTGTTGACCTATGGGCTCTGCAGGAGCCAAATAGGAACAGAGGAAGTGGTGCCCCGAAAGCGAGCCTGAACACCTGTACGGGTCACTGTCGGTCCATCATGCTTAACTAATTTTCCCCTGCACTCTGACCTAGTTTTCCACAGTACCATCAGGATTTATATCTTTCATCCTGCAAACCCTACAGCTGCCTTCAATTAATGAAACCAACCTTAACTTTGTTATCTGATAAACTGAACTCACAGTGGTATGGGAACAATTGTTTTATTATTGTATTGACAAATTATCCTATTAACGAGTGGCTACTATGAAAATCAATTAAAATCTTGGCTGAAATACTTGAATATCACTGGAGAAGATACAAGGGGGAATTAACTACCGAGTCAATTAACTGTTATTCTCTACAGTTCATAAATTAGGTGTGGCCAGCACAAAATCTGTGATTTGTATTGATAATTAGAACACAAAATTATTGGGTGGAATATAGAGAGTGGCATGATACAGGATTTCATTTTTTATTTTGTAAGGATTTATGCCTATGATGTGAGTTACTTGCAACGTGTTTGAGATACATTTCACAAGTTTCTCCTTCTCTCTATTTCTTGCAGATATTTTCATGCACGTTGGATGGAAATGCCAGCCTCCCACCCTTCCGACTCCATGAGAAGGCAGGAGTGGTATCTTGCATGGCAAGGATGGCCTACCCGTGTGTGTACCAAACTGAGATCAGCTCTTTGCAGGCTCTGCACGAGTTGGGCGTGTTGCTTATGCATGCCTATCTTTTTATAAAGAGATGCTAATTTTGTTTCAAAAGGAGGGCTGTAAGATCAGACTGATTTCTGAAGTAAGGTGATGCGGCCACAGACAAACATAGCTGTTACTTGTCTTAAAGAGCAGAAAAATCAGATCTGCGGTCTGGTTGAGTTGTTCATAGTAGATGCTACCATTGCACTAGAAAGAGTTAGTCAATATATGTTGCAGAGAGCAACACAGGTTTCTTTTGATGCAAGCAAGGTCTTGCTTTGATACCCAGGGAAAAAGATTCAACACCATTTATTTTAAAAAGAAGTAATACCCTGTTGAAGCACTTTCTGTTAATAATCACTTGTACAATGTCTTGGGATTTAGTTCTGCCCTCTCGACACCCCTTATAAGGTATGGCTTAAGAAAAAGTAAGTAAAATTATATGTACTCTATAAAGTATACATTATACTTCAAGTGATATTAAACTATACCTTAAACTGTGCTTTGGGGAAACATAATCAGAAAAAGCAGCACCACAGAATGAGAGACAATGAAACTTCTAAGGTAAAACTATACTTTCCCTCAAGTATATTATACTTAATGGAGTTAAAGACTTCTAAAACCTTTAAGTGGAATCTTTGGGGGGGGGGGGGGGGGGGGGAGAAAAAAAAGAAAGAGTTTACCTTGTCGTTGAGCTACTGCACTTGGAGGTAGTGTAAGAAAGCATATATTTGGTTTATCCAGGGGGAGGGGAGAATGGGAGAGAGGGAAGAAAATCTCCTCAGGCAAATTTGGATAGCTGAGTTGTTTTTAGAGCTCGTCTCTTTTGGAGGGTAGTGGGGATGGTAGAAGCTGTGATTTGCAACTCTGTCACTACACAGGTACATATATGAGCAAAAGAGAGTTACATACACACATATATATTTATATGCATGTATGTGTACATGCACACACACATATATTTTTATATACATATAAATACACATATAGTGATCTAAGGAAACATATACTGAATAAATTTTGTCCTGTTCTCATATCTCAATTAAACAACAGACTGTTTCCTTAGGAAAAAAGGAACAAAGCAGTCCTGGCACCGGAATATCAGAAAATGAAAATATTGAGAGACTGAAAACAGAGAGAGGAAATTAGAGCTATCGTGCACCAGTGAATCATTATAAGTCTCTCAGCAGCTCTTTGGCAATGGTTGCTGCAGGGAACTCTACATGAACGGGTCTCATTCACCACCAACAGCTTATGGGGACTAGCACTACAAAGCCAGTGCACAAAAGCAAGGGAGATGGGTGGGCAGAAAAATCAGCTTATTGTCAGTGCTCACCATACGAGTGACAAACTTCTCCACCTAGAAATGACAGTAGTCCTTAATGTTGCAGGGCCACAGAGTCTGGATAATTGCAAAGTATTTTATACTCAGATATCTACTAAAATATTATTCGCAAGATGTTATACTGTGAACTGGTTTTAGACCTTTTGTTTACTACAGCTGTTATTATCATCACTGTATAAGTGCGGTGACATCCAGAAGCTCCAATTAGAACCAAGCACCACTGTGCTAGGTGGTTTCAAAATGAACAGAAGTCCTTTTTTTGAAGGCCTTGGAAAATCCTGTAGAGCGGATAGCATTTCTTTGAAGCTAAAGAGTATATGTGTAATACATACAAAAGCCAAATTCTTTCCCTTTTTTATCAAATACTTTTCCTAAGAAAACTATTATTTGACAACTGATATATAAAATCTATACTAGATTGTGGTGATCTTTTCAGGCAAATGTAATCTGCAATGGCATGGAAAATCGGCATAGTAATGTGTCCTGAAAATGAGGGAGTGAAAGAAACTTCCTGAGCTAGTACAGGGTAAGAAACATTTCAGCCTAGAGAACAACACGGACAGAAAGTCAGCTACCATAAATCATGGTAGCTGCAGTCAAATCTCTACAGTTGCAATAATCCTTTGCATAAGGTCCTTCAGTTTGATCTCAGGAGCTTAGTAAAATCTCCTGACCAAACTAGTGCAGTGCAGCTACTACTAAATATATGTATTTCACTGGGGTGGTGAGCCGTACAGATTTATAAAGAGCTGGTGTTCTTTATGTTCAAAACATAAGGGATAGAGCAATATTGCCTTGTCGCAGAGGATTTTGTATGTTTGCAGAAAGCTGGTATGAACTTCTGGACATTGTTTCTGGAGTTGATTAAGTGCTTGGCTGCCTGCACTTTTTCTTTTTTTAAGAATTTGTAAGTAGACAGGGGTTATTTTTCAAAGGGTGGAGAGGAAGCTGTATACACTTTTTCCTGTGACATTATTGTTACCATTGACTGGTAATAGTCATAATGAACAGTTCAAATTGTAGAGAGCAGTGTTGTTTGCTATCAACCCATCTGAAGTCAACTAGAATGCACACAAGCCTCCCATGTTTAGCTCTCTGATTGGAATTGACTGGCTAAGAATCTTCTGATAACATCTTTGGAGGAAGCTGAACAGTTTATTCTACCTGTCCCTATGCTTATTGTAAATATGTTGCTCTACAGGTCTCCTTGTGCAGTCAGGGTGTACTTTATCATGTGGATGCTAGAGGATGTTTTATCCTTCATTACAGTGCATTCAGGTTTTCACTGTTGGAGCCTGATCTAACCTTTAGCTTTTGAGCCTTAATGAAAAAAATCTGCTTTCATCTAGCAGTAGTGTGTTGTTGTCATTGTTTAATACACAGGAAATAGCAAAGGATCTGCAACAGAGCAGAACAGGCAATAATAATTAAAAATAACTTACAAATACACTTGCAAATGCATGAAATGATTCTGCTTTATTTACTGTTTCATACTAGACATTTTAGATTAGTATCCAGGCAACAGAAAGTTAATTCAGGAAAAACTTTACAAATCTCAAGATTCCTCCACCATGCTCATAAGCAGATGGGCCAGAAGTGCGTCATTCATTGCTTGCCACAGGCTATTCAGTGTTTATCATTCACTTTTCTCTGTTTCCAGAAGGTCTCTCCACCAATCAGAGATCAAAAACAATATTCGGTAACCTACTGCATTTCCCAATTAGACACACAGTTGAGTGAAGGTGATGACTTATGAACCCTTCTTAGATGTTGGTGAAGGATGCAATCCATTCTGTGATGGTAGCTACAGAATGGCTTGTGTGCTACCTTTAAGTTGTAAAATATAGGTACAACAGTGTATTTGTAGATCTAACTAGGGAATAATTAGGGTAAGTTTTGTCCTCACACCTTGTGTAAACATATGCAAATATATCAAGAGAAATCCAAATTAGTTGTCAAAAAATTCAAGACCAAGAAAAAGGCTAAAAGTACCGGAAAATGAATTTATAGCTTTAATTAAACATTCTCCCTGGCTTCTGCATTTCAGGTGCATTATTTATTAGTTTTCCTTTGTGCCTAGTGTATGCATGAAGAATCACCCTATGCTTATGACTATATTGGTCTCTAGCTGTACTGCACGTCAGATCACTTTGTCCAGTGCACAGATCCAATTGCAATTTGTTGTTGAGGTCACTGGGGAGAAACCTCACAGTCTTGAGGTGGCATACACAGACATAATTTCATTTTTGCCATGAAACAGTAACAAGGAGCAGCACAAATGCTTGTCTGCTTCCACTGTGTCCCTTCACCATATGGAAATGATCAGACTGTTGGCTAAGGCTGTTTGAGTATTGTTGTCTCCAGTGATATACATACATGCTACAAAATCTTTAGGCCTTGTCTTTTAATTCCATTTTCATAAATCACCTAGTTTTTCTGGGTATTTTTTTCTTCTTTCCACTGAATCTCTTTTTAATCTCTTTGATACTCTTTTTTTTTTGTCTGATGTGATGTTTCTGTGTTCGCTGACCTTTTAGTGCATCAGTCATTTTATATACATGATTGTGAATCATATATGGCATTATACAATACATATTTAATTATCCTATAGGCACCATCAGCACCATAATTGAAATTTATATTTCACAGCTGAAATCACCATTCCCATCGTATATCCAATATGATAAAACATCAAAAAAACAATGATATACTCTGTCTACAGAATAAGAAATACTGTACTTTTTCTAAAACTGTGCATAATGATGAGTTCAGGGATGCGCGAGCAGTAAAACTCACCAATTTTTCATAATGTTTCCCTCTGTAACTCCAGCAAATTAAGTGTGATTCAAAAATGGGCAAACTTTTGAATTCCTCTGAGTTTGGATGACGATATAACTAAACCTGCTATCCCTTTGATGGGAGTGCCTTATGTGTCTCAACTCAGACTAGACCTCATTGACTTCTGTATTCTGAATTTTTCAGATAATATCATCTGGCATCCACACTACTTTGGCATGCCAAACAATATCTATCATATCTAACTCAATCAATCAGTCTGTCTGTCATACTTTGCATTTATATAACGCCTTTATCCAACAAATGCAACCTGCTTTACAAACTTTAATTAACTTAGGCATCTAGCATCCCAGAGAAGCAGGGAAATTCTCTTTTTGTACAGACAAGGAAACTGAGACACAGAGAAATTATGAGTGGGAGTCATCTTGCCTAACTTTAGTTGACTAGAAGATAGACATTTAAGCCTTGGAATACGACCCTAGGCTCTCTTTAATGTTATAGGAAATAATTCATCCAGCATCTTTTAGGCACTGATTTTAGGATGAGACTAATTATCCTCTGGAGTCTTTAATTTGTGGCCATGAAATAAGCCTAGATGCCTACCTCATACTTAAAAATCTAAGCTAGGGAAGATGATCCCTATCCAAAATGACTTGTCCAGAGTCAGTGGTGAGGAATACAACATGTGTACTGTTCAAATCAAACCAAGTTCTGAGAATATAATGCTTGAGCTCTGCTTTTCTGAGAAGACAGAATGGTTTAAAAGGAATACTTTTATGCTTAAGGCTGTGGCCTTTCTACTCTAATGTGGAAAATCTAAAAGATTGTAAGTTTTATCTTTTAATAAAAATACAAATGCCTATTTAGGGCTCTTTCTTTTCTCCTGGAAAAAAAAAATAATCTTTACAATTGATAAAAATCTTTTGAGAGGAAAAAAAATGTTCAAAAAGGGTATTACAATTTTACTTGAAAATGTTACAGTAAATGTTATTTTGGATTTTTTTCTGCTTTTCTGAACAATAAAATGATGTTCCAATCCTCCCTCTTTTCTTCATTCTTATGTAATTTTGTCTTTTTCAATTTCCTACCCTTACCTTTCTTTCATAGACACACAGTCCAAAAGTGAAAATATGAATAGAGAAAGAGATATATGATGTTCTTCATTGTTTTGTTTTCTCCCCTTGCTTTAACTCTCTTTTTCCTGCTTTGCTTTCCTTGGAGATATTTACCCTAACTAGATCTTGCCTTGAAAATTTCTTCCAAATTTTCCATTCATTGGTAACTTGTTAGGATGTCTCTGGAAGGAAGCCCACAGCACTTTTGCCTCTCTTATCTATACACTAAAACGGGACTGAAAGAAAGGTTCATTCTACCTCCTCCCATTTCTGGCAGTACGATCATTCTGAGTCCAGCTTCTTCTAGGGTCGTGCAAGCAGGAAAATTCCCCCTCTTCTGTGAAAAGCTGTGAAAGCTTATAACTAATACTTAAATTTCATGATGAAGTAGGGCTTTTCTATTGGTTTTGCCTAAGCATTCACCAGAGCTAGCAAGGTAGGACTTTCTTCAGAGCTCCCAAGCAATCTTAAGCATAAATCAAGAGATTAAACTTTAGACAGATGCCAAATGTGAAACAGGAGAGGCTGATACTCCTCCTGTACCATGTGGGGAAGGCAGGAGAAACTAAAAGAGTTTGATGAAGGGCAGAAGGAGTATTTATATACATCAGCTCTTGCCTGAAGAAAGTGGCAGGGTTCAATTTAGGGAACAGGTCTGTTGTGGCTTTTAATTGTACCAGAATCAATTGATTTTATATAATATAAATAAATACAGTATCGAATTTATGGTTTAAAAAAAAAATCAGAAACATTAGGGACACAAGATACCTCATTGTGCATTTTAAAATCCCCACCTGCAGCTCAGTGGGAAGGGAGAACACAGACAAGCCCCCTCCGGCCCCTGGTTTACATTACTTTGTCACTGGCAGAGAGTCCAGTGCTAGGGATGGTCTGGGCTTGGCAGAACACTGCCTTATTTCAGACATGCTTTCTTTTCAGCCAAACTAAATTACTCCCAGCCGTCTCCTTACAGATTCCGGAGTGCAAGTGGCATTGATACTGTACACACAACTCTGCAAGCATTCAACAGCAAAGGCTCATCCGGGCAGCAAGGATCCTCTCAGTAACTATGTTCCTTGTGTAGCAGATTATTTTCTCAAGTCGCTTTTTCTAAGTGCCCTTAGAGCACTTTTCCGAAGTATCATCAATACCAAAGAAGTCAAATGATACCCAGGAAAAAATGATATTTATTCAAATATGAACTCAAAGGAATTTGTTTCTGTTTCTTTTTCATTTTAAGACAATTCAGTGAAATTATTTAGGTTTTTAAAAATGGAAAGTATGTTTCTCAACTACAGAAAATACAGGAGAAATAATGGTAGAATGTGCATTGTAACTGCATGCAATGTAATATCTCCATACACTGCAGTCATTACAATTAAAGGAAAGGCTTTTTATTATTGTTTTAAATAGTTGTTATTCATGAAATGTTTATAATATATGAAACAAATAATTATGACTAACACATTGTCTAATAAAGATGAAAAGGATGAAAATCCCTATGAATTTTTAATCTGAAAATAAAGAACATTAACAATCCTTAATTATATCATCAAATATTTAAAATTACCTTCCATACTAAATTCTATTTGTATTTAATATATTTATTTTTTAGATATCTGTAACATTTTTATGAGTGGGTACATAAAATATCATCAGCTGTTACAACAAGAGACATCTTGACTTAATGTATTCAACATCTTGATCAAAATTTCCATTTTGTTTATTTTTAAGATAAATCAACAACCTTTGTACACTATATTAAAATTTATATTTTTCTCAATGTAGTCAGATACATAATTAATACTATTACTACCACAAAAATTAAATTGCGCTTGCCGGGCAAAAACCTCATGTAGGTCCAGATTTTCAGATCCCTTTTATGCAAAATGCTTGCATAGCTTGAATGCTCCTGATTCATGGAATATGCTTCTGATTTTGGTGTTATATTCCATACAATGATCCTCATGTCATCTACCACTGCTGAGTCTTCTATTAATACAGGCAGAAACTAGTTTGCCTATTATCCTTCAAACCTATTCCATTATCTCGTTCCAAGATGAACTACAAATTTAGTTTCAGGTCTCCCATAGACTACTAGGTGCCTATATGTACACGGTGACATTCAAGTGATTGGTAAGAGTCAAAGTCTCTCAAGAATTGAAAAGTAGCTCTACGGTAAGATATATCTCAAGAAGAAACAGGAACAAATGCAACATCTTGTAGAGAATTAGGGCACCAGGTTCCTGAGAAGCATCAATCAGGCATTGCAGATCATGTCCCAAAATTTTTTCATCAGATTCTTTAACGAAAGCAAAAAACATCTTAAAACTGTGCAAGAAAACACAAAATGCATGAGTCACGTTAAAACTAGAAGAAGTTTCAATACAATCGATCTTATCTATCACGGACTTGATATCCAGCATGTTCTTGTAGGCAAAGCATTCAGAAAATGACTAGTCATTTGGATGCTTTGGTTTAGGGTCATCTTAAATAGATTAGATATTCCAAAAGGGATTGTTCAATCTTTTCTGAAAATCATATTCCCTTAAAGGCATAAAAAAAATTAGGTGTGCAAATATCTGGGGTTTTTGTCACTTTGTAACTTAAAGAGGGTTTTGCTAGATTGGATTAGAGAGCTGAGTATCCCACGGGATGAATTTCTCTAATCTCTGCAGCATGATTTCCTGGGGACATGAAAAATTGCACCGCTACCTTATTCCTTGTCCAGGTATAATACTGAGTCCTCTTCATGATCTTTTGAGTCAAGGAAAAATCTAGCATTGGACAGATGACAGTGACTTGACTTGCCTGACTACTGCATCTGAAAACATCTCACAATCTTCTACAATGGCCTCTCTTATTTGTTGAAGATGTCAGAATAGAAACCACACTACGCAGTCAAGGAGGCAATCTCCTTTTACTACCACTGAATAATACAATGTTGTGGTTATATTGTTCTCATCTCCCAACAGTCAAATGTTACCATCTATTTAATGTTATTTTTTCATTAAAATGAAAATGTAACTTTGCAAGTATGGTAAAGCTATTCTGGGTGCAGCGGCTTCTTTGCTCTATTTATATATTTCAAATGTATTTAATTTTAAATAACTTCATCTTTCTAAATATATATTTAAGCTAAAAATAGAGAAGATGGAAATTTTCTGAAATTGGGCCGGCACCAGGGTTTAGTGTGATAACAGCTTATCTTTGAGAACTGGGTTGGAGCACAGCTTAAATTATACAAGTTTGATTGCTTTTTAGGCAGCTGCTTTGTTGATCTTGCTCTCGTGTCACACAGGAGTCCCAGGCACAAATCGGGATCCTAAGGAAGCGGGACTGAACCAGCAAAGACATGCCAGTTTCTGCCCCATACCAGCTGTTTAAAATACACGGAAGGATTGCATAATCTGTTGCAGTTGAGCTCAGCCACATATCTGCCCCAGCAAAACTTCCAAGTGAGTTAACGGGGGCAGGCTCCCTTCAATATCAGGTACATTTTCTGACAGACTTGCATGAGAAATAGGAGCTATGTCTAATCAACACCGTGTCTAGTTTTAGGCAATGCTATTACTCTCTGACTTTCATGAGCATCCCTGATAATTTATTAATTAAAAAATGGAAAACATACGATTTGTGAAATTCAGAAAAAAGGAGTATATTAAAACATTGCTCTAGGCATGTTTTGCTGCATGTAAATCTGATTTGTTGACATCCTATATAACATACCAAACCAATGTACTTCAGCCCAATGTTTTGCTATCTTCCAGCATAATTAATTTCCAGGGATGTGTGTGCATCCAAACAAGAAGCAGAAAAGGATCAGAAGGAATGAACTTGTCTGAGCATATTCAGACAGTATACAGGAAAAAACGTAACCAGTAACCTTACGCATCCCTACTACCCAAAGTTCATCAAGATTAGTAACTTTGGCAGGGCTTAATTAACAGCTAGGGAAAATGTAACCTGGGGTGAGGGGGAGGCAAACTGATTAATGGAAACTTTTCATTTCTTAATTATGCTTTGAATTATTCTCTTTTAGATCCTTCTCACCTGCTGATGGGCAAACTGCATGTAGTTTAGCATTCACATTGTGTGCAAATAAGTCTCAGGCATTCAGAAGCTTATTCAAAAACTGCCCTAACTTTCCTACTTAGGCAAGACTGCAAACTTTGTAGAAAAATATCTGTTTCCTGACATTTTTTGTCTGGTTGGACAACTTAAGAACAGCTTTTTTTCATGCCTTTTCATGAGTCTTCTTCTATCTGGGTTATTAAAAGAAAAGGTAAAAAAAAAAAAAGCCAACTGAGAAGTTCAAACGAGGGCATTTGGATTGAAATTGGGGTAAATTGCTCACTAAAGAGTTGAGGTGACTTAATTGAGGTGAATTATTTAAACTATTTGATGCTGTTGTTATTCGGAGCGGACCTTCTGGCCTCCCATGCCCCTGGATGGGCGGGTGGGTGGCTGTGCACGGCCGAGTGCAGCCGCGCACATGGACCCATGTTCAGCTTTGCGTGGTCGAAGGAAAAAGCCAAGCAGGGTGACTCGCCTGCAGCCCATAAACGAAGAGTGTGATAATGCTCTCCCACAATGGGGCCGGGATCTGAACCGGCACTAGATCCCTGCAGCTGTGCTTCAGGAACCATTAATTTGCTGGAGCATCCCCAAACAAACTGGACACTCTAGGGACAAGACCAACAGCAGGAGTGGTACCTGCTGCTCCTCTCCCTGGCATCACAGGTCTAGTGAGATACTTGGAGAAGGATCTGTAAGGCAGGCGCTCTCCCCTGCTTCCATTCTGCTTAGTTGTGCATCTTGTAGCTTTGCTTCAGTGTAACTTTGCAATGCATCCTGGTTATACTTATGTGTACTTCAGCAAAGTGGTATCTCCAATTATATCAGGAAAAAGGGATACATTTTTGACTGTCTCCCTCACCATGTATATCTCACAAACCAGGATAATTGTCAAAAGACTAAAAGATTCCTGTCCCAGTCCTTGCAGGTGTAGTGCACTGTGGCCTTGCTCCTGCAAAATACAAACTTTGCTGTAGAGCAGTGGCATGACGCACGTTTTATCATCTTTCCTAAAGTCAATCCCAGCTGCCTACTCTAAGTACTCCTGAAGACCCAAAAGACAATAGAGAATAAAAAGAGCTCAAGGCTGAAGCTGATTCACACTTGGCAAGTTTGAATAACTAATAGCTACATGGAAAAAATACCCCAAACCCAGGCTGTTCCTAGTCTGGTTTTGGAAAGGAGACACCCTAAAGTCACTGCATAAATGTGGGGGGTTGATATTTGCTTACTCAACAACGAAACAAAGTGTGGTCGTGATTCTGTGACAGCATGCATCTGCTTACTTCTGGTTAACATAGGCTACCTACGTGTACTTTCCTCTTATACCCTGCAGCTTGACAATCATTTACTGATTAGAAAATAGTCTGATACTATCGCTATGTTTTTGTTTTCATTAGATGGTTATCTTTAAAGAGAAATAGCTCAGATTTTTTTAAAGATTTTTTTTTTTAATCCAGGATTATATTTTGTTAGAGAAAAAAATTCTTTAAATATATTTAATAGCTTATCTAACTAAGGTAACACAATAGGTTTTCCATCCAGGTAACCAAACTACTGTCTGGGATCTATAGCTTCCTAGGAGAGCAATGGAAGCTGTCTTCACTGTATCAACTTAATTAAATGTCGGCAATGCTTTCACAAGAGCAGGACCAGGATGGCAGCAGAGGCAGACAGAGAATTCTGGATTAAAAGCAGTCCCCACAGTTAATTAATGGGATCTGCCAAAAGCACTGAGCCCTTAGCCTCTTGTTGCAATGGAGCAGTAGCTTCTGTGATTCAGGGACTAAGAAAAATAAGGGACTAGCTAAACAAATATTTAAGATGTGCAAAAAGTATATTAATTATATTTAAACCCCACTCCCCCATGCCCCCCCCCCCCCCCCCCCCGAAGTTCAGAACACTGCCTGATGGTGTTGTAGGTCTCTGAATAGAATGATCAAGGTCTCAATCATTAACCCTCCTCTGCTGGGGTGCTTTTAACCCAGGAAGACACATTTTTAGGATCACTTGTAAATTCCCTGGTGAGCCTGCAGATGGGGATGGAAGGGAGAGGCTCCCTATTAGAATTGCTGGAACTTTCCTTTTTATGCATTTATCTCTCAGCCTAGAGGAAGAAGGAGCAGTTCAAACAAACTCTTCGCTGGCTACTTTATTTCAGCACGTTTGTGACCTAGATAAGATCATTATCTAACAGCTTGGAGTGAAGTTGAAGTTATATAGTTGTTTTTAATAGGAAAAAATAGTTATAATTTAATGTAATCTATGTTTGTGAAATAGCTGTGATATATTTCTCAGACTCTGAGCCGTAAGGCAGAAAGGACACTTTCAAGCAAATTATTCAACAGGTCAGATAAAATGGCTATTTTAAATTACACTGCTTGGGGAGTGGCACAGTTTTAGAAGGAACTTTATAGTCCTGGGAAGTGCTTACTTCTAGAAGAAAGTAATTAAACAGCTTGCTTAAGGAAGTCATGCATTCTCTGTCACATTAAATTTTTAAATCAAGATTAGATATTTTTTCTTGAAGGCAGGTTCTAGGTCAAACAAAATTTATACCCTTGGTGCAAGGAGTCTCTGGTAAGAATGGTGAAAAAATTATGTAGGTTAATCTCTTTGGGTTTTGCCTTAAAATTCTCAAATAGATCAGGTGACAATGACAGCTAAAGCTGAAACCTTCAGATAGTGTGTCACAGATACAATTCAGGCCCATTTGTAGTTTAAAACCAGAAAATATCATCCCATCCGCATACTGAAAGTAACCTTAGATATGCAGATCTCACCATTTTGTCAATAAGGTAATGCTATTTTCCAAGGTCACACCACTTTTTTTTTTTTTTTTTTTTTTTGCATCCTGCAAAGCACCCTCCTCTTGTCAGGAAGAGGGGAGCAGCAGAAAATGGATAAGCTGCCAGACCAGACTTCATTCCAGAAAGTTCATGGTAGGTTTAACTATGCCCATTAAGTTTCTCACAGCTCTCAATATGAACTTGGGAATTTCTCTGCATGGGAGGTGCGGCAGCCTTAACTACGCCTTAGCAAAATCCTAGCAATATGACCTAATAAGAGATCTCTAGGACACAGAACAGAAAGCGAGGGGAAAAAAAAAAAAAGAGAGAGAATTAGAAATTTGGGCAGAAATACGATATTCTGTGTTCATGTCCTCCAAATGCAGAAAGTCTCCCAGTCGGACCTTGCAGGGTGCGTGTGTGAACATGGAAGTGATGGGAGATCACTAAGCAAACTAACCTCAGGACAATGACTTAAAGATGGTTGCTTTTCTTCTCTTTTGCCCTTTTCTGCAAGGTTTTTCCTCCCCACAGAAGAGGAAAACATGTCCCTTGAACATGTAAACTAATGTATTCTTAGTTTTATTGGACTTTTTTCCTCCATATGTACCACAATGGCAAGCTCTTCTGCTTAGACCTGGTGCTGAAACACTAAAGCTCCGTATTTTGGAGTCCTTTATTTGAGATTTCCCTTCCAGGGGTGAAGGGCTACAAGTACTTAGTGCCCCCTGCTGTCTTTTGCTCTCTCATATTGATTTTCTTCACTTTGTGACCTTAGGGTCTGCTTTGACCTTTTGCCCTTTCATATGGGAACTTCTCTGCAGAAGGGCTTGCGCCCGAGATGCTATGGGGATGCAAGGCCAGTCACTTATTTTCCAAGTAAAGCTTCCTTTGGTGGCTAGCAGCTGCCTTGGATATTTGCACAGTAGACACGATGGTGAAGGTTCATGGGCAGATACCCGGATTACTGCAGGTTATTAATCGCTCCTCTGAAATAATTTGGAGTCAGAGATACTACTTTTGACTTATGCGGTGATGAAAGAGAACATAATCTGGCCCCCCCTCATTTCAGTTACAGTTAATGAAGTGGCAGCGATCTGAAATACTGGAAGTGAGGTCCAGATGATGCCTGGTACAGGTTTTTTACTCTCTTGTACTGATTAGAGGAGCTCTGTGGCACATCTATTTAAAAGAGAAGCTCGCATGAATATAAAAGCAAAGGCAGCACTGTGCCAAGCCACACCCACCCCTCAGACACTGTCAAATATTTTGGAGGGGACTGGGGTCTTTTTTTTTTGCAGAAACAATGCACCTGTCTTTCCATATAAATCACCTGCAGAGAAATTAAGAAAAAGGAAGAAAAGAAAGAAAATGTGCCTCTAAAACAAAGCAGCATAAACCCTATATTAGGCATCAGACTGGCTAATTGCTGCCAAAGTATTTCCCAGCGAGATATATATATATTGAGCAACCACCAGAAATACGAGGACTTAATAAGTAGCGAGAAAAGAATTTATACAAAAAACAGCCATAACAAGGCAAAGTTAATTCATCACAACTTTCACATAAGCCTTTGTTGGGCAGTTGGCCAGGCCCATCACATTATCTGTTTGACTCAGTGAGTCACTCCAGCTAATAGAATTTTGCCCCGTGTTTGTTGTTGCCATGGCAATGCAATATTATCAGGCATGTCATGTTCACAGATCAGTAGCAGCGGCGCTGCTGCAGACACACAACAGCTTTCAGCCTTTGACCATAAACAGGAATTCACTCCACAGTCAGTCTGTCAAAAAGGAAGTCGGCTGTGGTGAAGAAGCACTAGTGCCAGTACTACTAGCCTTTTCCTTTTTCCTTTGTGAGCGCATTGCCATTATCATTAAAATAACCTTGAGTCGTCATGAATTCATTCATTCACAAACATTGTCAAAGAAGGTGCAATAGTTCAAGAGAATCCAGAGGGTCAAAGAGAGGACTAGTTTTAAATCTGTGCCTATTGAACCTGGAAATGACATAGTCTGTTAGATATAATCTTATTCTTACCATAGCAAATCAAGCTGTGTTGACTGGCACCAATGTCCAAGTCAATTCAGCACCATGAAAGGTTACTAGGAGTAAAGAGGTCATATCCTTTGTGGTATTGCTTTGAGAAATAAACTTAGGCATGTGTGGGAATATTCTACAAAGAATAGCTTTTTCACCAAAAGTGAAAAACAAATCCTGTCAGGAATCTATAGAGGCTGCAGGTATTTTCTGACATAGCCATATTTAGTGTTTAAACCAAAGATATAGTTACGAAGCTTTTTCAATATTTTAAATGTTTAATTGAGTCATAAATAGTCCACCGGATATTTTAAATGCCTTCCAAAGAAAATGGTTAAATATCTTTTTGAAACTGCATTTTGCAACTGTGAATGCACCTCTGTCTTGGGATTTATAAGGATTTTCATTTTCTTTCCAACATAGACATATCAAATTGTAATATGGAATACATGGGAAGATCACAGACCCTCTGAATTTGATTTGCTTGATAGATTACACAAGATTTACCCCAGTGTAACCTCTTTGACATCAGCTGAGTTATTTTGATTTACCCTGCTTTGAAAGGAGGATTAAGATTCTTGGATTTAAAATACAGGAGAGAATTTTTGCAAGGACATACTTTTTTTTTTTAATGTCTCTGTTTTATGGAGAGACCTGTTTAAACATTTGTTGTCACATATGTCCCAAAATGCTGTTGACAAGCTATACTGGCATTGAGAGACCCTACACAAAGTTTAGGAATGCATTTGAAAATTATTATGAGCAATAAGGGGCTGATTATGCTTTTCCTTCTGTGGGCTTTAGACTGATATAACTTCACAGATTTTAAAGCAGTTGCTGCTGAAATGCTGGGAGAAGTGGCTCCATTTGGGTAAGTGCTGATTCCCTTTATTGCAGCACTGATTCGTAAGTTACGCAGCTGAGACCACCAAAGTGCTCACATTTACACTGGTGTAAACGAAAACAGAGTTTGGTCCCTAGTATTTAAAAATGAACTTTGGGATCAGTCCTTGGCTATGCGAGACGAGTACGTAGCAGAAGTCCTGAGATGTAAAGCTTTTGACCACGACCTGTTTTCTGCTGAACAGAATGTCTACTCTCAGTTTGTATTACCACTGAATTCATCCAGTGTATAGCAAAATGAATTTATACTTGCTATGCATCTGCATGAATCTCCCCTTGTTGACATCATGGCACAGATCCTGCAACCCTGATTGTCTCACAGTCATGAAAAAGGCTGTGTCCATGTTGCTCAAAAAAACCCTAAAGTCTAACTTAACCGTGCAGTTTACAACCAAGAGAAATGCAGTATTCCAGTACCAGACTCATTAATGGCCATGCAATTAAAATAGCCCTACTCTTGCTCTTGACACTTGAACCAGTTTCTGGTAATCAGGAAGTAATGGCAGAATTGAACCTTTGCTCTCAACTCTGTCATGAAGGGGCATGCACATCTTGATGAAGTCCTGAAGTTTTGAAGTAATACAAGCTTTTAACTGAAATCCATTTGCTTTAATGGCATTACTCTTGCTTTACTCCAGTGAAGTAAAGATCAGAATGAGGTGCAAGGAGGAGACAGACTACCTTTGTTTTGGGGAAGAACGAACAGAAAGACTTTCGAAATCATGACACAGGACACGAGCAGTGACCTGACCTCTGTGCATCTGCATACCTGGTTTTTGGTCAGCCTGTAGCATAGCCACATAAGACAGAAGGAAAGGAGGGGAGGAGTAACATACATCTATATCTGCATTTTGCCTGCTCATAAAAGTGATAACATTAAACTTATATTGGTTGAAAGCTATTTCAGTGAAATCGATGCAGCTCCTCTGCGTGGCCATCCTTTGATCAGGTCCAGAACAACAATAGTCAGTCTGGCTTGCAAGGGCTCTGAACTTCTCACACAGACTCCATATTAAGTGGAAGAGAGTTTTAACCAGTGAAACAACATCAAATTCAATAACAACATAATTAAACAAGTGCAATTTTAGTGTGTTGAGAAGGAACGAAATACACAGAGCCTGGTCTAGTAGAAATCATGGAATAAACCAGTTACGGTTTGGATCATTACATCTTAGAGTAATGGCTGTTCTGTTTACCCCAAGGGTCAGCAGATTTCTGTCATTCAGTGGCAATCTGCAAATGCATTATAGCTAATCATGTCAAACTGGCAAGGGAAAATAACTCATTGACATTTAAAAAATGTGGGTTTAGTGCATAACTTTTAAAAAGACTGTGTGATATACAGTTGAATCAAACATTCCACTCTGTGTTTGCTAGTTTTCCTCTATCACAGTGAAATACATATTTTCCTGGAACTTGACTCTACTGCAAACTCCTTCAATTTTATTTCTTGCATTTGCATATTGCTTTGTATTATTAGTCCAATATTTTCTAACATAACCAAAGAGAAAGAATAATTCTTTCTTGTGACTCTGACAGAAAACATTCTTTCTGAAAAAGTGCATTTAGAAGTTTAGTTCCACATACAGGAGTGTATCCGGTTCATGAAGGAAATTCTTACTTGTTAAACCTTGTGAATAATGATTTAGTGAAAAATATATATGATATTCTATGGGTACTAGAAATTGCAAACATATCATCCAGCTGGTGTGATATATTATAAACGTAGTCATAACTATGTGTTTTCATTAGTAGGCAGATCTGGTAGAAGGTTTTGGGTAAATACAGACATTGAAAAATGAAATTTCAAGTCATCTGCAATGGTTCATAAGTTTGTCATGACTATGACAAAAGATGTTGACTCTGAGGAAAGGAAAAGATTCAGCAAGTACTGAGAAGTTTTTATGTAGACCTACTTATACATCATGCTTCCTATCTAGCACCTCTGCTTCCCTTTTGTCTAATCTTGGAAGAGAAGATTTTTGGTATCCTTCAAAAATAAGAAAAGTAAAATAGCCTTTAATTTTGGCTACAGCCAATGAACTTTTAAAAATAATCTTGTGTTAACAATAGAGAAATGAGCTGAAAGGCTGGCTTTATAGAAAATAAACATTTTTGATTCACAGTTAAGCTCAGTACTAATATTGTATATAATTTATTGGAAACTTTTAAATATGAGGACCCTTCTAGAACTTAAAATGAAACAAAATATTATTTAGGCTTTTCCATGGCACTTAATGCTTTATGCATCTAAGTACTGAGAGTAAGGTCATCTCTTAATTTATAAACGGAGAGAAAATTTCTCGAAACACTTTTAGGCAAATCCAGAAAACTTCAGATCCACTTACCTTAAAAGAGAAAATAATGTATAAAGAACATCTGGCTAAATATAAAAGTTCATCTCTTAGGCTTATTTCAGTTAAATAATAAAACACTTATCTGAGTAACTGTTACTCAGAATCATTTTCCCTATATCTCATGTGTCAGAGGTCATTAAGAAAGCATCCTGGAAAGTGTAAGAGGTGGAATCTGAGGTTAAACTCCCACTTCATTACTATAAGTAAGTCTGATTGTGCTGATATATTCAGATGAACAAAGTTTAACATCTGGTATGACAGAAAAGTAGTTGTGATCTAGTGTCGTGGTTTAACCTGGCTGGCAGCTAAAACAACCACACAGCCTTCAGGTACTGGAAGGCTGCTCTAAGGTCTCCCTGGAGCCTTCTCTTCTCCAGGCTGAACAACCCCAACTCTCTCAGCCTGTCCTCATAGGAGAGGTGCTCCAGCCCTCTGATCAGCTTCGTGGCCCTCCTCTGGACTCGCTCCAACAGCTCCATGTCCCTCTTATGTTGGAGGTCTCAGAGCTGGACACATTACTCCAGGTGGGGTCTCACAAGAGCGGATTAGAGGTGGAGAATCACCTGCCTCGACCTGCTGATCATGCAGTTTTTGATGCAGCCCAGGACACAGTTGGCTTTCTGGGCTGCAAAAGCACACTGCCAGCTCACAGTGCCATCCATGAAATCCATGTCTCTCCAATTTAGAGACAAGGATGTCATGCAGGTCAGTGTCTAGTTTGGAGTTCTTATGTTGAGAATAAACACTGCGAATCACCAAGAAATGGCTGAGGGGCAAAAACTACTGGAAAGAAAGGTGCAAAAGGGTTAGAAGCAAAGGGTTTTGGAAAAAAGAATATAGGATTCAAAATCTTTAGAGAAAAGATGCAGTAGAAGACAGTAAAGAAATTAAAAAGGAGAGATGGAATGAAAACAGTAGAGAGAAGATTGTATCCTGGAAGAAGGAGGAGACTGTAAATGAGCCTTGAAAGCAGGCAGGATTGGAAGGATAGGAGGTAGTTGAGCATTCAGTTCTCATGCTGCGTGTAGGCTGAGCATTTAAAAATCCTCACACTTTAGCAGGTAAAGCTACTGCACAATGATAGTAAAGTTTATGTTCAATTGTTCTGAGCTGCTTTTTAACATTCACAGTGCACATCTAAACAAATCATCTCACTTTTAATGAAAATCGCTGTAATGTCGATCTGTGCTTTCTTTCAAATGTTCTTGTTAGTTCCTCAATCAATGTACAAGGCAACATTTTCAAGTGCATTAAAATGAGGCTATTTACCACTGCTATGATAATGATGGCTCTGTAATGTCTAACAAATATTTATCCAGTTTGTCTAAATTGGTCAACACAGCGACATTTCTAAAAATGTTTGCAGCAATTTTAATAATAGAGCCCTGTATTGTATGCCAACTTCTTCAGATTTTTCTGTAAGCCTAATTGGGGCCAAACTACTGCGTACATTGAACTGAGGTATGCTTTTTAGTATGGTTACTAGCGTGTATTGTCATTGAACAGGTTAGCCTTATTTTATATCTGAATTTCACAAGGAGACACAGTTGATTCTATAGAAATAATGAACTCCAAGGTTCACAGGGCACGTAGTACTCAATTTTGACAGCAGTACAGAAGAGTTCAAACTGATCACCCAAAGAATTAGTCTTATCTGTTTATTGACACTGAATTGAAAATGAGAGAGATTTTGAGTATATCAGCCATGAGACACTAGAGTTGAAAGGAAATATACGTATGGATAACCACTTCATAAATCGAAGCATCTTCATCTCCATGAAGAACTGTTGTCTTTGAACCCACAGATTTTATGCTTAATTTACCTTCTCTTGAGGAATATTTTGGAGAAATGAATGAGGTCCAAAGGAATGATCCATTTTCAACAGAATTTCTGTTTCCCTCAATTGCTCTATTTTTGTAGTATCCTTTTTTCCAATGTCTTTAGAAAGCAGTCTATTAGAAAAAGAAACAAAACTGTATTTACAATGTCATCAAGTATTATATCGGTTAAGTCAACACAATTGTGGTTATGACATGGTGAACTGCCAGAGAGAAGCAGTCTACATATTTACTACTAAATTTGTTGATTCAGTGACTGCTAAAGCTGTTCATTAATTGTTCAACATTATATTTGTTATGTACTCTAGAATATGTCTGGGAGGTGGGAAAGAGGGGGAAAGAGAGGAAAGAAATAACAAAGCTGAACGTAACTGCTTCTCCAAACCATTTTAATCCTAAAGAGTACTTTCATTGGAAACTAGGTACATGTGAAAGTTTATGCTCTTTACATGATTTGCCTCCACAAAAATGGTTCTTCATAATTTTATCTAAGGTCAGCTGTTCTTCCATATATTTCATTATTCCTCCTATGTCTTACCTTTCAAAACCTCTACTGTTCCACTACCAATAATAATTCCAAATTTCCCAGCACCTGTTCAGTAGTCATCTTACTTGAAACATTCCACCAGTCTCTTTTCCAAAGTTAAACCGTTTATCTTTCCATTTTTTTTTACCATTCTCTAAGACAAAAAATTAAAGAAGAAAAAAAAAAAAGATCTCGTCTTAGTCATCTTGTCCTTTATTTGACACTACCCGTTCCATATTTTTCTGGATCTATCTTGTGATGAGAAGACATCAGTGACTGCAATAACACCTTGAATCAAGAAGGCAATATGGTGTGGTAGCTGGATTAAAGTTCAGATTTAAGAGACATATAGGCAGGTAATGTTCTGTCCTTGATTCTGATTTCATGTGGGTTATTCCAGGACGGTGACATATCCTGAGCTGAGTCAACACTCTCCTATAACCTGAACTTCACTGCTGTATCTCTGGGGTTTTTTTCAAGACCTGCTTCTTAGACTGAGAGCGCTAGCAGGGCTGCAACTCTGAGAGGCAGGTGAGCATATTGCTGTACTCCTTCACAAATACATCTTGATAGTCAGAGGTGGCAGTTTATCATGCTCCATCTGATCTGAGTCACTGCTTTCAGGCAAAAACATTACCCTTAAGTAGAGTCTGAATGAGCAGCAGCTTAGTCTAGGTTGGTACTCTGGCCAAGAAATCAGAGACCATACATTCCTTTCCTAATGCTATGAGTTGGACAGTCCCCTTACCAAAGAGGTGTTTAGAACAATACTTACACACCAAGGTGATTTTGTCTTTTTTTTAAACCTTCATAAATTCTCTGACCTTTCTCTATTTTGTAAAATATCCCTGAATGTAGTTTACTGTACATTGATTTTAATAAGCATTCTCTACAGACCAATATGTATAATGTTGGAAATGGTATAATACAATTTTCCTCCACTGAAATGCTATAGAAAATTGCGCATTTTATACTGACATGTGCCACATCAATAATACAGTTTTTATATCTTATTTGTAGCTATTGATCTCAACAACATAATGAAAAATTGATTGCAATGAAGTGCACTACTCTTAAGTGTAAATTTCAATGTCAAATTATTTTTATCTATGCTTCCCAATTATAGATGAAGCTTATACATTTATATATGTTTGCTTTTACAAAACTCTGGATCAGTAAATTAGATATGACAAGAATCTACTGGGTCAATAGAAACCTTGTTGCTCTTACTAAAATATGATTCCAAAATTAAATACACTAGTTCCCTTTCTTCATTATAGAAAGAATTAAAGTCTCCGTATGTGATATCACCTTCCTGGGCAATTTAACAATTTGAAATAGGGTCCTAAATCTTAAGGGGATATGGACACACAAAGTATTTTATTGTATGGGAAGCCACTGAAATTCATGCACTCATTCTGGAACCTACATGGCAAAGTAAACAAGGAGCAGCATATTCTTTTGTTATCTCTTGAGACCTTATTATTTTCGGGGGAAAACATTTGTGTTTGGGAAAACCTTATGTTATTAGAACTGACAAAAAATGAGAATGACTTCCATACTTATCAAAGAAGAGGCATTGGTTTCTACTTTTTGTATTGTAAACACAGAGTAACGCTGTTTCTGCACCTTCTCTGTACCCTTTTGGGAAGTTCAGACTGGGAAATTCAGACTATTCTGCCGGAGAACAAGCAGAGGTTATCTCCAGAGAAAGCTCCCTCACTTATTCAGCTTTCTGGGGACTGGGACACTTAATGCAAAATTGCTTCTGCTTGTAGAACTGCTGGGAAAAATAGAAAAAATATTGCTCATTTAATTAGACACACTGCACATTTCATAATCAACAAAAGATTTAGGTGCCCAGCTAGGTTTCATCCACTCAGTGAATGAAGATAGGAACCTCTGAGACAGTATGATTCATCCCTTCCTAAGATGATGAGATTGAATCACCTTTTGAAAGTGTCTGTCACTTTGTGTTGATGATAGAGGCAGCAGAGATGATTAGTTCAGACTAAAGCCTGTATTATAGGGCCTATGGTTGGAGAGGATGAATCTCACCATAAGGCTTCATGTAACTGTAACCAAATGTTGGCTTGCAACAATGCAATGGCATTGTTCAACCACTACCACGTACTTAATAAGTTCAGTTATCTCACTGTCATTTTGGAAATGTTTGTGGGCCTACAGGTGTAAAATGGACATGAGTGGTTTTGAGTCTTTTTTGGATACCAGTGAATAGTGTCGCAATTCTTCAATTTCTCAGTACGGAAACACAAGCATCTTCCCAAGCTGGTTGCAGATGCAATGCTGACTGGGGAAGGGAGAGGGAAATGATGTCTAGGGCAGATGATCTGTAGTAATCAGCCTTTTTTTAGCATTGCCAATAAAAGGAACTGTCCTAATGCCTGGATATCATCTCAGTCATAATCTAGTGATCAGGATTTTTTTTTTTTTGGTGTCCCTATTAAATAACATCATGTCTCTACTTCCACATCTATTTCTCTTAAAGAGGGTATTAGTGTTTGCCTTCCCCAGAACAGGTGAGCTGGTTACATTTGTTATGACCAGTTTCTGAAAAGGCAGGAATGAAAAGCCATTTCACATGCTGTGATACAAAGAAAATCTGTTTTTCCATGTATTTCTGCCTCATGCTTCTCCAGACAAAATGTTCCTGACAGTTAGGACATTAACAATACCCCTCTCCTATAAAGAATCTTTCATTTTCATAAAGATTGAGTTCATACTGAAGTCTATTCTTTGGTGGTAGTATGTATAAGGTCTTCTTCTCTTCAGCTGCCTATGTTCATGACATTTGTTGACATTAGATTCTACCCATCTCTCAGATTTAGTTGATATCTGTCATGGGTTCAATACTGATTTGAAATCAAGTTGAAAGTACGGCTTGAGCACAATGGCCTTTGTTTGAAGGAAGAGACTGCATAAGTATCTGGTCTGAGATAATGAGAGACATTTTCCCGCTTCACTACACAAGCCTAATTTTGGTACAAGCTGGCATGGATGAAGTAGCTGTGCTCTCCCATGCCAGACAGGTATTCCCTTTGACCCTGTCCTCAAGTGGGTAGTTGGTTCAACGATTTAGGATCTGCTGACAAAAAAAATCTCAAGCACTATTTCAATGAAGGCTGGCTTTTATTGTTTCCACACATTTGTTTGAGGATGGAGTTTTACAACTTTGCGATTCATCTTAAGACATCCTGAAGCAAATGTCCTGTGAATTTGCATATATCATGACTGTTTTTTAAATACAGCCCACATAGGAACTTAAAAGCTATGCAAATCTTTAAAGAGAAAAGGATGATACTCTTACCAATTAGATAATTATTGTTATTATAATTACTGACTAGTGATCAATGAAGGCTTCAGTGTGAGTTGGACTATATGAAGGGTGCAGTGGCACACCCATGTAGGAAGAAGACTGTTTCCTGTCTCTTAGTGTCCTGTGCTTCTTCATTTAATACAAGGGAATGAATAGGCTCTGTGCACCTAAAAATCTTCCCAAGAAGTTAGTCTGAGCTGTATTGCCACCCACATATACATCAGCCAATGGGGAAAACTTGAAATAAATCACAATGATCATATCATGAAAGCTAAGATAATTTCCACATGACTCTTTGAAACCTAAGTGTGTCATACTGAGACCAGGCTGAACAGTGTTTCCATCACTCTAATTAACTTACTGATGTTTCAAAGCAAAGAGCATGTCAACACAGCTGTACGAGGGATGAGCATGCGTGAGCAGTTGGAAGAACTATGAAATGTTAAAAACAAATAAGTTGAGGTGGAAACTGAAAAGCTCCGGAAAGAGGCCAGGGAAAAGCTAAAAGACTTACCTGTGGAGGTGTCATTTACAATACTGCTCTATTGACAGATGGAAGTCCAGAAATTATCTAAAGTAAAACAAAAGCAAACCACCACACACTGAAATAACTGTGGAGATAATAGATGTGATGAAACCATGTTCGTAAAAAGGTAATTATTTAAATGACTGTTCCTCAATTAAGGAAGGTTAAAACCAGCAATTGTCGTTAACGCTTTATTATTTATTATTTAATGCAGTTTACTTGCAGACTGACCCTCTTGAGAGAGCTGGAATTGGTGTCCTGCATTGCTTGGCCAACTGAGAACATCAACCAAAGCTCAGCAGCAAGACTGACAACTGCAACATCAAGGTCCTCTGAGAAGGCTGTTGCCCATGTGAGGAACAGAAAAATATGGAAAGAAATATCCAAAACCTGGTAAAATTGTGGTGAAAACTGTCAAACACCAATTAGAGGAAAGAACTGCTAATTTATGCTTCTGGGAGAGGGTCTCATTTTAACTGCCTTATCCACCTTCTAAGTAACACCCCTTGGATGTTATGATACGAGCATTCATCATGTCTCCTCAAACATGAGGCATTTTGTATGCCAAAAGCTAGTGACATACAATGAGCTGCTAGAAGCGGTGTGAAAATGTTACCTTACACATCATCAGATTATGTGGAATTTGAGTTCAGTTCTTAATGAACACAGAAAAAAAAATATGCAGACTATCTTGCCCACAGAAAAATGCATTGATCAGGCATACCTTATCAGGCACCGGAGAATTCAATTCCCTGTTCCCCAATCCTTAATGAAAAAAGATGTAACCTAATTCCTACTAGGCAAACCACAGTTGTGTTGGTGTTCTTATTGCACGGATAACAGGGAATAGGACTGAGAAGTCTACAGAATCTCTTTTTTTTTAGCCATCAGGAAATGTAATCAGTATACTCTCAGTGTCTAACAGAGCAAGAAAGAGAAGGAATAACTTTTTTTGGCAACTGCAATTCAGTTCTAACTTTTGACTTGGACATTTCAATTATTTGCTCTTTTGTCCTTTTCATGAGTCTTTTTCAGTCCCTAAGGGGCATATTTACAGCAATAAATTAAAAAAACAGTTAGAGGAAGTACACCAGTTAGCAGCTGAGTGACTACTAAACCCATATTTTGCATATTTAGGCAAACTTTATGTTGCTCATATATTGTTATATTGCACAATTTTGTGCAGACAGCCACAGGCCCTGGCTGAAATGCTTTATGAGTATAGTCACACTTCATTCTAGTTTAGTCGTAGAAGCAGTTAATCTATTAACGAAATAATATAACTGAAGCCAAGGCAGTGGCCGTGTAGAAAGACTAAGAAAATTATATTGTGCTGACTGAAAGAACTAAGTGATTCTTTACCCAGCTACAATAATCAGTAGTTACAACAAAGTTTGTTTACACCAAATGTCAGCAACCTGTATGGGCAAGTGACGGAAAGTTTTAAAAATTACTTGGTTCACTGCAATTCCCCTAAAGGAAGTCCAGCCGTTATGCCATCAACACCAGGCGTTGTTATTTCTGTGCAAAGTTTACCTCCACAACTTCATCTGTGTAAAATATAAACATTGGCTCTGGCTATTTATGCTAGGCATCTCCAGTCAGTGGAGAGAGGTGAGTAGCTTGAAGAATCATCTCATCCTAACTGCTTCAGTACAGGATGGATTGCCCTTGGGATGCATTGTCCTATTGGTCACAAAGGGCTTGGTAACTATTTGAGACCAGATGCCTCATTATGCTTACACTTTAAGATGTTTTACTCAAGCTTTAATACAGGGTGTTAATAGCCTTGATTCAATTCATTAATTGCTGCATGGCATTTCTAGGTTGCCAAATGGAAGTAAAATGTTATTTTACACTCGTCTTACCTTTAACATTCACTGATGTGGTCTACACACCGTGAATAGAGTTCTACTATACTCTGTTTCGATGGTACCAAGGAAACCCTTTTGTTTGTTGCAATTAGTTTGGCATTATTGTTTCCCACTGACTTAGTAAATCATTCAGCAATTCTTTCCCAGGTTGTCTTTCCACATCAACATAAGTAGCAGGATAAGGGAAATGTAGTGAGTTTCCAGATTTAGGGTGTAAATATAGGACTTGTTGGAAATAATTTCTGTCCTCTCTTGCTCTGATACACCCTTTAGAAGAGTGGTGACTGTGTTGCTTTGCAGGACCAGGTGCAACTGCAGAAGTAAGCATTCAATGGTTTTATAGTTGAATATCTGATCTAATTTAACTTAATTTAACTTAAGGAAACAGGAAGTCACATAATGACCTTCCATCCTTTATTCTAATTTGTAAAACAGGGCTAAAATCAGTCACGTGGCTACACAGCATGCTGCAAAAGCTAATTCATGCTTTACAGAACCTTTAGCCGAATTTCCTAGTTTTACTTCTAGAGTTTAAGATTTCTCTTCACTTGCCTATTAACTCTCTTGTTGTCATATATTTTGATGTAGCAAATATCATGTAATTAGAAGAAAATGGGCATTTTATTAAGGCAAACTGCAAAAGGTGATGTAGTACTTACTGGGACAACACCTGGGAGTCTCTGAAACCTCCTGCAACTCAAACCTACTTTTTTCCTCACTTTGGGAATTCTCTTTAGCACCATTTTGTTTAGTTTGTACAAGTCCAAGTTTCATCAAAGTAGCAGTTATTTGTATAAAACTGTACACCAGATGTCTGCAACCATGAAGCCTATAAAGTATTTTGTTGCCAATATGACCCTGGTGGTTTCAACAATTATAAACTGCAGCAGGTCTGTTTACACAAGGCTTTAATGTTAAACTATATGCAAACATAACTATGTGGACTCAGAGTCTCTAAGACAGACACATCCAGTTTCACAAATATTCCAGCAAATGAAATCTTAGAACTTGTAAGCTACTAAGTATAGCACAAAGAACATGAAAATCACGATGCAGTAGTACTTAGCACTTATATATATAGCACTTTACATCTTCAAAGTACTGTGCTAACAATATCTAATTAATCCTCCTCAACTAATTAATCCTTTCCAGATCAGGAAGCTGAGACACATTAATTACAATTATTATTTATGTACTTATATAGCACCATAGGTGTGCATGCCACTTTACAGACTTATAGACCAGTCCCTCACTAATGTGAGCAGCTAAAATTTGTCTTTAATACTAATTGGAGAAAGTTCATGGCATACAATATTTGGAGGGAATACTTTCCCTGGAAAAGTTTCCAACTGTGCACTAGATTCTGCCATCAGATTTGTCCATTAAAAAAATATAGTAAAAGGCAGCTGGATATAAGGACCTATATTGCAATTTTGTTTGCTTTTTTTTTTTTTTTAAAGAAAAAATTCTGCTCTGTATGAATTGGTTTTCAAGAAGGTTCAGAATGTGTTCAAATGTCTCAGCACATGAATTATCAACAATAGTATCTATGATAATGTTGTGTGTCTCGTGTTATGAAGAATGAAGAAGATCCTGAAATAAATGAATGTCTCCATTTCGTGGACAAAAAAATCTAAAGGCTTATGTTTGCAATACCTTTCTGAAAGATAGTCCCAGTTATCTCAGTTTTGGGGTTATTGTACTGGAGGCCTAGTTGTATTCATAGTGCAGAACAAAAATATATAATAATGCAGAACAAAATATAGAATCATAGAATCAAAGAATGATAGAATCATAGAATGGTCTGGGTTGGAAGGGACCTCAAAGACCATCTAGTTCCAACCTCCTGCCATGGGCAGGGACACCGTCCACTAGACCAGGTTGCCCAAAGCCCCATCCAACCTGGCCTTGAACACTTCCAGGGATGGGGCATCCACAACGTCTCTGGGCAACCTGTTCCAGTGCCTCACCACCCTCACAGTAAAGAATTTCTTCCTAATATCTAATCTGAATCGACCCTCCTTCATCTTAAAGCCATTATGCCTTGTCCTATAACTACAGAGTTTATAAGAGAGATTATTACTTAATCATTACTTTAAAAATTATTTAATCTGTAGCAGCAGTGCTTAAGTAGAAGTAAGTCTAAAATTAATGATCCCCCAGTTCCCAGCCCATTGCAGATTCCCTTAGATGAAGGAATATTATAGGGAAAATAGAGAATATTTTAATGGTGATCACAGTAGGTCCTATATCCCTATTCATTTTCTATCTTATCCAGACAGTCTTTGTTACTAGCAGGACACTGTGCAAAGAAGTTCTAGGGCTTTGTCAGTAATAAGCTCTAGTAACCAAACTTTATTCATGAAAAATATTTGTTAGTAACTTGCAAGGTGGTCCAAATCTGAGCAGATTGCTCCTTGCACAGCAAAAAGTTGCTCTAATAAACCTATGACAAATTCCCTTCAACGTATAATGGATGGTCTAGAAAAGTCTTCCGAAACAGTCAGAAAAATACATGTAAGGGAAAGTATTTTTCAGTCTGAATATGTGTGCTCATATTACACCCTATGATATTTGCTGCATTTTAATCTCAGACTTCAAGTCTGTATTTGATGTTGTTCTCTGAAATTCTTTATATCAAGTGGATGGAATAAATCTTGGTTTTTTAGAAATTTCTAAAATTAGAGGGGTTAGAAAGTATGTGGCTTAGTCCTGAGTGAGTAAGTTATAGCAAAAAAACCTTTTGAAAAACTTTGGATTTTTATGTTTGGGTATTGTATCTTCACTATTCTAAATTATTCACTGCAGTTCTTGGTCTGACAACAATTCAGAAGCAGTTTGTTACAAGTACTGATAAATGAGATGCGACTTTTGAGCCACGTTGCTTAGTTATGACTTGCTGTACTGCTTCTATGTTATAGTTCTTGAACCAAAAGTGAAGAATACATTCTGGGTTTTTTCCCCCCAGCTGAAACTGTAAGGTTTATTTAAGTAAGCAGAATGTAATTTCCTGAACTGGCATTTGTCCAGTATATGTGGTTTGACCTCCTTCTAATGGAGATCTGTTTATTTAAAGTAGCAGGGCACAATCAAAGACCAAGTGTATTTTCAGAGAAGGAGGTGAGGAAGTGAAAACAGGGAGCACCAATAAAGAATTCTAATCAGGAATGAAACACCTAAAAGTGTATTGAAACAGTGTTCTGCAGTGCCTCGATTAATCCCAGGCTGTCTTAACTCATGCAACTGGTACTTACAAGACAAATAACATGAGCTGACGCCAACCGGTCTCATGTTTTCATTAGGATAAGCCGTTATTACAGAGTGCTTCAGAAGTATGGAGCGACAGTGAACTTTCTGCTCTCAGGGTGTGGTGGTGCAGTGCTTAGTCTTCCCGTGGGCTCAGGCACCCAGGCTTAAGCCTTGCTTTAGGTTTATGCAGGTCATCCACCAGCCAAGTGAGGTAAAAATGAGTAGCAGTTTATTGAAGCTAGGAGTAAGTGTTGCTGCCTACTTCTTTTCTATGTGTGTCACTAGCTAGTTCAATGGGAATGTCTCACATATTAAGGTGTGATTGGCAACCTAGAGCTGGACTGAAGTTGACCTCTTCTAAGGCTTCCAATTTGCGGAAAAAACCCCCCAGCCACAGTGTTTTCCCACCTACCAGTTTAAACCCTAATGTTTCAGCAGTCTCGGATAAAATCTACCTTCGTCTGTCTTCTGGACCTAACTTGAAGCTCAGCAACACTTTTACTTTCATGAACTTTCTGAATGACCAAAAAAGCCAGTGGTAGGGAATGCATAAATACTCCATCACTACCCCCCCGCCTGCAGTAGCTGAGTATACAAGTGGGTTTCACCATCAGCAGGAATGAAAGTCCTTACTATTTCCTTAAGTTAACAATATATTTGATACCTTATGTTTGATAAGACGAGTCACCTTCTCTTGTGTACACGTATTATCGCTATTGCACACTATTAATGATAGTACACGAATGTAAGAATTCTCACCAGTCCTAGTCATAGATCAGATTAATCTAGCTGTGTGCTAATTATTGCTTTGTTATTTAACTTTTCTGAAAACAGCCAGCTATTGCAGGATGAGTTTCACTGCAAAATTCTGAACAGACTGAAAGAAGCCACAAAAGGAAATGTTGATTATAGATCAGGGCAGGAACGAAGAGACAGCTTTACTTTAGTCAGTGACTATCCAGGTATCTATCATGAATTTGGACCAGTGTGTCTAATGAAATGTGGAAATGGAAGAGTTGTGTGGAGCATGACTGGAATTTGTAAGGGGTCTGGAAGACAAAAGAGTGTGTAAAAATGGATATTGTCACTGAGATTAAGGCCAGTGGCTGAAAGACGGGTACAGAAGACTGGGGGCAGGAGAGAACAGGTGACCAATTTAGAATTATAAGGAAGAGAAAACCCATTACTGATTTGTGTAATTAAAGGTGACATGGGGAACTGTCAGAGAAGGAAGAAGTCCCTAGCCATATGTTTAGGGTGATGTAAGATTGATGGAATGAAAAGAAAAAGGCACATATAAGACAGGTCAGCTTTAACTTGTTCTTGAGACCAGTGCAGTGTCATGTGCCAAGGTAAAAGGCCTAAGGGTGGACCCCTCCTGCTGCAAGTGAACTGTCTGAACGAAGGCAACTCATTCACTCCAGGGGAAAAGTGATATCAATGCAAGGTGTAATGATGAGAGAAAAAATTTCTGAGAATCTGATCTTTTTCTGAGAATCTGCTTCTTTTTTCAGCTATCAGACATGTGCTGTATATGAGAATTTTAAGAATATATGGGTATGAGAACCTTCTGAAGATGTCAGTGGAAGCCAGGTTTTAAGTTGTTCCTTTCTTCCTCCTTTCCTCCCCTCTCTCTTTCTCTCCCTTCCTCCCTTTCTCCCCCTTGTCCCTTCCCATCTTCCTCTTTTCCTTTCTTTTCCTTTTGCTATAGGCTTACACTGTGGAGTTTTCTGAGCAGCGTGGCAACATGTCATCAAAAGCAGCAAGCTCGGAGAAGGTGCTCAGGTCATTCTCCCCAACCTGCTGAATGAAACCAACTAGTCCCTGTGCACTATTTGCTGACAGTAGCTGATTCTTTGTTGATAAAGAAGGGTCAACATATATAATCAGATTTGTGCTATTCCTTCCAATGATCAAAAGGAGGAGGTTCCCTCTTCCCTCATTTGAAATCTTTGCTGAAGTACACTGTCAGCAAACCTCCCTGCTAAGTGCCTCTACAATTGTTACAGGTTTGCAGATTTTTTCTTTCCTCCTTCTCCTCTGCCACCCCAGATAAAAACTGAAGCTGTTGGTTCCTATCAAAGTACATCCAGGAACGAAGCAAAAAGAAAGAATGTCTCTCTGCATAACTCCAGTATTGATGAATTAAGGCCTAAACCGCCTTTTTGTGTTTCAAAAAAACATTCAGAGTCCATGCTTAAAATCGAGATTAGCTCCATCAAGAAGCAGTAAATTCAGCAATAAGATTTAATCTCTGTGGCACTCAAAAGACAAGATTCAATTATATTCTGTGATCTTAATTGAATTACAAAACCCCCCTCAAAAGTAATGACATTATTTTATATTTTCCCCAAGCCCAGCTTACTTGGATTGAAAAGAATTAAATAAGCCATGGTTTGAGAAAAATATGTTTGTTTTTGCTGTCTAATAATTCACAGCTTTGAGGAGAAGCTAATATCCTTTAAGTAAAAGACTAATATCTATCTCTGAAAGTGCTTTTTTTGACCCATCTGGTTTGTCAGAAAAGTCTCCTACCTCTGATATTTATACAATATCATGCAAATGTCAAAATCTGAATGTCATCTTCAAAGACCCTTTTATGTCAGGCAACCCCTTTATAGGGAAAAAATAAACAATTTTATGTATGCATGCTTGATGCCAGTCCAATTAATAAAAGCCTTTTTTGCTATGCTTGGCTACAAGCAAGTTTCTCTTTTGAAAATGAACAGAGGGAGAATGAGATAAAAGGTCTGTATTGTTTCCTTGCAAATTTTACAGTTTCATTTTTAATTTGTGTTTGGATGTGAGGATCTTGGTGCAGATGGTGTGATAGTCCACAGTATGTTCTGAGAACCTGAAATGATAACAAAGATATGCAAATTGAGAGGGTGCTTTGGATGAAAGCCAGGATATCCAATTTCACAATAGCTGAAAACAAATTGATGTGCCCAGCAAACTACTCAGAGTAGCACTAGGAAATGTAACAGTGCCAAAACAAATTATATTAATGACCTGAGCAGTTTGTTGAATTCTATTGGCTAGCTTAATGTTGGTTACATTTGTCTGCATTGGCACTTCATTTACTGCACAAAACAACTTTTGTAAATGAAAAAAAAAAAACCAACAAAAAAAAGCACTTAATGAAAAATCAATCTTGGTAATTGCAAAATAAAGTTATACAAGAATTTTTTTTGCATCTGAGAAATGTCCAGTGTATTTCACATGAAACAAATTGAAAAAGTAGACACCCTTGAAATTCAGAAATACGAGTTGAAATAATTTCTGTGAGGAAACACAAATCTCATCCTCTTTAATGTTTCAATGTAGGTCAGCATTACACTTTTAATATTAACAAAACAAATTGTAAAATTTTGATTATTTGAGAAAGAAACCTAAAAGGAAGTGCTTTTAAAGAAAATATTTGAGTGCAAAGCCACTGTCTGGAATAATTCTAAAACAGTAAAGTTATTCACATTTTTGCCAGTGTTAAAAAGAGAACCTGAGCCCTTGGCTGTCATTTCTGTCTTCCCCTCCTCCTTTCTTTAAATGAAAGATTCCTGTCTCCAAGTGAATCACTTTAAACAGACTTTTAAAAATTGTTCCTCTCCTAAACTACGTGTAAATGGATGAAAAAAAAAAGTCTGCCAAGAATATTTGTAGTTTGACTATCCCTTAACAGTTCATATATTTTTACATGAATAGCTTCTTTCTATTTAGAAAGAGAAAATCAAACACACTTTCAGTTTTCATAAAATCATACTAGCAATGCAGTGAACTGAATGCACCTTTCACATATTTCAGTTCTCCATATTGAATAACATATTTTGAAATACCCAGATCCATAATCTGAATCTTTTTGAAGCCTGGTTTTGGATTTGATTCTAAACACATGAAAAAAAATTGTCTTTACTAATACCATACCTAAATTGGGCCTAGTAGTGGAAAAAATAAACTGAGATTTGATCTTGCTACCCCTGCAGTCAATAAGCTACCTCTACAGCTGGCACAAGAATACCAGAGTTTCGATGGAGAGATACCAATCTAAGTCACTCAGATGCCAGTGAACCCCATGTTTTGTTTTAATTTCCAGAAACACCACTACTCCTTTGTTTATCTAAAAAAATTCTGAGGGCATTTTATAAAATACTAAATCACAGTAAAAATAGTGGCAGATGCACCCACCTCCCCATTGTGTACAACTGTAACTTAAAGGTGTTATGAATTGATATCATATATTAAAATGTGAAGCAGTTACTTATTGCTTGCAACTTTATTTTAATCTGTCACAAGAAGGAAAACAAATACTGGCAGGGAATTCATCAAACATTCAGTACGAAGATAATGTGCCTCAACTCTTAAATGTCATCTATTATTTACACGCTTGTATTTGTCCTAATGCCACGAAACTGTTCTCGTGAAAAGCACTTAGATCTGTATTTTGCACTTTTGCTGACTTTAGCCTTCCCAGTACAGAATCTGTAACTACAAAGTAGGTAGTTCAAGACAATGTCAATACGCTAATTGCAGTATTGTAATTTCATAGATAAGCGTAAAAAAAACATGCAAAAAACCCCAAACCATAAACCCACAAACAAAAAACCCCAACCCTCTCCTTGTCCAAAAAAACCCCAACACACCAAAACCCTTGGTAACAGCTTTGTTTGCTGGCATTTTGCTTCAGATCCTTCTCTCAAAACTTGCATCCAGAAGGATCCTTCTCCGCAGATTAATTCAGCCTGGCTGGCAGAGAGCAATGTTTCAGTAGGACCTCCAGCAACACTTCTACACTTGGCCTGAGCCAGGAGATGTTTCTCTTGGGGAGAAAATTGATGTGGAGTTACGATAATTCAAATGGGAATGAGGTAGATTGGGTAAAGAGAACTAAGAAAAAGGGAGAAGGGTATGTAGTCTCCTCCTTGGTTCTGAGGGACTTACCTGGAAAACATAGCCCAGGTATATAGCTCCTGGATCCATGCCATTGGGGAGTCTGTGGTTGAAGCTGATAGTCACAGGGTAGCTGCCTCTTTATATGAATAATCAACATGTTTAAAAGGTTTCGTGGCCTCCTCCTCAGAAAACAAACCCCATCCCTGTGGCAGAATAGCAATCGCATATGTCTGCAAAAAAATGTGTGGGAACGACCCATATCCGTTCCTCAAGCTTTCTCCTCTGCTTATGATAACAGGAGGAGATGATGTGTCTCTTTGCTTTTTAACTCATCCAGCATTCAGAATGATTCATTGAGTGAACACAGAAGATTTTAGAAGATAGGCTAAAGGTTTCTTTACTTGGTGGCATGCCCTGGATGAAAATGTCAGTTTCTTCATAGCTGGCTGGACAGGGGAGATGATAACACAAGTCAGCCTGGGAAGTCCCTATAGGCTTACATGACTGATCCACAGAGATGGAAGACAAATTAAGTTTTTTTGGAAAAACACCTCAAGAAAAATGCACATACTTTGTTTAGGATTAATTGCTTTTTTAAACCCTGTGTCTCCATTTATTTTGCTTTTCCCCTTATCACACCAGGAGCCCACATCCTCCTAAGTGTATCTGTGCAAAGGAAGAAGTGGAGTAAAGGGACTGGAGAGGTAAGAAACCTGTGAAGGTTACAAGCTTTAATATCGTTCACCACATTTTATCCAAATTCTGTAGTTTCTTAGAAGAGCTTTGTGGGGTTTAGTTAAGTAAGCCCCAAAGGGCTAGCCTACCCTTTGCTTCCAGAGACACTGGGGTTACCTGGCAGTGGGACCAGTGCAGTGAATCCCACTGCCCCGCTGCAGAGCCAGCTTCGCAAAGCGAGGCTGCACTGGAGCTGAAGATGCTGCTGGAGGGCAGGTCTGTGAGACCTCCCCGTGCAGCAGGTTACACCTAAGTGCTACTGGGACCTGCCCCTGTGGCAGAAGGTGCACATCAAAGGGCAGGTCCCACCACAGCTGGTGGAGAAACACCTGCTCCCCATGGCAGGCACGAAATCAGGTCATGGAGCAGCAGCTCCAGCTGGGACAGCCCCTGCTCTGCCGTGGTGGGTTGCAAAACCAAGACTTTCAGTGGGAAAACTGGGAGCAGCTCTTCTTCTTCTTGCAAGAAATATGTAGTGTCTCTTTTTAGCTGAGCGTTCTCAAGCCTGAGGTGCCTGTTCCAAACACTCTCATCTCCCACTGACTTCATTCCTCTGCGTTACTCCCACACTCTCCTCAGTAGGTGTGCAGCACTGTGCCATTTATATGTTGCATACAATGTGTCTGAGAGTAGAAGTTTAGCTTTTCTAATTAGGCACCGTGCTATTTTAAAAACCTTTTTTCATAGCAAGATGAAGGTGTAAGTGTGAACTTGACGCACATTTGTCAAAGGAAATAATAATAATAATAAAATCCTCACAAAGCAATTAATAGCTTTTATTAACTGATGTATCTATGTAACAGCAAAGTATAGGTTTTAGATGAGCCCGGAAAATGACCCTTGGTAAAAAGCTCACTAAAAGGAATACCTTGGAGCTGTCCATCAGTTGCACAGACACACACAAATCCTGAGCAGCGAGGCAATGTACTCTCTGTCTTCATGCATAATACATACAAAATAGGTGAAGTGGTATGTAAAGTGAATTTTAATTGGTTATAATTGTCATTTCATTTAGTAAAGTATTGTCTGGAGACCAGGATATCAATTAGCACTCTATGGACTCTGTTACTTATGAAAATATGCATATATAGAGATGATGTGCTCTAGCAGCAGATATACTTTAATTAAGAAAGTGGTACAGTAAATTAAAGACCTTTAAAGTATTAATTAATTGGTGTATAGATCAATTCTGAGTTTCAACTTGGTAAAGTTAAAATCATTGTACCTGATTTAAATGAGATAAGAAATGCATATTCTGTGTCGTTACTAGCTTTTTAAAGGTGTTCATTGCCAGAACCATATTAGCTTAAAGGTGAAATGCATCTCTTCTCTATAGAGCACTGAAGTTTTATCTTAAGTTGGAGCTGTTTAAAGTTGTCATTTGTTCACACCAAAATATCGACCAGAAATGTTGTGTTGGGAGTCTTTATCCTGCTCTTCTTGTATATGTCCTTCATATTCCTTGGTATTATTAAACATCCCAGCATTAATAAGGTATAGAGAAGTGATTGATGTATTCCATATTATTATTAAATTGTTGGTAACCAAGGCAGGTTTGCGTTTTTTTTTTTTTTTTTCTTTTCTTCCTTCTTCTCCTTTGCCATGGGGGATGAGGAGGGACCTGTCCCTTTTTAACCACTTGCTCTGAATGACTTTTATACCCAATATAAGTGAGAAAAGAGGATGAATGTCACCTCTCTTCTCTTCCTCCTCCTGCTGATGCATACTCCTTCTTTTGATTGACAGCTACTAATAACCTTCCTGCCCTAAGTGCCATGGAGACACTTTATTAGGACAAACAGCCAAGGAAATCTAGGAATGAAGCCAAGCCTGCAGTGAGTTATTATCGGGCTTGTATTTATCTCAGCTTTGTAATTTTTTTCAGTGATATGCAAATCCTGAAATAGATCTTCTTCTGTTGAAGGACAGGTCCCTCTGTTAATTGATCCACTGAGATTCAGCCTAACCTCTTTTAGCTATCAGCCAGGGAAACAGGCTACATAAAAGAGTCTCAGTGCTGTATACAGTTCACATAAATTCACTGTGCATTCTACAAGGAAAACTTCCACACAGAAAATGCATTTTTAGTTCCTGAACATATTTTACATATCAGTGTTATCTGCATAACAGATCAAACTGATTTGTTTATTTGTTTATTAGATATGTATGAGGGTGCACTCTTATAATCAAATGTGATTTTAGATGGAGCTTTCTTTCTTTCTGGAATGATACACCACAAACATGTATTGTAAAAACACATTAAATGAAATTCAGACATAATGAAAATGCATTTGTTCAAAATCACCTTTTTTTTTTTTTTTTTAAAAAAAAAGCGCTACATTACAGAAACACTTTGTTACTGAGCAATTTGACTGTTTGGGAATTAGCAAAACAGGTGCATCTCCTACAAGCCTTGAGATTCTGCAAATATTTTTTGTTTCTTTGTGGAGAGTTGCAGCAAACAGGTAACGTTGTTTCAAATAGATCTTTTAATAGCATATTAATAACAGCAGCAGGATGGATTTAATTCTTCTTTGTCTTTCTATAGGGATAGGTCCATTTAGCAAGCAATTTATTTGACAGAGAGCAAAATTTGTAACAAAGGGAAATGTTCAGGGAAACACTAATACTAATAATCATAACAATAATAGTAATATCAAAGAGTCCAGAATGAAAAGGGATCAGCATAAAAAATGGGTATTATTTTTACATTTACATAGCATCTCTCATCCATGAGAATCCAGAAGATCTTCATCAACCCCTAGTATAGTAACAGCTGTACAAGTACAGCTAGACAGGGAAAATGGCCCCGAGAAGGGGCAAGTTTGGAGCTGGGTTCAAACTGCTGAAGAGTGAACTGGGATCAAAATTGCTCACACAGTGTGGACCAGCTTTCATTTTGACACCTCATCTAACCCATGGCAACATGAAGAAGTACGGGGGAAATCTATTACCAAAACCTTCACGGTTTCTCAACCTGAGAGACAGAACGATGTGCAGTAATGAGGTGTGAGGCATGAAAGCCCGTGCTCTAATCCCAGTTCTGCCCGCCAAATTATGTCATGGCCTTGAGCAAGTCATTTCACCTCTACTGCTTTAAAATGAGGATGATAAGCCTTACAAGGCTCAGTCTATGATTCTTACTCAGTAAGTGTTTGTAAAGTGCTTCCAATACGTGAAATACTTATGCAGGTATGAATAATTTTTGCGAGCACAGCCATAGTACCTGGAGTGGGGAGCTCCTGAAGGGGTAGCATTATTAGTGTTGGCAAGGATGCAAGGGAATCTGCGTTTCAATTTAGATCAGAACGTAGACCTCTCCAAACACTGAAAATTATCATTTCCACAGCCAAATTTCATGTCTTGTTCCTATGTCTCCAGTAAGGTAATGGGAGAACTAGACAGCAACATCTCTACATGTTAGGGAGCTTAGATCTAGAATCAATGTCCAACTACCGCACTTTTGGACATGCTTGAGTTCTGCTGATTTTAGTGGTATTATGACCCGTGTTTATAGCTAATGTGTTTAGGGCTGACAGGAATGGAGAACACTGAAGATCAAAATTGAACTTCTAAATTACTGGGCTGTTTTGGGGGTTTCCAGTGTATCTTCAAAGTTTAATGTGTTGTTGAAAGTCTGTCTTTTCTGAATGAGGAGATTTCAAGATGGATTTTACAAGTTGAGCTAACCTCTGCTCAACTCCTTTATTCTTTCCATCTGTCCTCAAAGAATTTTCTATCAGTTATTACATAGAAGTCAAGTTACCAGGCAAAGCTATGGTTTGCAAAGCTCAGTTGTGTGTAACTCGGATCTCTGGTGGTGCAATGGCAGCTCTAGATAAAATGTCTGTGTTACATTAAAGGTATGGTACTACAGTTTGAAAGATGTTAAATAATAATGGGTTGTGCATATGATTACTAAATTGACATTGCAGGAGTTTACTCCCTTTGCATTTTTTTCTGGTTGAGGTCATTCCTGAGTAATGAAGATGTGAAATTAAATTATCACTCAGTCCTCTTCAGATTTCTCTCTTTCTTCTCTGCAATTTCACTCTTTCATTTCCTCTTTCATCATTTGCATACTAGTGTGTTAATGGTTTGGAGGAAATGTCTAGCAAATGACATCACTTCAGGAGCTAGGGCTCTGTGGAGGAGTAAATACACCAACATGAGATTTTACAAGATTTTAGAGAAATAGAGGAGGGGGGTATTTAAGTAAAAGCATTCATGTTGCATGAATCAGTACTAGGATCTAGTTGATTTTCTCTTCAAAAAAGAGCTTTGAAAGTAGATTTTCAATCTCCCGTTTTTTGACAGAAAAAAATTAACTTTAGAGAAGAGAGACCACAGCACTTTTGTGAAGTGCTAGTTTCATAACAAGCTTTTCTTTCTGTGACTTCTGTTTTGTTTGAGTGAAATTGATCCAGCTGAAATTAGCTATGTTTTTGTGCCTAAAACCAGAAATTTCACAGGATTTTTTGGAAGCAATTCTTTTTCATACATGAAATGACAGTAAAAGGCAAGCATCTCACATTCTGAGGAATTTTTAATTTAACTGAGGGGTTTTTTTGTACAGATATATCAGGATAAGCAAATAAGATTGCTAAAAAAAGATATACAAGTAGAAAGCCGGCAGCTTAATATACAGAGAAATCATAGTGTATGTACTACAATAGCACTGAAAGGCTACTGTAGGAACCTATACTTTGTTATCTTTGATGCTACAAAACCAAGGAATTAATTAATTGAGTTTCCCAACCTCACTTTCTAGGGAAGGTGATTTATATATGGAATACTTGTGAGAGAGTAGGGCTTATTCCTGTATTTGTCTTTTTTTGTATTTGGTTTGTTGCAAACTGACTCAGATAACCTGTGATATTTTTGAAGGACAGACAGTAATTTTATATCTATCTATCTATCTATCTATCTATCTATCTATCTATCTATCTATCTATCTCTGCCTGTCTCTAATGTATATAAAATTACCTTCTGTGAATACACATATACACATTTATTTGTATGTATATATTTATGTATACACACACATATAATTGTGCAGACTGTATTTGCTACCTTATTGTAAATATTAAATGGGAACCTTATATTCAGTCTTTAATAATAAGGTGGGTTTTTTTTGGAAACAGTTGGCAAGGCTCTCCTGACTTCGCTGGGATCACAATTAAGCCAGTGTTAAGTATTTTTGGAACAACTCCATAAGTAATGAATAAGTGAAAGAATATTATGACAAAACAGTGCTGTCTTTAGAAACGTACTAATAAATAAGACATGCTAATTTTGATTAATCAGGTTAGAGGCTATAAGTACATAACAACTTTTAGAAGAGATTAACATCTGAAAAATCACTTCTTCTGGAAGTGATAAACATCACTAATATTACATTTATTTTAGTTGACATGTAGAGCTGGGCAGGGATACATCATAACGCTGTCAGAGTTGGTCCGTGAGGGTAAATAGCTTTATTGGTATTGGTTTCAAACCTAAGGCAATGCCAAGGTAAAAGGTAGAGCAACTTAATCTGACCAAAGCGAAACATAGTGTATTTTTTTTTATCAATACTGGCTTTTACTTTCTATCTACTCACAATAATCTAAGAACAAGAAAACTGTCAAAAAAGGGCTTTTTTAAAACCCAGAACATCAGAATAAGGCTAGTCAGCTTTCCTTAGTGGACAAAGTGAGAGTGAAATGTTCTAATCCTTAAAGTGTGAGGAAGTAAAGGTTTCTCAAAGTCAGGGCAATGCGGCAGGTGACAGAGAGCACATAGCCTACAGGCACGTCTACAGGCCATTCCTGGTTTCCTCACACATACTGTTAAAAGGATGTTTTATCCTGAGGCAAAGCTACACTGAAAGAGTTAAAAACCACTTTAGAACATCAGATGTCATGTCACAGTGCTTCAGAAACACTGCTGAAGTGTTGCAATGCATATAATGCTTTTTCTTCACTTCATTTATCTTACCTAAGAAATCATGCCCGAGCTTGATCTAAAGCTTGATTCAATCCTCGGCATTTTTTCTTGTTTTTTTTTTTTTTTTTTAAATATTATTTTGTTTTAACACTGACATCAATAAACTTTAGATTAAGCCAAATAATTGTAGTATCCCAAATTGACAAACATTAAAAATATTAAAATGGCCTTCCAGATCAGGAATAGCTTTGGCCAGTTATCTAACAGGTAAAGATTGGCATAAGTCCATTGAAACCAATGGTTGAAACAGAGGTGCTGTCAAAAGATATTTTGGGGGACAAGAAAGAAGAAACTAAACCTAAAAAAAAAAAGCACTTAAGCTAAAATCAAAATAACCAGCATTTTCATAAAATCTAGAATACATAAAAAGACACACGGATTCTCTTGATCTGAAATAGCAGGTAACTAACAAACTTTAATCTAATGTTTGAACTGCTATAACTGCTGACAGCACTAAAATAAGAAGGTGAGTAAAAAAATCTTGTTTATGTCAGGATAGTGTGACCCAAGACCTTTAGCTGCCCTTTGAGAGCATCTCTGCATAAGCAGCTAGTCAGGAGTCTGGCTGAAAGAGCTGTGAGAAAACAGGCTAGTGTTATAAACCAACCAGTATCTCTCACAAATAGGCAGGAACAAGTTTTGGATCTAAAATACGATAGAACCTGTCAGAGGGGAAACAAAAAAACCCAGAACCATTTAGTCTCTGTTTGCACATGCATTTTACAGTCTTATGCAAGCTGGCAAGAAATAAAGCAATGTTCTACCTGTCTGACCCTGGGAGCAGGCTAAGGGGGAGTCGCTTTTGCGAGAACAAGGCAAAGCCGAGCACTGTCAGCCAAGAACAGAGGAAACCAAGGTGCTAGTCCAAGAGGACAGGCTATGGAGGGAAGGATGCCTGAAGCAACCGTCGTTGCTTAAAGCTGACGCCTACAAAGTAGGACTCTTTCCAGGCTGACTTTTTGATTCCTGACCCTAGTGAGTTGTATTCATGTAGTCCAGAGCTTACAGATATGTGTAGCACGTGTTGTCACATCCAGTTAGCCAAACCATAGTCGTCAAGCCAGGCTTTTTGCCCAGAGGAGTTTATTTGTTTGTTATCTTATGTCTTTTGCCAGACAGAGCTTTCAGGCTTCCAGCCTGGCAAAGAGCAGGGAGGAACATCCACCCTGAGCTACAGGGCATTTGGAATTACAGAGTCATAGAATGATTTAGGTTGGAAAAGACCTTTAAGATCATTGAGTCCAACCATAAACCTAACACTGGATGGAAGTCACATTCACCCAGAGGTCAGTTCTTAACATTTCCTCTTCAGACCTTGTGGACAGGTCCTCTAATTGCCCATATATAGACAGAAAATGAGGATAAGGATCTTTGAAAGTGTCTCCACAGACAAGCCTGACCATTTGAAGGTGGTCTAACTTACACAAATATTGGTATCTTTGCTGACGCTGCCAACACAGTTAATGCCGACTCTGAAAGCTCTATGTAATGTGAACATCTGGCCCATTACGTAGCTGCTAACTGGAGTGAAACCACCATGCACGTTCCTTATAAACAGTTTCTGCGTCACATGGTAACAGCATTTGATTTTTAATAGTCTGGGTGCTTTCAAGCTGACCCTTTCCACGGATCTCTTTCCCAAATATTAACAACCCCTTTGGCTTGTAGAGTTCCCACGAGTATCTCTTCCTCATGTTATATAACTTGCTTAGTTTAAGTTTTTTCACTCCACACAGCAACTTTAAATTGCTTTCTCATCTGCTGCTGTACCCATCTTGTTCATCTCAGTATCCAGAAACAGCATAACCTGAAATACAAGCATGTTTCTACAGAAAGGCGAGAATCCCTCTGGCTAATCTGACATGTTCCATGTTGGATCATCCTAGCTATCATATACTGAAACTGTCAGAAATCACAGTAAGGCCCAAATATATACAGCTTCTCCTATGCTGGACCCCCTATCAAGCCATGATTACTGTCATGAATTGGATGAGTTATACAAGAAAGGAAGGGTTGTTGGGCTTTGTTACAAATAACATATCTGTCAGTGGAGTGAAAGGCATGCCACATCCGAAAAGGTGATGTATGACATGTTTTTCACTTCACTAGGAGGGATAGAGGAACAAATAAACTACATGTTTCAAGTGCCTCATCTTCCACTCACAATTTGTCTAAGCGATTTCCTTGCTATTGTTTCCCACAAGGTGCTCCAATCAGCAAAGAAATTTTATTTTAGTCTATTTACAAAATGAAATGTGTTGTCTGCTGTGCAGTTCTCACCTTTGAAAAATACAAATGAATAAAAGCCAATATAAATGAACGTGACTCCTGATGTTAATGGAGTCTACAATGGAGTCCAAGCCTAAAGCTGAGCATTGCAGATCTGCATGAAGAACCTGGAGGTTTTGGAAGATTGCAGCTGGGTTGCACATTGCAGGCACTGCTGGCACTGAGAGAAAAATCTCTGTCTTCTGGCAAGAAGTCTGTGTTGTCTCAAGGGCTACTACACCTGTGGACAGTTTCATCACAAACTCAGTCACTGTCTCCCCTTACCTTCCACCTCCATTTTTCTCCCCAATTTGCATACTTTTTTATCACTGCTGTTATTATTCTATGAAAAACAATTTAGTTATCTTCAGTACCTTAGGTATTTTACCAGCTTTCCCCAAAATATTCTGTACAACTGTATCCATAATTGAATAATCTAGGTTTCACTTGAGGGGACCAGAAACAGATGGTTTGTTTTTAAACCCTTCTTGAAATACAATTGCTCACTGTGGATAGAGAGCTATGATTTGGGAGTTGCTGGAACCCAGTTCTGATCCCTGGTTTGTATGGTCTGTTTGGTAACTGTCTTGCTGTTTGCAGTGGCATATTAATTCTGAAAGTGATATACTGCTTTTGAGTCAAAGGAAGTTATAAAATGTGCTGGAAATATAGTGGCTCAATAATACCTCCATAATAAATGTTTCACACTGGATTCCATTATAAGTATTGTATTCGCTCTTATGGCTTTGGACAGGAACAAATTTCACAATTACTGCCAGGGTACAAGGAGAAAAGTTTTTGGCAAATATGCAGGTCATTTATCAAAGCATACTCAAGGTATGGAGGATTATAAAACTATGCCAGAATATTGGGCTGCTAAAGCCCTGAATAATGGTTGGAAAGGGGTTTTTTAAAAAAAAAACAAACCTGATTTACAAAAAAAAAAAATAATTGAAAAGTATTATCCTACAGGTAGCTTTTTCTAGATAATTAATTTGATCATTCAGCAACACAGACGTTGTCTTTGTGGGGGGATTCATTTAGCTGAGCACTCCAGACATTCAACCTGGGCTCTCTTTAAGCACAATAAAAAGAATTAGGAACACAGAATGTGCAATTCATCTAATCCCAAGGTAGACATCTACAATAAGTCAGATGACTCACCAAACCCATCTGTAGTCTGGGTAGCCAGATCAATTCAATGGGGATGCATGACCCAGATGAGTAATAGATGAGACTACCTTCTGTACCAAAGCCAAGCTTGGTGTACATGGGGATGGAGAGCTGCCATGCCCAGGGGGGCTTTCCTCACCACAGTGCAATTCAGCTTACAATACAGTTCATCATCTCTACCTTTTTCTCCTTTCATCACCCTAAAATTTCTGTGCACCTGCACTTCACATATCTAATGACCATTTATGGCCAAACGTCCTCAGTGCAACAGGTATCAGGAGCACATCATATATCACTGGGAACTTCCAACAGGCAGCTAAAAAGAGTAAGGAGCACATATGAGGTACAAAGTCTGTTACCTTGGGAGCAATCAGTACTAGAAAGTTTGAAGTTACCAGAGCTGTGTCTTTCACTGCCTTTCTTACACCCACAGGCTAGGAAATAACTAGTAGCATTGGCAACACTCCTGAAAACTGCTGGCTGACTAGTGATGATTTCAGTATTTTAAACATCAGTTTCTGTTTAATGAGTGTCTAATTTCTGTATTTACACCTGGTAACTATTTAACAATGCCTGAATTCAAACAGAGAGAATTAAATCTCCCTGCTGTAGGCAAATGCATTTTAGGCACTTCAGGTAGGATTCATATGCCCACCTGTAGCCATCTAGAGTGTACACAGCTTTAGTGTGTAGCAACTATCCTCCTCCATCTATGAATGGAGGGAGAGGGAAAGAGATTTTTAGTGCTTGATTTGTTATCCTAGAAAACCACCTTCATATGGGATGAATTGCCTTCATGTTGTTGACAGTAAAAGGGACTTGGATACTGACTTCAGCTGGTGCCTGCAGCTGGCCACAAATCAGCAGCCAGTGTCAGAGAGGATGAATCCCACCCCAGAAGTGCTAATGACTCTCAAAAACCTGAAGAAAACAAAGGATTCCCATGGAAAAATATATTGCTCCCTGGAGCTATTTTCTCATTGAAAATGAAGCATTGTGTGCCAACCAAATTTATTTTTTACCTTGCTGTAATCTGCTCATTTTCATGAAAATGTAACCCTGATCAAGGTTATTATTAACCTGTGTAACCCATGTTAGTAGTGGTTGTAAAAGTTAGTCTAACCTAATAGCCCCAAGTTTCAGAAAGATCCATTGGTCATTGCATTTTTTTCTTAATTCTCAATTTTCACGCTTTCTTCATTTGTACCATTTTCACATTTTATTTCTTCATTTAAAGCCCTTTTCTCGTTTGCATTTTCTCTCCTCCATGCAACAGAGAAGTTTCTCATTTACAAGCTGACACCTGTGGTTTTGAATAGCACCTTTTAATATAAGTTATATGAATGAGATGTGCTGCATGATTTTTCAGTGTACCTTACACAATAATTGACCTCACATAGATTATCAGTTATTCATGGCCCCTTGCCTTAAAAAGGGTCCTAAACAGCCAATCACAATTTAAAGGCATATTATTCTGCCTTAAACACGTTTGTTCACAGTACCTTTCACAAGTTATTGGCCATTTTCTTTCCCAGAATTAAGGATTATTGAAGCTTGTGCAGCGAGAACTTTGTTCTTCATAACTCATCCTCTTACTTGCTTATGCAATGAAGCATTATAATGTGCAGATAGTTGCTTCAGAGGACTTATGACTTCACTAGCTGTACAAAGACGAGGACAAAGACAAGTCAAGAGGAAGGAAAACATTTACAACATAATGAGAAGGTAAATCAACTTACATTTGCTGCAAATAGGTTGATGGAAAATATCACTAATGTTCCCTTTTAGTTGTGAAGATGAGGTGCTTCTACCAGTCCTTTTCAATTATAATACAGTACTTTATGTGGTCTTCTCTTTCGGGTTGAAGCACCCAGACTTTGCGTACCTAATTTCTGATCTTTGGACAAATGTTAGAAGTTGGGAAAAAAACAGGGAAGGGAGTGGACATCATGAGAATTGCTCTACCTAAAGCTGTGGTGGGGTCCACTACTAGAAACTTGGTTTGGAGGTTGAAAAACTGCCAAGACCCTCTTGCTAAGGTAGCTGGAGTTATGCGCATCACTGTTTTGCATCCTAGTTTCCTAATGTAAGAGAGGGGAAGTAATACCATCTATCTATGTGTGTATCCAGGAGGGCAAATGAGGAGCAAAGTGAGAGATTATGCTCTTACGATCTTAAGATCCTTACCGGGTCAAAAATCGTGTTGGTGCTGCCATCTCAGAACATTTCTGAGAGCTCACAGCTAACAAAAGCACAAGGACTTGCAGTTCCCGCTGATATGTTCAGGGGTTAACACTCAGTGCACTTATTAATTTCATCCCACTTACTCCCTTGTGTTTGTGAGGCCTTCCATACTGGCCTTACGTAGAGCGCTTTGAGATCTGCAAAAGGAAAGGAGCAAGAACTGCTAATTATTATTGTTGCTGATGGAAGATTGCAATAGGCTTCAGCAGTTTTTGGATCAAAGCTTGAATTACTGAATATTCTGTAAAGACTTTTTACTTTCTCTCTCAGTTTATAAGAAATATGTGTATGCATACATAAACTACACCACAAAGAGAAAGGTATGAACTGAAACCTGAACAAACCCAGCAACTTCTCTTGTTATGTATATCTCATATCCTTCGCTGTTTTTGTTTAAATGACCCTTATGTGGTAGGATAAGAAAGAATAATATATGATTAATTTCTATTCTGAAGCCTTGTTTGAAAGGTGCTTTATTTGCATTAGCATTCATAATTACTTAATGACAAATCAGATATGGTTCATTGCTAGTAAGTGTAGAAACATGTTGTCTGAAGGATGTAGTTTAATTAGTATACTCCTAAAAACACGTCCCTCATGACCATTGGATGTAATCATTATTTTATGTATTTAACTGTGAAATTTATGTTTACTCAGCAGGCTAGAGACCATCTTTTTTTAAAATTTTTTTTTTTATTTTTTCCAAAGCTATTTAATGCAATACATTTAGACTTTAAAGGAATCCACAAAATCTCCCCAACAGCAGGTACTAAATAAATAAAAAAAATTAGAACAACTATTATTGCAATGAAGCAGATATATTTTTTTAAAAAATATAACCAACATAATATTGCATCCATAAAACATAGCAGGAGGAATAAATATGCGGGGAAGCTCATTTTAATTCCTCAGTTAATAACTTAGACAGAGGAGATGCACATTCTCCTAGATCAATGAGACAATTTGGGCATTCTTTTATTGTTGATTAGTGAATCTGAAAATGACCTCATTTCAAGGGCATCAAGCGATTTCTCTTTCTCTGTGCTGGTATAACACAAGTGAATATTGTGAACACTTTTTCTACCCAGGCTGCTGTAGAATCTGAGAATGCCCTTTCCTCGGTGACACAGAGGACAGTGACAGCAATCAAAAATCATCAGGACTTTGCAAAGAGGTCTGTGAAAGCCACACAGTCTCTTCAATAGTAATGTCATTTTTCCTTAAATCTCCCACTGGAAAAAGGAGTCGTTTTCATCGAGCATTTCCACTGGGCTGTGGGAAACCAGTTACAGAGTCAGATGCTACTCAGTCTATGTAAGGGAATTGCCCTTGCTTTCAACTGCAAAGAGGCCGCAATTAAAAGAGACAATAATATTCCTCCACTCTTCTGCAATGCATATTTCTAGAATATTCATATTTTTAGGATACATACTATAATTTTTAGGAGTTTAGGATACAGCTATCCATATTTTAGGTTACATAATACCTGATATGCTTTCTACTTTATTATTTCTGCCCCTGAGTCTTCATTGGCTTCAGGCTAGGACTGGTAACTTAGAGATAGGTGCCTTTCTCACCTGTCAGTACCAAGCCCTTAGGTTTTAACGTCTTTTCCATTTATCAGGGTTTGCCTGTATTGCTAGGCACAGGCATCCTAATGGGGTTACGGGTGTCTCTGTGTTCTTCTGCCACCCCAGATTCCCAACTACAACACTCACAGTATCTGGCTCTGCAGTGCAGTGCCTCCAGTGATCTGCACCTTGTTATTATCACTCGCCTAGAGAAAACCTGAGTGCTGGTCAGGGGTGAGAAGAATGTGTTTTCTGCCTGCACAGTCCTCCCACCCCTATTCGTATAACTGTGTCCCCCTTGACAAGTTATGTGATATGAAAAGAGGAGAAATATGGCTCCTCCCTTTTGCAGATTGTCACTGGGGCTGCATCTGCACTTGGTATTACGAAGAGCAGCTCATGACATTACATTAAGAAATAAGTAATAAAAGTGCCCATTAATCTTGGGCAGTAATGAAAAAAACAGTCAACTTTTAAAGCAATAATACTGAAAACATGCCAGGATGCTTTAGTAATTACTTTGTACATGATGACATGGTTCTGCAGGGTTTGATGGAGGATCACAGAATCACAGAAGGGTAGGGGTTGGAAGGGACCTCTGGAGATCATCTAGTCCAACCCCCCGTTAAAGCAGGATCACCTAGAGCAGGTTGCGCGGGATGCTGAATGCTTTTCTTCCACATTCTTCCTGCAGGCCCTGCACCCATCCATGTTCTCCCAGACTACATTAGTAGTTTGGACCAAGACAAAAATTTATGTGTTTTTCTAATGCCAGCAAACAAAGAAATATGATAAATGAAATGTAAATGAAAACTAGTGCAAGGGTCCCTTCAAAATCACACTAACTGAGAAATGTAAAGCACAGTCACAAACCAAAAGAAAAGGTGGGTTTGTTTTTTGTTTGTTTTTTTTTTTTTTTTTTCTTTGCAGTGTTCAGGAAATGTGTCCTTTTGCTTTGCCTTTTATGATACATACCTGAAGTATCACGTAGCAAAATAGGGCATTTTACGCAAATCTCCACAAAGAAAATTCTGTAGGGAATGACACAGGGGCATTGTCTGAAGGACACTTCCTTTTATGATGAAAATAGAATTTAATATGCAAGAAAGTGCATTTCCCTAACTGAAAAACAGATTGAATAGCTGAAGCAGGGGTGTGTGGATGAAGACTGTAGCTAGGAATGTACAGAGAGGCTGTTGAAGGGGTGGAGGGCAGGTGGTACAGATTGGCAGGATTGTTGGGTGTAGGCTGTTAGAAGTCTGTATGGGGAGTAGTCATAAGGCAGACAAGAAGCGTTGCTCACACCACGGAAAACTTTTTGACGTAGAGGGTGAATATCATGAAGATTCAGAGATATATTTTTCCATAAAACTTTGTGCTTTATCTCAGTACTCTGGACATTTTCACATTCATTCATTCCCAGTTTTCTTATTTATTTAACAAAAACTCAAAACTTTAACTTGTCCTGTGTTTTTAGGGAAAAAAAAGAGAAAAAAATAAAAGGGTATTGAAAGGCACCTAATCTTGTGTCTATCTTTGTGTTCCTGCGTGCTTGTTTTTTTGTTGTTGGTTCATTTGGGTTTTTTTTCTATCCTGAATCAGAGGAGTAGGGATCATCCCACACAAAAGGATATGTGCATTGGAACTAAAATGAGTCTACATGTCATATGAGTTCAACAAGTCCAAATCTTTAATGGTAAATCATCAGCTGCCTTGCCATGGAAAATTTCCTGTTAGAACTGCAGGTTGTTGGTGGTGTTATTTACAGAAAAAAAAAAATATTGTTTTTTAACTTCTCATATGTTACTAACAATGAGGGAAATGTTTTAAAGACAGCAATCAAAATCAAACTAACACAATAATACAGCTTTATGCCACTCATGCATGTATAGCAAGGAACAGTAAAAGCGATATGATTAACAAATAAAAATTCAGAACTCTGTATTAATACTTTCCTACCTGTCCAGAATAATGTGACTGCACTGAATAAAAAATACCTTTTAAGAGCAAAAACTATAGTTATTACTATAATGAACATGGAATTGAAAGTTCCTAAAACATATTACCAAACAATGAAGGCATTACATAAATTAGAAGGTTTTTATTAATATTACTGGATACTGAATATCCCGTCCAATTGAATCAAAGTTGTCACGTAACCAATAACATTTGCAAAGGAAGGCAGTGTAATTATATCCAGTACATCTTTTATTTAGTGAAAACATGAAATCCCCCCAAATTTAAGTCAATGGGATGTTCTGCTTTGCTTCATCAGAGGTGTCTATTCAAAAGATGGTCTCCCTGAAACTGAAAATCATCCACTCACTTCACAGATTGCATCCTCTGTCAGCATTGAAAGATAACTGATGTCAAGGACTTCTGTTGTACAAAGCAGATGAGCCCTTTGGTTGCCACCAGCGGTCCTGCCACTGGCATGCAGTTCCACGAGCCTCAGGAACATAAGGAATTGCACATTTGCTACTACTGTTGAAGACAATCAGCTTAATGCAAAAACAATGCAAAAGCATAGAGATAGGAATGCTGCTGTTGTGAGTTACGTGAAAAGTCTGTCTTGTCTTGCCTTTGACAGTGGCCAACAGCAGATCCAACAGGGAAACTGCGTAAGTGATACTTCTGCTCGTAGATCTCCCTACATGTAGCAACTTGGGTTATGGGTAGCTCCTAACTGAGAGACTATATTTGCAACTTGTATTTAATGGCCCTTCATGGACTTTTCCACAATTAAACTAAATTCCATTAATTTCCCTATGATGTTAAATATCTGTTTTACAAGTAACAGTAACTTGCTACATGTTCTTTCTTTTGGCCACCTTGAGTAACTTGCCCGCTTATTCATGGTTCAGCGATATATCCAGCAAAGCAAAGCTTTATTGAGTTTGGTGGGACCCAGATGAGATCCAGTGGCTTTCAGGGTTGCTCTTTCAGATCAGGGTTTTACATGGAAAATGTTACGATGGGAAGTCCTTGTATAGTTGTACAGTTTCTAGCACAATGATAGTAAGTAGCATGAAGAACCTCTGGTCACGGTTACACTGTGCTTTGGTTTGTAAGAACTGATAAACCTTACTAACTTGTTCTACCTAGTTCCTCTGCAGATGCTGGTTTTTACGAACATAATTGCTTTATCTTTCTTGAAACTTTCCAAGCAGCCCTCAATTATTATTCAATAATAACATACGATGGTCAGTTCAACAGGCTAATTATATGATGCAATGCCGTAAAAAGTATTTCATTTTATCACTTCTACATTTGTTGCCTTTTCCTTTCACTGAATGCCCTCTGTGTCTTACTGTAGAACAGAGTAGTGAGGACTACTCACTGCTTTTCTCTGTGCCACTCATTATTATATATGTCATCTATTCTTTTTGCTTCGCACTAAATAATCTTAATCTTTTCAGTTTCTTTTCATATGAACACTCCCTATCCAACTAATATGTATTTTCTGCCCTTTTTTAGACCTTTCTTCTTCTACTGTATCTTTCTGAAATGTGAGCGAAACCCAGTAGAGTATTCAACATGAGGATGTAACCTCCATTTATAGAATGACATTATAATAATTCCTGTATTGGTCTCCATCCCCTTCTTAATATAGCCTAACTTCTGAGAACCTTATCAAAAAGTGAAATGTGAAGCAATTAAATCTACAATATGTAAATCTGAACCTGGCAGTTAGGCCTATAAGAAAGATATTCTTTATGTAGAAAAAATAAAACTCACTCTGAATTAAGGGAACAAACAAAAGATGATGCATGGGAAGTGATAAAGAGGATTAATAACAAGAAATGGCTGTAAGACCTTCATCACAAAATCCATGAGCTAAATTCTGCTCTCCATTACAACCCCAATGGATACTATGAACATTAGTAACCTGCAATTATGTTGTATAAAGGCTGCTGAGTCGCATAGTAATTAACATCCTTTAGGGTGACCACAGTAATTTTAAATGTTATCATTGAATATACAAATGAAAGTGGAAGGTGTTGAATATTCTATAGCAAAGTTGAAGCTGATGTCAGTTTTATATTTTCTTTTTTCATATCACATTGTGATAAGCAGGCCCCCACAGAAAGATTTCTTCCTCCCAGAAGTGCAGTCAGCAGCAACTTGAATATTTTCCAAATTATTTTTCCAGTCTTGTCCAGATTAACTAAAAATACCAGCTATAGATTTTGAAATTAAAATGGCAATGATAAATATTGTTATAATTACAGAAGTAACCTCTACTTGCACTACTTAAGTGTGAGACTGCTTTGCTTCTAGTAAAACTAAGTAAAGCCTCAAGGCTGATGTAAAATTGCATCTTACTGAAGTGCTGTCTGCTGGCAGGAGTTACCAGAAGACTGTCGTCATAGCGGATTTAGAGGAGAGAGGCTGTAGCCCGCCTACACCACCTTTCCTTTCTACAGAAAGGACAGATTCTCTGTTCTGCAAAAAATACCTGTTGCCAATTTGGAAACAATAGGTTTCCTTTGCACACTCATTAAATATTTAAGGCAAGACTTATGAAAGTACATTGTGAGTGTAAGAGGTGCATCACTGGTGAGTTAGACAGTTGCAGTTCCAAATTCTGGGTAATGGTTTCAGTGGCTGAAAATAAGAAAGGCAAGTGCCAAAAGCCAAAGGTTGCAGGGAATGATGGATTTTAATGCACCTGTGAGGTTTAGATATTCCTTTGTACTTCACCCAGCAACCTTTACAGTCCTCAGAAAGGGCTCAGTTATCTGTGAGTATCTGACTTTTGGTACTGGCATCAATTGTGTTAAAATGGCCAGCAGTGATTTTTTGAACTTATATAAGGCGTTCCTGGTCACTCACGAGCTCTCTAGTGTTCTTACGAGCATGCAAAATCTCATAGAAGAAAAAGATTCACATATCTATTAGACTAGTACTGCCTAAAAGGCAAAAGTCTTCACAGTTTTCCTAAAAGCAATCTGAGGAGCTGTAGATTAATTTTCACTGGTCTTCTTTACATTGTTAGTTAGTCTTTTTATTTCTCTTCTACTTGTAGTTTTCTCTTCATGTGTCTCTCATGAGAACATATGGCTGTGAATCTGGTTGGCCTTTTTTTTTGCTTGGAGGCCATTGCTGTGCTGCAGTGAATAACCCGGTCCTCAGATCAGTGCTCAGATCAGTACTGAGGACTTCGGCAGCTCCACAAACAGCTTGAACCTCAGCCCTTACACCACAGTGAAATTTTTAAAGGTGTTTTGAATCATGCTGTAGACATTTGTTCACCTCTTGTTAGCCCTGGGTTTCATCCTTCTACATGTACATGGAAAAGAAAAAATTTCCTTCAATATAAAAACATAGCAGCTGGTTAACTGCCTGACAGAGCAAAGCAGCACTGCAAAACAAATGAAAAAGTGAATATTTTATCTAATTGAAACATGACACTGAAGTCTTTTGGTAGACAAAATACAGTTTTCCAAGTGGGATTTTGGCATTGGCACTGTCTAAAATTTCCAAACTTGTGAGAAGTTCCATAGGACCTATAATGTCTTCAAGCTGTCATAAAGGCTTCTTTCCTACTATTTTTCCAAATATGGAAGCTACTTGGCCAGACTAAAGATTAAATTTATTTCCCAGATGGAGATGAAATAAGGCTTTTATCCAAAGTCCTTAAACATGCGCTCAGCTTAAACATGTGAGTAGGTCATTTGAAGTAGGACTCTTCACATGTAACAGGATTGAAATACTGGAGTTCTGGACTGTAGATAATTCCACTTCTTCCTTTTTCAGGTAAATAGAAAGAAATCTTATGCATGCCATGTTATTTTGTACCATTAAAAAAAGAAAATTTCTAAGTACAAACCCAGAAATATTTATATTTTATTTACTTGAAAAGGATTCCTTCAGCTTCAAATGCAGGAACATGCCTTGTAGCCTTTGAATAAAACTGCTGACATTTTGGATTGATAACTCTTTAAATTAATGATACATTTAAATAAATAGCTAAATTGCAATGGAATTTCGTGTTACATCTACATTAATAATACCAAATGAATTAGTCATGATTAATGTTATAAAGAATATCAAATGAATTGATAATGATTGGCCACTTATTGCAAAATGGGCAACACTTTATAATAAGTGGCAAATCATTCTTACTTCCTTTGGTATTTCTTGCAATAATTTTAATCATGATGAATTCTTTTGGTATTCAGGTGCATATAATACAATATTCCATAGGAAGTCCATTGTAATTTAACATAATCTTACTGAAATGATTCATTTAGAGCCTGCCACTATATTTGGGGCCAGATCCAGGCTGTACTTAGGCACTTTGGGGTTTGTCTACCTGGCACAATGTACTTGTCATAGGATGTCTCAGAGTCCTGGATGCTGGTGCAGCGCTGGGGAGGTGGATGCAGAAGTGAGTAGGTGAGTGAGTCAGAGTCAGTGAGTGCACAGGTGACTGAGCAGGCCTGTAAAAATACCTCTTACCAAATCAAGCTTCCTATTAAAACTCACCTAGCTACAGTACCTTTAAGATTTTAGGGGGTTTTATATATATATAAAAATTAATAATTATTACCAATAATTTATTCTATATTTATGGTCATATCTAGCATGCAGTGACAGTCTTGCTGCATCAATTCTCACCGCAGGGAACCGTTTCCTGGGTTCCCTCGTCTTCTTGTAGAAAATATTCCAACTGCTAAGAGCTGATTTTTGCAGATGTCTGGTCTGTGGTCTTAATCCTGTGGTGAGGAGGCAAAACAAAGCTTGAGGAGACTTAAAGGGGAAGTAGGCTTAAAGGATGTTTTTGTTTTGGTAAGAGAAAGGAAAAGAAGAAAGCATGAGCAAAACTATAGGTGGCTATATGCTAGATATGCCCTAAGCCTGCAAGCATGTGCAAACGCACTGACCAATGTTACTCTTTGTAGAGAAAAAATTTCCAAAAGAGATGTTTGTGGGGTTTGGTTTGTTTTTTTTTTTTTAAATGCGCGTAAAGAAAACAGTGAGATCAACATGTACCTGGAACTGCCACGTAGGAGAAGTCAAGAATGGTTTGATTTCTTGGTGGGCAGTTTTGTTTTGAGGCTGTGGGCAGCCCAGGGAGGCAATCTCTGGAGCTGGGAGTCTTTCACTGGCCTGCAAGCACTGGTATGGTAACAGGCTCCAGCCTAACAAACACCAGAGCACAGATTTCTCTTCACCCACTGTTAAAACTATCAGTTAAGCACTTTTTATTTTTTTTTCCCCATCAATGTAAGCTTAAATACTTTAAAGAAAAAGGGTAACATTAAATTTTTATTAGAGCTATTTTGGTTAGATCAACATTGTGCTGTTGCTTAAAAAACAACCTGAGGTTGGTTTTAGACCCAACTTAATGAAGCAGAAGCATTTGCCAAACAAGTAAAATATTCTGTGAACTACAATGCCATGTTAGATCTTTATTTTAGTTTATGGGTTTTCTCCTGAGGATTTTTAGTAAGGATTTAATGATTAAATAGTAATAGGGGGGAAAAAAACCCAAACCCAAAAAAACCCAAACACCTAGTTTGTTTGCACTACACTTTTTTGTTGTTCTTCTTGTTAAAAAAATGTCATTTAGGTACTTTGAAATACACATTATTTCTGAGTTTATAAGAAAATTATTCACCATCTGAGTAGAGCTGAACATTGCCTCCATGGTAATACTTCCCAAATGGTATATCGGAGAAAACACCACTTACCTTATTAGGGAAACATTTAGTGCTGTAACTCCTGAGTTTGGCCTTATTCTGTTAATTAACCCTGTTCCAATCAGTTTCTATCTTACTCGATGGCATTTTAAAATTTATTTCTTGAGCAGTTCTGCAACTTCTTGCTGCTGGACTGCTTTTCTACCACTTTGGCTTTGCAAAGCCAGTAAAAGATCAGCATTCTTAGTGGACCAATGTCAAGCATCCTTTATGCCTCAGAACACCACATTGTTGGCTTTGCTTTTCTTCTATTATTTACTTTGGTCAGTTGGATGAAACCACAAATAACCACGATCCTTATTTTGCTACTCAAGGGCTTCATCCAAACATCTGGGGTTTTTTTCTGGATGTAGCAATGGAATTCATTAAAGAAGAAAGTTGAACCTAAAGTGGATCACTCAAATTTAACAGTAGATGAGATGGAGCCTTTAGAGACTTTCTTAACCAGCAAACCTATAATTTCCTTAGAGGAATTTTGATCTCTGCTTTTCCCAAGGGACAAATTGCCTACAAACTCTGTCATAACATCTTTGAGTTGAAGGTTTAATATGTTTTGCAGGTAAGCAAATAGTTTGTTCTTAAAATCCTTAAAAAGCGGAAGGGAAGGGAAGGGAAGGGAAGGGAAGGGAAGGGAAGGGAAGGGAAGGGAAGGGAAGGGAAGGGAAGGGAAGGGAAGGGAAGGGAAGGGAAGGGAAGGGAAGGGAAGGGAAGGGAAGGGAAGGGAAGGGAAGGGAAGGGAAGGGAAGGGAAGGGAAGGGAAGGGAAGGGAAGGGAAGGGAAGGGACCCTCAGTATACACCATACTTTTTTTGACACTGATACTGTAATCAAGTTTGCATTTGTTATGGGAGTTCTTATTACTGGGATTCAAGAACTGACCCTTCAGAAAGTTTTTCTTCTCAAAAAAATGATGGTCAACTACAAAAGATATGCATGACATCATATAATGATACTACCAGAATGCAACTTGTACAGGAAGTTAACCAAACTCTGTCATTAGATATAAATTTCCTAACATCTATATAAAAAATAGATATAAATCCTTCCAAATCCTGTGTTACTTTTATGTAAGTAATAAAATGCAAGTACTGCTTTCTTGTTTATTTGTTTTTTTCCCCATGGGGCTAGAAATCAGAGGTAAGAACAGATCAACAGCAAGGTATATGACTTTTTAATCCATGCTTTATGCATACAATAATAATCATTTAACATGAATAGAACTGACATTAGTTCTTATACAAATGACATTTCCTAAAGGCAGACTATTTTTAAACAGATACTTAAATAAAAATGTGTGCACCTGCAAGCTTAAAAGGCCACTGCAAGCTATCAGCGTGTAAAGCAGCACCTACAAACAGACCTTTAAAACAAGACTTCACTCAGATAAATTCCAAAAGATAAGTGTTTAACACCTGTATTTTATTTAATTTTGCATTTTAGCTGTTTTACTTGTTTTTTGTCAGAAGCATGTAGCTTTTTTCTTCAATTAATTGTTTCCATACTATTTATATAGACCACCATTAAATATTAGTTTTACATATTTGCTTAGGTTGATCCAGTCCAGTAAGGAAAAATCTGTCAAATCAATGATTTGATATCTAAAGTAAAGGATTTCTATTCAAAAAAGAAATCTAGGAAACTATGAGATAGAGACAGCCACAAAAGTTTGGCTGGCATTTCTAAATGATGTTAAACACTTTCATTCTTACAAACAAGGTATTTCTACTTTTTCTTGACGTTGATGGAGTTTAGCCATCTGCCATGATGATGTCTGCTTGTCACTTACTTGTTGGAACGTCCTTTATAGCCAATAATAAGACACAGGTATTTGTGCAAAATGCATTTGACCCATATCAGATTTTTACTTTAAGATTAAATAAATTACTTGGGCTCCTACATAATTATTTTAAGAAACTCTTTTTTTGTTTTCTTATCCAAAACACAATAGCAAGATAAAATATATAACACTAATTGTATGTTCATGTTCTGCTTTAATAGATGTCATAGTTCTTTTCAGGAATTTTGAGAGGTGAATTTTTTTCACACATTAGATGAAGACTTGACATTTCTCATACCAAGGGGACTAGTCTGTTGATTCTACTTCAACTAACATTACATTTGTTTCTTTAAAATATAGGCTAAGAAAATGTAAACTTTCTTAAGAGGACCACAATCTTTCAAGAGGTTTTAAAACACAGATATTTTGACTGCACTTGGGTAGTGTTTATTTTCTTGAACACAACTACTGCTGTATTTGTTCTACTTTGATTGTTACATTCAACATGAAAAGGTTTTTGTTTGTTTGGGGTGTTTTATTATTTTTATTTTTTTTTAAAGTTGAACATCACAGAAAAATTATTCCTCCCACCCCTAAATTTTCAGAATCCAATTGAAGGCTAAAAACTGAGATTTTTTGCTTCTGCATAACTTAAGCAAAAAAGTGTTCTGCTTCAATGGAACATAGGTGACCTGGTGGGGCAGCAGAATAATTTAGCATGCAGATTTTAGAAAGGAAGTTCTTAAAGGGAATATACCCAGAAACTCTAAAAATGTTAATAAAAAGTTCTTCACTCTAAACCACTGGTGACATTTGAGGGCAAAACCTTTTGCATTTTGATCCGCCAAGGTCAGGAAGTATAGACTCCCTGCCACATATTTCTCCCATTTCTGGAAGGAGAGTCTAAGAAATTATAATGCTCTTATATCTATATCTTTTTTCATTCTTATTGCAGTTCTTATGAGAAAAAGAATCTTTACTAATAATTCACTTTGTCTGGCTCTGTGAAACCAACTAGTAATATCTCGTTATTGTTCTCTAGTCTGAAAAACCTTTCCGTCTGTATGCTTTTACATTTATTGTCCAACTGTGATTTGGGCCATTCATTAAGAGAAGTATCTCTATTACTTTGACGAAAAGGTGATAACCTTGCCTTATTCTGGCCCAGCTATTTATTAATGACTCCCAGATACCATTTTCCAGTTCTGTGCACCGCAGTATTTTAATTTGATGATACAAATTGGATAATACAAATGTCCTCGAACCATGCTTACAACTCCCAGTGACAGCAATGACCATGCCCACAATGCTGTGTTAGATTGTTCTTGATGACTGATCCAGCCAGCATGCTTCATTTGGTGGCAGGTTTGCAGGCCTTGCAGGGCCTCCAACTGCTTCATTCAAGCTACATTTTTTACTGGAGGGGATGCACTGTCACACAGTCTCCAAAATCTTTCTGATACCGGCCCTGCACCTGATTTGTCTGCAGGAAATTTATCCCTGACCCCAACATATAACCTTATGTGAGTGATCGAGGTTGGCGTAGCTTGGTGGCATCCCAGAATATGTGTGCCAAACTTAGGCAACATCTGCAGCAGCCTGAGTTCAAATAAGGTAAGAAGAGAAATTAGGAGCTCCAGGATGCTTCAGTTCAAGGAATAAGTAAAGCTGTCACTTAGTGGGTAATGCAATGATCCTTTCCACAAGGCTGGTTACCCAGCACGTGATGTGGGTCACATAATGAAATAAGGTTCATGCCACAAAGAACAGTAAAAGAGCACAGTCATTGCAGCAGAGTTGTATGTGCAAACATGACTTTCAATTAACATCGACAAACATACAGGATGGCAAGCTTCTTGAAACAAATTCAAGGTCTCATCCTGCTGTGCTTTTCATCCTTCTGCACATGCTCAGTTGAAGATATTCAAACACAGACTTACAAAAGACATAAGGTGACATGGTATTTTCCATGTGGGAATGATTGTGGAGACTAAATTGTAGGCATATGCACTATTGGATAGGGAAGAACTCCATCATCATTTGCTACTTTCTGAAGAAGAGCTAATCAAAACTGTTATCTGACAAGTAACTGGGTTTTCATTGGATCTGAGTTTTTGAGGGGTTTTTTTATTCCTTTCTGCCAAAACTCAATGCTTTTCAAATATGAATCAAAATATTATTATTATAAGTCTGTCACTATATCTCATGGGATTGAAAATACAAGTGTGTAACTGATATGAATCAGGTGACTTGTCCTTCACACATATATGTCAACAAGAGATGCCAAGTCCAGTCTTATCCAAGCAGTTAAATGCCTAAAATGGGATGAACATGAATCTAAATTCTTGGGTTGGCCACAGTGGAGAACCCAGCTATCACAGTTCACAAGGTGGTAAGAAACTGCCTCCCTTGTCAGTTCCTCACAAGGACTACACTACAAGACACTGGCATCCTGTTGCGTTCTCTGAAGAAAAGGTGGCAGCTGAAGAAACTTCCTCTTCATTTTTTTTTATGCTTAGAAATGCAAAATATTTGTTTTTAAAGGTTATAATGAGGAACATTTCTTTTTGCCCTTTGTTTAAATTTTTGTAGTTCTCTTGTCCACTACAACTAGCTTCTAGAAGCTCCAGGTCACTAATTAGTTATCCAAAGGTATTTGTCTCATAACTTGTGTCAATGGTTCACAGAGGTAGGATAGTAACAAAATCTACATTACAAATATAAGAAATTTTTGAAGCATTCGGGTAGAGCAATTGAACTAGTAGAAAGTGATAGGAAAATAATATTAGAAAAGGTGCAAGATCTGGGGAGGCCAGCAAGTCTAGTTTCAAAGGTAGTAAGCATAACTACTAAGACATTACATGCATTCTTCTGCAGATGCCATTCAGTCATGGAGCTTAAGATGGCAACTCACGCATATCTTGCTCAGTTATGTGTTAAAATTATTCTTTGACACACTTTTTCTTCTCCACTCTGAAAGGTGAAATTTCCTGAATGCTTGTTGTGGTGGGAATCTTGAATCTATTAAAAATGTTGATGCTGCTGTTCTCCTAAAGAATTTTTACTTTTATAATATTTGGTGCTAGTTTAAGAATACAAATGTGAGAAGTTAGCTTTCCCTAGCTGGAAGGAACCTGTGTCTGGACTTATTATTTTCTCTTCAGTCATACTTTAGATACATTTTTTGAAGACAGACTGGCATTTTGGCTCACATAACTCTATATACTGAAGTCAGCCTTTTGCCTTAGAAAGCACTATCATGATATTAAACCTTGACAATAATGTGTATTAATGTTAAAAGCACAAAACAAAATGAAAGAAAAATGAAGACCATTAGATCTGAAGAAGATGCAAATTGTACTAATGTTATTTCTTCTCCTGTGTCTATGTGGAAGTTTATTTGGGCAGGAGTCACTTGCCCATGTTACTATCATATCCTTGCTGATGCTGTAAGAAATTACTGAGGTATTTTTGAAAATAAAAAATAAAAAAAAATTAAAAACATTCCCTCAATAAGATCTTATTTTTTACTTTTTGTTTATTGTTATAGTGTCAGGAAAAAATGATATATGCTCTCTTTTCAATATGTGGCCAATTCTGCTTTTTATTATTTTTTATTTTTTATTTTTTTTTTAAATCATAGCACCATAGAATGGTTTGGGTTGGAAGGCACCTTACAGATCATCTAGTTCCAATCCCCCTGCCATGGGCAGGGACACTCTTCACTAGACCGGGTTGCCCAAAGCCCCATCCAACCTGGCCTTGAACACTGCCAGGGAGGGGGCATCCACAGCTTCTCTGGGCAGCCTCACCACCCTCACAGTAAAGAATTTTCTCCTTATATCTAATCTAAATCTACCCTCTTTTAGTTTAAACCCATTGTCCCATCACTCCATGCCCTTGTAAACAGTCCTTCTCCGGCTTTCCTGTAGGCCTCTTCAGGTACTGAAGGCTGCTATAAGGTCTCCCTGGAACCTTCTCTTCTCCAGGCTGAACAACCTCAACTCTCTCAGCCTGTCCTCATAAATTGTCTTTCATTGTTTGAATCAAAGAAAGGTTTAAAAATGCTGCAGAATCTGTTGATGAGAATCTTACTGCCCACAGTGCATTAAGTTAATGGCTTCTTACAAAAAAGGGACATAATACACCAATTAGGCTTGATAATAAAGACTGACATCTTTTGTAAAGCTTCTTTATATACTGTATCTATCTATGTCCCTGTTGAAGATGTTACTCAGCTTCAAATAAAGCTGTTTAATCTAGAAAGCTTGTAAAAGAAGTGTGAAAGTTCTTGCTTTCCATAGATACTGTTATAAATTAAGGCAGTAGGTTTATGTTCTTGTGGCATGGTATCAATTGATATTAGCTAGTTCTTGGAATGCACCATTACAGAATGTGCCAGGATGGTACAAGATAAAATGCAATAAAATAATTATTATTTTATGAATACATGCTCTGCTGTTTTCTACAGTGGATTTCTACTCCATATTCAGATACCAAAATGAATTGTCTAAATGTAGTTTCCACATTAGGGCTAGATGTCTAAGCACCAGTTACAGTCATGGGAAATATGTAGTTTGACTTAGCTATTCACACATAGACATCTAGTAACATGATGTTTTCCCTGCACAGCCTGTGCGTGAGTGGAAATCGACCTTTTCCAATCTGACAAATAGTTCTAAAATGGGGTTAAACTGGCATCTCTTTGAAGTCAAGTCCATTTTAAGGATGTGTATGGTTTTCACATGGATATTTTTCTAGTTGTGTTTGTATATTAACAGAAAAGCTTCAGGATGAGGAAAAGATATTTAGTTGCTGAACATCTTGTCTAGCTAAAGATAAATTAAAAATTGAAAATTACATTGCTTACTTATCTGATATGCTTATAGTGCAGAAGTGAAAAAAGCCACATGTAAAAGAGTAAATAGAGATTTATTTTTTTTTGGAAGAGATAGTCAATGACTCTCTGGTGGTCAAAGCTGGACAGTTAAAACACAGATAATTTCAAACACCTGTAAGCTAGACAGAAGCAATGATGTCACATGTCTCCCTATTCTATGACAAAAACCCTGTCTTTTGACAGCCAGTTGGCATCAGTGGAGATGAGGGTAGGAAGCTTATGAGCTCTACTGCAAAACACAACCTCAAGACATTTATTTTCTGTCCCACTGGTATACTTTCATATGAACTCTGTCTCACTTATATTTATTCATCTCTTTGGGCCACTGAAATTGAATATTGAATACCCAAGTCAGGTCTCTTTGTGCACTAGGAAGGTCAGACAACTTGATTACACCAGCTATAATCAAAGAGTATTCATTTTTTTCATATCTGCTCACCATTTCTGTAAGAACTGAACTTTGCCAGAAACAGCAGGATGGATGAACAAATCTTTGGAAAAGAGTACTGCAGCACTGCTTATATGCAACATTTGAGGAAGAAAATAATCTCTGGTACTTAAAAAAAAAAATCTCAAAAAGATTAAAGTGTGTGCGGATATGTTTATTAACTATAAAATAAGTGCATTTTTATCCTATGCAGAAACAAAGTGAGAAAGCTAGTGCAGAGACCGGTCATCATGTGTGAAAAAAAGTTAAAGCTCATACTAAGCAAAGCTGAGCTTTCCTGTTGTCAGTTTTCATTCAGCTGCACTCATCTATAAAAGAGCTATTAAAACATCCATTAGCTGTTAATTTAGAATACTTCAGACAGTGATCCCTAAACCTTCATTGATATCTTTCCAACAACCTCCTAATCTCTGAAAATTGTTGGCAAGTGCTACACTGAATCAGCCCATCATCAATCCTGGCTTTCATTATTTGAGTTAACACAGATGCACTACCTGCAAACACTTGGAAGAAATACAGATCTTCCTTTTTCTTGAAAGGCATCCTTACAAGCAGAATTTGATTTCATCAATGAAGCTGCTTCTCTTATCTGTGTCATCTCAGATTAATGACACAAAACCAGCACATAATTTAACAACAGTAAAACCTGAAACCATCTCTGTGCACTTCAGAAATGTAAAGTCAGGAATTACTGCTAAGGCATTGTTAAAAATCTTTAGTTTTCCTCCATCCTGGATATTGCTACTCAAAAAAAAAAAAGGGGGGGGGGGGGAGGGGGAACCAGAAAAAACAAAATCCCAAACAAAATCAAAACAAAAAAACCCCTCTGACGAACTAAGTAAAATTTTGGCCTGTCATTACATTAATTCACTTTTTTCCAGTTCAGAAAACATTGCATCCTACATGGATGTAGTTCAGTTCAAACTTTATTAAACTGTTCCTTGGTTTTGTTTTTTTTTTTTTTTTTTGTGGGTTGTACAGTGTTTGCAACAAAAGGCGATGTTATGGTGTGACTAAATAAACTGACAAAAGTATGATGTGATAATTTACTTTCACTGAGGTAATAGATGTAAAATACATGGTGCAATGACAAACCAGGATCTTCTGAGTTGCTAATGATTGTAGACAAACTTGGGATGGAGTTGGATATTTGACTTTCTTTTTGAATTTAGAAATCTTGAAAATTGAGCATTCAGTTAATCAAAAGGTAGAGAAATCATCTACTAGCTTCCTTTGTGATTAGTTTGCTGCTAATTTCTCAGTTTTATACAACTTTTGTAACATACATTGGGCTAGGAAAGGTCACTATTGGTGAAATAGTGGATTGGAAAATATTTTACTACCAATTAGAGAGTCATTAGTGAGGAGGGGTATTAAGGAATATTAAGATTAATTTAGTGTCATTTATATAGCTTCAGTTATCACATATAAAATTTCCCCCCCCCCTTTTTTTAAAGGATAAGGCCATCCTTACACACCCTGAAAACTGGAATTTCGTCCAACTTTTGCTTCTGGGGGCTAGGCTCAATACTGCTATTTATAAGTTGCTCTTAGTACAAACTACGGTGTGTTCTAATGGCCATCATTTGACTTACCATCCAGTCTATTGTCAAGCCTATTTCTCTCAGACTATTTTTCTATATAATAAATTATTCATCTGCAAATGAATTATCTGTGCTTCCTGCAGCTGATTCACTTTTCACACAATGTACAGGTAGTTTTCTAAATTAGGACTAATTTAGGAGGATTTTTTCATGGTCATTCCTTAGACAGACCTACATCTTTCCATTGATTGAACAGGGAATACAGACACTAGTTTTAAAATGTGTTGTCCATTGGAAGGGGGATACAGTTTCAAAATGTTTGTGGGTGTCTACTTAAATTAGGCACAAACATTGACTTCACTTGATCTGGGTCATATAATTTATGTTAATGGACAGTAATACATTAGCATTGAAATTCATGCATTATTCTGAACATTTATTAATTTAAAATGTTTCCTTACACCTTAATGCCTATTGCTTGTTTTAAAGGACACACTTTTCTTCCTAAGTTCTAGCCAACCTCAAGAACAATTTTAAGACAAAATCCTAGGAGGTGGAGGATAATTTGTTAGTTGCCTCAAGAACCCATCTTCCTTTACATGAGATTATTTTTTTTTTCATACAACATTCCTATGGGTATTGCTGGTACTAGAGTTGGTGTCTTTGTGTCCAGCACTGGTGCCTTTTGCTTCTACAAACAACCCCCAGTATAAGACACCTCCCAGTAGACGATAAAATACGGTCAACTTGATTAGTTTGGAAAGACCTTGGAACTTCTGAATACAGAAGGTGGGAAAAGTAGACTTCTCTTGCTAATTCAAAACATTAAATTTGTGAGAAAGCAAAATATTTAGAATAGTATTTAAAAATATGTGAAAAGCTATGAATGCAAAGACAAAATTCTAATGAAAACATGAGGAATCTTTCTAAGAGATTTAACCATGCCTTAGATTTTAAGACGAAAGTTCGAAGAGTTTTTTTGCTTAGAAAAAATTTACGTACATATACGCTGAATTACATCTTTCATATTCTAAAGTAGAAACACTATATATTGAAGCTGAGAGGCTTTTAAAAATACTTGGGATGCTTTTTTTAGCTCAACCACTTTGGAAAGACGGGAACACAAATATACACTTATATTTCAAAATAAATTTGGACTTCAATCAGCATGGACTTTTTTCATTGTATCACAAAACTAAGCACAGTTGTTGGTGTCCTCCAAGCTAAATTTACAGAGCCAAGTACAAAAAATTCATGCAGAGCTATAAATATTAATCTGAATTACACACCAAGGATGTCCGCTAACACAGATTCAACAAACTAATGTGGATTTATTGCTTATTTTTGTAGTCAACTGTACTACTAATGTAATTACTTATATTCTAAGTAAGAAGATATGTAATAATTTAAAATAATCTACATACTATCTCCCTACTTTCCACTACCAAGTGGTCATTAATAAATGCTACCTCTTAGGTAAGATGAAATGGAATTTCATTGTTCCCTTGCAATTTATGTATTCACCTTTTTTTTTGTTTTGTTCTTTTAAGATAGCAGTTTCAAACAAAGAACAGAAGTATTCCATTAAGATTCAAATACATGTGAATACATAGGAGCTGTGATCAGGGTGTTTTCTTTTCATGGCATTCACCACATTCCACAGTTTAATCATAGCCTTATAATTAAAACATGTCTCAAAACACGGATAGCTGCAGACTATTCTACTAAACAGCCATGAAAGTACAATATGATTCCCTGGTTCTATTTAAAAATACTCTTGGTCTGGCTTCCAGCTTATCAGAGATAGAGGATCTTTCTTAAATGCTATGGACAGGGGGACCAAATGAGTTGATTTTTCGCTTGAAATCTACACATGGAAACTACTGCATGCAAGCTCATTCTTAGACCCAGATAAAAGAGAAACATTTACACTCTTCTTGCGTGCTTGTTAGAATAAGTTGTAAGCAGTAAACGCTTAGAGTCCAATATGCAGGAGAATAGTAATAGTACAATGAAACAACAACAAAAACCTCACCAAAGGCATAAGAGAACATTGCAATGACACTGAATAATGGCTGTTAGGCAGCACCTGAGTACTGTCTGAAAGAAAAGGAGGAATTTCAAAAAAGAAAGAAAAGGTCTTTGGAATGCAATTGGTGAAATCCAGAAGGGTTTGGTATTTCTTATATACACATAATTATATATCACTTTGGATTTTCTTCTTACTTTTTTTTCACAATCTACCTTACGTTTTGTGTATCTGAATGTGGGTGCATCAGAAAGCTATCAATGACACTGGACCGCTTCAAAATATCATATGAGAGCTAGAGCCTTCAACATTAATAATATGTAAATACCAAATAGTTAAATGCGGGAACTAATTGTTTGAAATCCAAATTTATTACTAGTATATATCGTATGCTCAGTTGTGTGCCTGATTTATGGGTACGGTTACCGTGACAGTAGTGATAACATGTTTTTCATGAAATCATTTTTTATTTCTATAGCCTAGTAAGATTTGGAAAACAGCTCATGATTCCCTGCTATATATGGAATCTTGGTAAATGTGCATAAATTTGACAAATTGTCACACTCATTTTTTGTTAAGCTCTTATGTGTGCCTAATTGAAAAATCAGAACCAATGTGCATCTTTTTTATACCTCATATGTATAAAAATGAATAAAACACATCCATGTGTATTTATTAAGATTTTTATTTAAAATTTACACAATAACGGGCAGAAATGCTCTACATCATAATGTTTTATTATTTACATCCTTGACAGGAATGGATGAAGTTCTAACTTAGGAAAGCAGACAGCCTGTTTTCTTGTCTCTCATTTTTCCTTTACAGTATGCTATGCCAGGTGAAAATCATCTTCTACATAAATCTGTTTCTCCAGGATATATGGTACTCCGAGGATATAAAATCTCTTGGGTCTCAGCGTCAGCTGGTGTAAACTGGCAAAATCCCAGTGAAGTCAAAGGGACTATAGCAAATTGTGTCTGTAAAGGATCTGGCTCAGCTATGCCTGAGATAAAAAGGAAGAAATCTTCTAAAATATTACACAGCCATACACAGGTATGTACAGGAATCGCAAAACAATTAATCCAGGTCTCACTAAAACAGCATTAAAAGCATAATGCCACAGACCTCTTTCTGACAGATCACTTTTTCAGGCCCTGACAGCCCTCACGTGCCCAGTGGAACTCCTTGACGAAATACAGGGTACAGACATACTGCAGGTCATATGCTGCAATGATCAGTGTGACATAACAATATGGACTGATGGAAGCCCATGGAATTCAACTTGCAGTGATTCCTTTATCATTTATTGCACTTCTATATTTGATTTCTAAGTGATACAATATTATCTCCTTCTACCTTTTCCTGCTTCCTTGTTTCTTTCATTTTCCCAGCCAAATTGCCAGTTACTCCATGACTGCCACAACCTATTAATTGACATTAACCTCAAATGATCCTTGATGTTTGTCATACTAAAAACGTTCAGATCGTAATTGCCCTAAGTTTAATAAGGGATACCAAGGTGGAGAGAGGCAAGTAGAGGCTACATTAATTTTCTTGGACTGATAGATGTAAAAAATCTTTATCTTCTATTGAAAACACACCCTGAATCTCTACATAGCATTACATTATTTTATGACCTATTCTGAAAGCAAATACCAGGTGAGTTCAGCATCCACTCTTATTCACTTCTAACAGGTAATAAAGTGACAGGAAAAATTAATAATAAAAGACTGTGTGAACAATACCTGAGATGAAAGCAAACGATAAAGCCAACCAAATAGAGAGACAGACAGATGGACAGGAGAAAATAAGCTTATTTATTGGAGAAAAAAAAATAAAAGGAGAATTATATCTTTTAGCCCAATTGAGGGAAGCCCTTAAACATATGCAAAAATTCATCCATATTAAGGAGCACACTTGAGCTCTTGACTTCAATGGAGCCTAAGCTTGGGTTTCACTCCAGGGCCATCCTGAACAGAAACCTTCGTTTGTCAGCTATCTCCATAAAACACAGCTGTCCACGAGCCAAATTCCTCCTGGGCTGACGTCTGCCACCGGAACAAAGTTACCCTCGTGTCTGTAATGTGTGTCTCACTGCGGCAGGCAACGAGCGAGACCTGGGGCTTGTTTTGGTCCTGGAGTCAAGACATGTCTGATGATGAAGGAAGGACTAAAGTGTCCATATTACCAGATGTCACATGAAACCAGAGAGGAAGAATATCTTTGCATTTTAACCTGAAGTCTGCTGACTGTATGAAGGGGGCTGTATAGTTTTACACAACTATATGGGACTTTAAGTTGCTAAAAGTGGTTGCTATTGAAAATGAGCCATTGCTCAGAAAAGAATCTCATGAAATTATATGGCTATCTTAAGAAAGGCAAGGTTCAGCTGAGGTGATGAATCTCATCTGACAAACAAACAGCGTAATAAACTGCAGAAGATACCGCTGATGTGGTGAATGAAAGAAAAGCAAAGGTAGAGCTCCCTGAAGAAAACAGAAGCAGAATGATGTATTCAGTGTGAATGAGTTGGGTTTAAGGAGGAGTAGAGACCAGCAATTAGAAAAATCTGTTTCAGCATTACCCAATTCATTGTTTACAAAGTTGAACTTGCAGGATCTCCAAACCTGAAAAGGTGCTAGGAGCCAGGAAAGGGTTGATGGAGTGCCTGGAGACTCCCTGCTGTCTGCATTGCAGTGGTTTGCATTTGGCTGAGGAGTCCAGCCTACAGACAGTGAGGCTGTGAGAGAAGTGGGGGCTGTTCTTATCCTTCAGAGCTGGAAGGGAACCAGGTGGGAAGAAAGAAGCAGCAAAGAAAAGTAATGTTTAGGAATACACAAGTGGAAGATCAGTTGGGATTTACTCTTTCTGACGCATATCATGAATGAAAAATAGCATTTTGCTCTGAAGATGGTGTGAGCATGTCCAGAATTACATTGGTGCATGCTCCCAAAGTGAAACTCTTGAGGGGTACTCACACCACTGGCACTGGCCACAGCTGGGAATCAGGGAGCTTAGGACTAGTCAAGTCTGCAGATGCTAAGGACCAGAAATCAGTGCTCTCATGCAAAGTGGGCGCTTAAGAAAAATTTGAAGCCCCAAATTAATGCTGTGGCGATGACTGGGTGGCACATAGGACTAATTCCTGCAAGTAATTAAAATGTTGAGGGAAAACAGTATGAGCAAGAGGTGAAAACAGAGCCCAGGGATCAATGGGCCCCAAACCCTGCAACTGCAAAAAAATAAGCTATGCATGGTAAAGGGGAAATCCAAATGTATAATATGTAGTACATGTAATTTGTTAGTAAATGGATCCTGGAAGGAGCATCACAGTTCAACTCAACTCCTAAGAATTTTTTTTCTGGATCTCCAAAGTGGTTAAAGACATGGACTGGCTAAGAATGTAAAGCTCCTCAAAAGCTTTTATTATCACAGGTATATTAAGTCTTAAATGCCTAAAATGCCTCTAAAAATGTTGAAAGAAGGCAAAAAAAACAAAGAAGAAAAAATCCCCACAAACCTGTTCTTAATTTTATTTGTTCTGCATGTGTTTTTAATTCATGATTAGAGAAAGACAGGTATTTTTAAAAGTTTCTGCTCTTCAGATTATGCAACATTTGAATTTAAGTGAGTAGATGGCTTGCATGCTCTTGTTGTTCTTCCCATGCCCATTCACTTTATTCCATGAAAAGAAGCCCACAGATTGTCTTCAAGAGTATTAGAGCAGGATGTCTTTGGTCTGGATAGTAACATGACTTCCCTTATATTCTTCCCAATAGAGACCAATATTATTTTAAAAATACCTATTGCAAGTTTCAAAATTCTTTTCAAGGACTCTGTGAAGGTACTGAAGTTAAATTAATCAGTCAGTTTCCAGTTTCTCATTTGTTAATCAGGTCTGAAAAAAACAGTATTGTAATAAACCAGGCAACAGCAGCTAACTATCCTAGCAGCCTCTGCTGTCTGTTGTTGCATAGAATGAAGATGCAATTAATAATGTGGCTGACTCCAGGAGAATAGATATTCACCTCAGCTGGGAGGATAGAATCACAGCTTCAGTGATTTAAATATATGTACTGTAATGTCATCAGGACACTTGAGTAGGAAGATTGCTTCTGTTGGGATCACAGCTCTTTTTGTTGGAATTGTGTTTTTAAATTGTGGCCCGCCAAAAGAGGGGATAATCTCAGCCTCTGCCCAAATGGCCACAGGGAAAGGATGCATTATTTGTTGGTACCTCAGGTGCAAGGGAACTGTTTCTATGCTGACATATGGTGAAGATTCCCCCTCCTTGTTTACTCAAGGGCTCTTCACCTTGCCTCTGGCCATTTTTTCACAGGATTTCCATCCCAAGTACCTCCTCCTTTGAAATTTGGAACCGCAGTCCAGAAACTTGCAAAGACGACATTGAAGGGGACCAAACCTGACTTCTCCCTCCTGCACCCTCCACAACTAGTGCATCACGTGGCTGAAGTAATTTGACTCATTTGGAAACTCACTAAATGTGAAAGATTACCAGCTAAATAAACTCATTTCCTCCGTATCTAGCAGAATAGTATACGGGTTTGCACAGCTCTTGGAGTATTTTAAAAAGCTTCATTTAGGGCTCGTACTAGAAATAGCCACAACCCTGGAGAGGAACAAGGGAATGGAAATGTAGAGAAGAGAGAAAGAGCAGCTCCACAACTTGTTTCTGCAGCACTTGATCTGTTGGACTCATTCCATGAGACAATGGGGCAATGGGAGGGCTGGAACCATCTCAGCCTCTGTCCCAGCCCTGGTGATGCTGCCTCACATGGGGCATGCAGCGACCGCATGTCATTGACGTGGCAACCCTTCCATGCCCAGCAGCGTGACACGCACCTAGGGCTGGTCATTTACAGAGAGGAAGGATGGGATAATATCCAATACTCTTTTTGAACAGCTCAAGCAGATCCACAGCTTTTCCCAGATGCATTTTTGTCTAGCACAACTGCCAAAGAGCAGGACTGATAACTCTCCTACCCAGTACAAGACTATATGCAAGTCTAAATCACAAAGGCAGACTTAAAAATAGTTCTTTCACATACTGGCAAATAAGCAAACTACAGAGTAAATTGTAACTACAGGAAATAAGGATATTTTTGTATCGTTCTGGAACATTTCATTGACAAATATAAAGGGAGACATATATGGCTCTTGTAACCATGTGTTAATGATGGAGTACAACATCAAGAATTTTAATTTTACTGGAATTACAGTTGTCAAAATAATTGCATTAGTTAATTTAAAATTCTTCACTGGAGAATGGCCCAGGCTATATCTCTGTTGCTCAAAATGTTTTATTGTGTAATCACAGTGTTTTTTTGATGAGTAATTTCTTTAATGTTAAGCTATATATATGTATTGCAAAACTGTGAGTGATCTTTGTTTTTATACTGTACTGTGTTTTGCATATAAAATACATTATGCATATTCTCTCTTTCTCTCTCTCTGTCTCCAAATCCTACCTCCAGAAAGCTGAGAATGGAGACCCAGTGTTCCCTAGCATCTGTGATTATTTTTAGTTTGTTCAAGCCTCTGAACTTCTTTGTTTCTCAAACTATCTACCTGTAAAACAGCTGTAACAATCTTGGCCATGCAGCTAGTTTAGATTCCCAGACTGAAGACTGATATAGTGCATTAGGTATGTCAGCCTCAGCCTCCTCCCTTTGCTTCTGCTCTTTTCCCCTGTTACACTGGCAGCTTGGAGAATAAGCAGGAATTATTTCTTGCAGGGGAATAATCCTTCCTGGGCTGCTTAAATTAACTTTATGCAGAAAATGGCCATGCTACATCATAGCCAGGCCCATAATGTCTTGACAGAAAAGGATGATGAAGTATTCCCTTTTCTCTGATGGCATCTTTCTCTTTTTCTGGATGCTGATCTGCTGTGCTGCCTGCCTGCTTTGCCGCTTTACTTGCACCAAATGATACGTTCGCTTTCACTGAGCTTCCTCAGAAGATACACTGACTTTTACTCTCTTTAAAATACACAATTTATTGGTTTGTGTGTCCAAGGATGAACTGAATGATGTTGGCAATGGCTTTGCATTCCAGCGAGCTTAAGGATCTTAAAAACCAGATATGGCAGAGATCAGACGTCAGGTAATGGGGTTTTCCTGTCCCCTTAAAGAGGAACACAGCTACTGTCACCACCCATTCAATATCAGAAGACATTTAAGGACGAGGCCATGGAGCTGCCATAGCACAGTTCAGAAGAAAATCTATGATTTAGAGTATTTTTTTCTGCTGTGATTGCTTCACCTAATTAAAATAGCAGAACATTAGTTCTCTGTTCAGGTCTGTGTTGTTGAACAGGTGGAACAGACTACAATGGGAGGCACAGGGAATGACAGAGAGACAGACACAGGCACGAAGAAGAATAAAATCCTGTCTGGGAAATCACACATAACCTGAAGTTATTTGTAAGCAATGGATCTGATGGTGCTGTGATGCAACCTGTGATGCAAACCCTGATGCCACGTGGATTTCAGTAGAGTTGCACTGACTTACATTCTCTGAGGATTTAATCCCCAGACTATCAAACTATTCACGCTGGAATGGCAGTATGAAACTAACCTTGGAGAGCTACAAAATGTGCATTAACAAAACAGTCCACAGAAACCTGGAAGGCAAAGTAGTGTGGCAATTCTCAGCAGCACACCGTGATGTACACAGTCCGAGTGTGACGGAAATGGTTAATTGGTAAATAAAGCTACTAAATATTTTCTGTGCATTTAGGCAGTGCATTGCAGGGTTTCTCACTGTGGAGAGGAAATAGGTACACTTCCAACCACCCTGATTCACCCTTGGACATTTCATGACTATTTCTTATCGCTCAGTTGAGCATAAATTCATAGATTTTACGGTTAAGGGAGCTTGAGATGGGCTGCTATATTTTCAGCACTTAGTTCTGCCACTTCTTATTGGACCATCTGCTGTCACCTTAAAGAGACAAGTGTATATTATCAAGGCAAACATACAAATCATTCCTGCATTTGATATTAAAAAAAGAGAAACCTTTAAATGTATTGATCCGAATGTGTCAATAATGTTACAGAGATAAGTCCTTGAAAAAGAAAATAACGTAGATACTGTCTATGCAGATTCAAACAGGATACTTTCACCATAAAAATGGTTGCTCTGTACAGAGCTTTATAATTTATTTCTTTCAATGAAAACATAAAATTCATTCTAGTTCTGGTAAGATCATTTTAAAAGGAAGGAAAAGAAGGAAAATGTTAAATTTATCACAATTATTTTTAAAAGTGAGTGGTATTAGCTAACACTATGATGAAAAGTTAATGTTTCAGAGACTGAGTGCATCTGAAAACAGATGAAGACACTGCAACATTCATCTCTGTGCACACAAAAGAGATTTATATACACAAATATATGTGCACACATGTAGGCAGCCTTAATACACGCCATGGCTTCAGATTCTAGAAAAAGAGATGTATATGGCACACATTGTTGGGAGAAGGATCATTGAACTTTGAAGCAAAACTAAATCTTATCATGGTTTATATGCATATATGCTACATAAGACTCTGATAATACTATGAAACTAGACATGAGACCTATGGCATGAATAAATCTGCTGATACACTTCTTTCTGTAGTTTCCGTTATTAACACCTTGACCGTATATATATAGCACTTTAATTATTGTTGGGGTTTTTTTCTTACCCTACTGAAAAATACTCTTAACTGTAGGATGGATATGTTGAGTCTACCTTCTTCGTAGATACCTAACGTAACAGACAGCTAAGTTAAGATATGTGATTGGCAGATGACACAACTGGTAGAAAAATAAATGGAAAGAATGTATATTTGAACATAGCATGAAGTACTATAGTAAATATATTTAAAATTAATTATTTTTACTATCTATCTAGATCAATACCATTGTGATTTGAAAAATCAGTACTGATTAAAATGGAAACACTTATAAACAAAATGCACTAAAGTTTCTCAAATTAATTTCCTTACCTCCTGAACATTTAACAAATAGCTCACAAAAGAGTTTGAGCATCTTGTTTCTTTTGAGCCAGTGTAATCATACATATTTTCATTCATATCTGATACTACAAAAGCTACAGAAAGATTCTATTGTTAGTATGTGCCATATTATTGGTATTAACACACTCTAAATATGTGGAAATCTCATTCCAGTGGGGTTTTCTGTTTAATTTGTTCCCCTGTGATAATTACAGTTTTTGTCTGAGATGAGAGTCTTTTTTGTTAAGCTCCAGTGCTTCTGTGCAGTCCAACTGTTATGCTGAGAAGTAAATGAAAAAGCCTGTGCTCAAAAGCAACGGAAATAGGCCTCAATACATTCATCTTCAGGTCTCAGCTCTTTGCAGAATAAAAAGACACAGTGTAATTTTCAAAGATGGTGTCCTATTGATGTGTCAGAAATTATGGAATTTTTCCATTGAAAGATGGAAGTCCCTCCAAACAGTTAATTTTATTTTATTGGTGTATTTGGCTGTCTTACTTATTAACTGTTTGTGTTATGAACAGTTTAAGCAACAAATACATATGTATATAGGTACACATGCATTTATACTTAGGTATATATGCATGTATATGTATGTATATGTGTATGTATTACTCTTTACCCTAATTTCATTTTACCACGGTAACCTAAAGTAGGGTGATAGATTTTAAGATATAACAACATTAGCCAACAACATATATGCTGGTTTCGTCGAGTATGACCCATTTTAGTGAGTAAAGAAAATAGTGCAGAGCACCACTATCCCTTAGATGACATCTGTCATCTCATCCTGCCTCTACCACATAAATAAACATCAGATACACAAAGAATACACTTTTCCCATTTCCTTCTTTCATACAGGTACATGCACACACACACAAAGTGATGGAATAGAGAAGTATCCTTACTGACCTTGCAAATGGCATGAAGCTAGGAAGAACCACAAGAACATTTCAAGAAAGGCTTAGAATTCAAAACGACCTTGACAGATTTGCAAACGGTCTGGAAGAGAAAAGGGGGAGGGAGGATGAAATTCAAGAAGGACAAGTGCAAGGCACTACTTAAAAGAGAAATGATCAATAAATACAGGATGGGAGTGCAACTGGTCAGGCAGAAATTTTTCTAAGAAATTGGTAGCTATGTAGGTCATGCTTGCTGCAGGCTTGACGTGTTAGGAGCATGAAGTTTTTGGGGAAAAGATAAAATTTATTCTGTGGTGGACATGCAAGAGACAATATACATAATATTTAAAACAAACGAGTCCTTTTGGTTTACTCAACATTGTGGAGCCCTTAATGAAAGTACCTGAGTACCACACTTCAAAAGTGACGTCAATCATTTTGACAAGAATGATCAAAGGCGTAGGAAGACCTTCAAAAGAGACTGAATACATTTAGTTCATCTAAAGAAGATAAGGAAGGGAGGTATGGTACAGTTTTCAGAGAAGGGAATAACCTGTTCCTCATATCCTTGGTCAATCTGAAAAGAAGACATGGACTCAAAATCCAGTAAGAAAGATTCTGCTAAAACATCAGAAGAAATTTTTTTATAGACAAGAGTAGTTCAGCAATATTGCAGGTTGGTTTGGGGCATGGGGAGACAGTTTGGTGCACACAGGGATACTGTGGTGGACAAAATTTGATCTTTAAGAATGAGTTAAAAATATGGATTAGCTTATCTTGACTTAGGGAAGGGGATGGTCAACAAGATCAACACCCTCCAGCCCCACTTTTCTCCCACTTACATAGCATGCAGTCTCTGCTCCAGTGTCCTATTCCTCTGCTTTCACATCCAAATGTCCCACTCTCTCATTCTTTTTTTCTTTTTTGTGTACAAGCTCTTTTTTCCCCTTCCCTTTTCGTTGATGCTGCTTCTATCCTGCTGTCTTGCTTTTCTTCTCTGTACATTCATTTGCCCCACACTCAGTCTTCCAGCCTTCTAGCCTCTCTCCAGTCACAGTGCATCTCTTCTCTCTTAGCTCCTTTCTGTCTCCTCCCCCCTTTCTTGCCCCCTCCTGTTTTTCAAGAAGGAAGGAAGGAAGGAAAAGCCTGGAGCTGGATACTCCCAAGGGCAGTCATTCCTGTTCTGGGATTTCAAAGATGGAAGGTGAGGGGTCAGACCTGCTGCCTCTTCCTGGCTCTTGGGTTGCAAGGTGGGCAACGGGAAGCAGCAGCAGGGCAGCAGAATCTGCTGCTGAGGGTAACTCGAAGATGAGAGATGCCCATCGAGCCCCAGCTGTTGCTGCTGACAGTCTCTCTTTGCCCCAGCATGGGGGTGGCAGCTTAGCCATGGATTATTTATTTACAGTAGCACCTACTTTACGCTTATTTTCACTCCTCCTGGCGTTTCATCCCCTTTGCCACCACAGAGCGAAGAACTTGGTTTCAAGCTTCAGCCTGTCAGGAGTGCTGCAAGGGAACATCATCTGATTTTTAGGGCATTTGTGGGAGAAACCTTTTTTGGTGGTGAGAGAGACAAGATTTTTCTTCTCCTCTCCTGTTTATCAATTCTTCCTTGTCTTGGCTGAATCTAGAGTGTGTTGTTGCACAGCTCCTGCAATGGTCTCTTCCCTTGAGACAAAGCACAGGCCCTGCTGCTCAGCATACAGCAGAGCCCTATCTTAGCATATTTGTTTCTTCTTTTCCTGTTTCATAATTGATGTTGGTCGTGCAGTAGTTTATACAGAAACTCACAGATGTCACAAGCACACTCACACATGCACGCATCCGTTTGGGCATGCACTCGGCTCCAAACCGCCAGCGTTTCCTCAGCAAGCATATGGGATTGGATCTTGTAGCCCTTCCTCTGATCTCTCCACAGGGACTCCACGAGAATGCCCCTACTGCACTGCTACTCCCCTCTCCCTGCTCACAAGGGCTTTCACTTGCCAGCTGGTGCCAGGAACTGCTTTAACTGGTCCTGAAAAATTAATCCTCTCTGGGACTGTATTAGCAATACGACATTCCCATTACTGTAGGGTGTCAGCTCGGCACAGTCGCTTGGATGCTGCAAGTTGGGAATCCTGCCACCAATAAAATCAGACACCGTGCACGTTCATAGTCTCTTGGCTACTCAGAGCATGAGCGGTACGATGCCCACTCGCCAATTAGCAAGGCCCATTCGGGGGGGGTAAAGCTGCCAAACAACGGAGGAGTTCTATGGGTCCCTTACTAGCTGCTACAGCAAATGTCTCCTTCGTGGGAGCTGCCTTCCCTGTGCCTGTGCTGCCGCATCAGCGCCAGGACTCCCCTCCCAAACTCTGCCAAAGAAGCCAGCAAAAGACTTCCCACCGCTGGCCCCAGCTCCAGTTGTGCTGTGGACCGGCTGAGGCAGCCCAGGAAGGCGGCGGGGATGACCCCTTGGACCCCTGGGCGTCAGCACAGCCTGACAGGCAGACAAACAAACTGAAATCCCAAAGAAAATAAGAGAGATTGAACTAACCCACAGCATTAAGAGAGTCCTGAAGGGTTTCAGGAAACATATTTGTCACCCAAGAAAGAAAAAAAGAAAAAAAAGCCAAGAGCAACCCAAACTAGGTTTGGGATTCACCACATCCCCTTTCCTTTGAAATAATGCTCCAGCACTGGCCCATTTGAAACAGACTGTGGTTACCTCGGTTATGTGGTGGGTACCCTTTGTGAAAACCAAATAAACAAACACCACACACACTCCAGTAATGCAGGAGCTGCTCTCAGACTGCACATTGGCTCTGAGCCACATCTCCCGCAGTAAGGGGAGTGTGGAAATGCACAGCCTTGGCAGCAGCTTCCAGCGCCTCAGGCTCTCGCAGTTTATTTTATTTATTTATAGGATTTTCTATGGCACTCGTCACCCTCATATCTAAGCATCTTTGAGGTATTAGCAGACTTACCCTCACAATCCCTCTTTGAGGTAGAAAGTGTTATTATCCCTATTTTATAGATAGAGAACTAAGGGCTCACCACTTGTTCAGATGCAGGAGAATTTGGCAGTATTAGGGACTGGACAACAAGCCCCTGAGTTCCAGTCCTGAGCTTTACCCACAGAAATCTCCTTCCAGGGGCATTAATGAGAACAATGAAATACAGAGAGGAGAACATCATGGGTATATTTGACTCCTGTTTTTTAACTACAGTGCCAGGTCTAGCATGTGCTAAATACATACATAGAAAATAAGGTAAAACTGTGTATGCGCACTTTCCCTTATCTCTGAGGTCTGAATAGGGATATTAATACGGCACACCTTTTTCATTAGTGTATTTAATAAAAGCAGTTGAGATATTTTAGACTTGCGTGTAGCCAAAGTCTAACATGTTTTTGGCATGCCACTAATTCTAAATTAGTTGCTCTATGTTTATTTTTATTTTTTGCTTCTGTTTGTGGTTCATTTTCCTAATTTGAGGACAATCTGGTGCTGCTCTGAAGTAAGATTCTTTTTTTTATTCCCTTTTTTCCCCAAGTGCTCTCAGTTGGTAACTTCAATAATTAAACTGTCCGTCATGCAGCTATTTCAATGTTCAAATGGACCACTGCTATAAAGATTTGTGCCTCCTACTCTCCATCAGAGACGCATTGCCACTGCGCAGAAATGCAGCAGATAGTACTGTGTGTCAAGAAACCAGGAGGATCCCATGTCTCTGCAAATGAACCATGTATTTCCAGGGTTCAAAGGACAATGAGAAAGACAGGATGAGTCATGTGACTTTTGAGTTGCACCCTGATAAATGGCAGGTCAAGGAGGGTTGTGTTTAATAGTATATTCCTCAATGAAATGTCACTTTTTCCTCAATGTGTCCTCTGTGTGAGCTAATTAAAATCATGTTTTACTGCAATGTCAGCACATGAAGTTGCTGACTTTCTTGTTGTCTTCTACATAGTACAAAATGAATGTTGTCATTTGATAAATTCAGGATCTTAAAGGTTCTGTCTGATGGGGTCTAATGTATGCTGCTCTATATATGTTTAATGCTTCCAAACTGTCCCTCTTCCTTTGTTCAAATCACAGCATTCGTGATCTGTACATAATATTCTCTCCTGGCATCCTTAAGCCTCACCCTCTTCAAAATTAACAGAATTTTTTAAAAGAGTTCAAGCAAATATAGGTATTGCTTTCCTTCCAGGGTGTTTTAATTTAGTTTTTGAGCAGTGTGTCTGAAAGCCACACTCATATGCATCCAATAAGAACTGGCTGTATGGGTGTTAATTTTCTTACAGCTTATTTTTATACTGATGTCAGGGTATGTTTGCTGTGTTCATTTGAAAAGAAACTCTTCCACCTTACATATCTGATAATAAGCAGTAGTTAAAGCGTATGAGTATAGAAAGCATGGACTTCATTTCTCTAACCAGTAGCCATGTTAAGATTTGTGCCAGAATTCTTATTTGTAAAACTATTGGAAATTGCTGTTAATGGTGCTTCTCATCTCAGTAATAGGAACATGAATCAGAAAATAAACTACCCGCTACTGCATGTATCTTTGCTTTCACTATTTCTATCATTGTATCCTGTAAAAGTCCTCGCTTGCTTTTTTTTTAAAACAAAAAACAGAGCCAGTATCTCTGTATGTTTACAGTAAATGACAAAGAACAAAGCTTCCAGGTTTGGCCCGAAGCCGTATCACCTTGTGCTGTGATCCACACAGACCTTATGAGTTAGCTTGGGACCAGGTCGGTTCTTCAGTGAGAAATGTCCATGGATCAACTTATTGATAGGTGCTACAGAAAGGAGTGGTGGCAATTCAAGCAACTGCTCAGTCCGAGGTGTACCTTCACCCTCCTCCCCACCCCTTCCTCATCCAGCTCCCCTCTCTAGTGCTGAGGGGCAGTGTGCTGCTGACTTCTGGCTGAGATACAAAGCACAGATCTCAAAGAAATTCTCTCACCTCCTAAGGACCTGATCCAAAGCACATTAAAGCTGATGAGAGCCTTCCCATTGACTTCAGAAGGCTTCAGATCCAGTCCCCCAGGGAAAAGATGTTAACACTCACATGCACATCCTTAAACCAGCCAGGAGAGAACTTCTTGAAATCGATATCTCTCTATCAATATTGGTACCTAAAACAAAACAGAGATATTTTACTTGTAAGTCCTGCTGGCTGCAGGGAAAAAAAAAAAGAAGAAAAGGAAATAGAAAACAAGCCCTTGGGACATGCTATTATCTAAAATAAGCAGCTGAGTGTGAGCAGTGACCACAACACCTAGAAAGCTATATCCTAACCTTACTGTGTTTGTATGCACTCTGCTTTGCTTTACTGTATTGCCAGCTCCACACTGAATACACTAAATGACTCGCATTACGCACACTGCAACAAAGGCAGTTATACCCCAATCTTCATTAAGGTCTTAATGCAGCAAGGTACTTAAGCACATGCCTAACTTTAAGTACAAGGGAAGTCTAATTAACTTCAATGGGACTGCTTGCTTGCTTTAAGCTAGGCATGTGCTTAAGTACCTTGCTGAAACCGAGCCCAAGACTCCAGGTGCTACCATTTATACAAGTGTCATTAAACACAGAGTTAGTGTACTTACGTACACAAACTTCCTAACCCCTAAAACCAGATCATTAAATTATAGCACTTACTAGAAAAGGTGAGCATGTTGATGAAGCATCACGTATAGTAAAGAAGACAGTAGGTATTAAAGCAATCAGAAATCCAATATCCCGTGCACTTTTTCAGTACTCCACCTGTGGTTTGTACAGGTATACTGGTTTCTTCACATTTCAGGTTTCAATAGCCAGAGACTGCAGTCTTCTGAAAGTCCTAAGAAAAAGAGCTTGATCCAAAAATAATACCGTCTATGACTTAGGTATGAAAGAACAAAGAACTGAAAGTGGAAATGGTTAGGGCTGCAGTGGGAAAGCAAAGATTGTTTGGGTTTCTTAACTGTCCATTTTTGTACTTTCAAGCTTTTATGTTATTTTTCAGCCCTCTGTATTTCCTGTATTTTTAACGCCTGTTTAATCGTCATCAGATAGAAGTTAAGCCACTCACTTGCTGTGTGACCGCAGGCAAGTTGCTTGACCTGCTTTTTACTCCTCTTATCTGGCTGTATAATCCAGTATAAATGGGAGCTCACTGAAAGCTAGAAGCTGTGTGTCTGCTGAGCAGAGGCACTTGGCTAGTCTACAGATTAGTTCATCAACTGCTTTGTCAGGGTCAGAAAAGAATTTACTGGGAAAGGACAACCTGTCCCGGGCCAGGTGGGTTTTAATGCTGCCCACTCCCCGTGACATTTTTTTGAGCTGTGTTTCTTCATTAAGAATTGCAGCACAAAGTCATAAACTGCAGATTTGTATTTGCACAGGGGATCCTACTTAAAACTTAGGATCTCAAAAGCTAAAAATCCTAGGATCTCCCTTGATCAAGGGACTGTCATCATTTCCCTGTGAATATGTGGTTAAGAACCTGAAATTATGCACAGGATGTGGATTATGCTTGGGTATTTCTATTTGGCAAATGTAATCGCGAAATAAAGTTTGCCTCATGCTCAGGACAATATGGAATGACTCCCTCAGACTGAACACCAAGGATTTAACCCACAGGGAATAGTACTCCTGAAGGAGACCAGAGAAATTTGGTCTTTAGGATGAGGGGAGATAGAGAATAGACAAAGCTAATTGATGTGACTCTCATTTTATATATGACAGTTAAATACTATGGTGATGAGTATAGAACTGTTTTTTTCTCCTTCCAATTGATTAACTGATTATTTTGCTGAGGTCAGTAGCAAATGTCTCTGACCTCATCGTTTGCTGAAGCAACTGTATTGTCACCAGCACTGAAGTGGAACATTGCTAACTGAATGGATTAAGAAAAGTGCTCATAAAAATAATGCTGAAATGTACTCTATCTTTGGTAACCAAGACAGTTTCTGTAGAAAAGGAAATACTGAAAAAAGCGTCACACTGAACAATTGCTTCAAAGACTGATTTGTTAAAAATCATTGTACTTACCTGTTATTCTACCTAGTGCTCAATGTCGACTAATTGGATGTTCTGAAAAATAATCAGATACTGGCAATTAAGATTTTTTAAGAATGGCAAGCATTTCTAGACCGTCTTTCACAGTGAAAGCTATGTTTTTACAAAGTTATGCAATTACTCAAACAATATTTGAGTATACTTTGAAAGCTGTTAAAAGAGAAGAAGAGAAAAACCTGCTGTCTTAGTTCCTTTTAAAAGGAAAAGTGCTTTGCTTGATTTTACAAGCAACATGCTGTTCTGTTGTCAGACTTTCTGCATCTGTTATATCATGGGTCTTGACAACATCATAGGCCAATGTCCCTTCTGATTGAAGTAAAGTATTAAATTTTAGTATCCAGAACAAGGTGATATTTCAAAGGGCAGGCTATTATTGAGCTTGCAGGTGATAAGTCTCAAATTCTGAAATTCTGCATTTTATAGAGAAGCACAACTGCTGACTTCAAAAATAAGTTTATAAGAAACTGCCAAGCACAAATGAACAAAGTTCCCAATGCTCTGGACCTGATTAAAGCCAGAGGGTTCCAGGGCAGGGTGTAGATTGCTTTTCTTGAGCTTCGCTGTGGCTTCTCCACTTCACAGAATACGAAACACCTGCTGGTAGTGATGTTAGAGAAGATTATATTAAAATCAGGCCCAAACCTCACTTAAGAGCCACAGAAGAAAAGTCTTGTAACAGAAGTCAGTTTTGCACCAGTAATAGATCTGCAGTGGTACAGTGGTAATAATTGTTTAATGCCGTTGTAATACAGGCTAAAGAAGTAATACACAAGTTTGATGATTTCCTGAGAAATACTCTGCTTGAGTAGTAGATTGCATGAGTGCAGACATCTCCTGGTGTCACCGGCACAGAATTGTTCGGTTTTCAGGATGTAGATAGTGAATGCAAAAAATGTTTGCTTTAGGGATCATCAGGTTGCACCTGTTGATCTTTCCTGCAGGGAAACAGCAGACTAAGAAGTGTCATACCTATCACTTGGAATGGATGTAGGTCCTGTTTGAATGGTGAAGTCTGGTGAAGTCTGATTTTTTGCCCCAATAGGTTCAAAAGGATGGAACTGGCTAGTGCTGAGAGAAGAAATAACATGAATAGCAAAAGGTGGACATGAAAGCTAGGTGTTTGGGTAAACAGCCAACACAAAATACTGTGGTGTTCACTTCAGCTATGGAATAAACCAAGATCCTCTTTTCCACAACAAGGATTTTTGACAAGAAAGAGAGCATCTAAAATCAGGTTTCACAGTTGGTCCCCCGAAGAGGAATTGGTGGTAGAACCCTTGACTGATAACTATTGCAGGAAAAGCAGAGGTAAACACCACTCCCTTTTCCTGAGCAAGATTCATGACATCAGGGTCATTCTATTCTATGTCACCCACTATCAGAAGGACAGCAATCTCCTTCTGATGAACCATTTCATTCATTCCATCTTCCATACACTGGCTCCCATAAAAAAATTCCCATTTCTATAAGGAAAATAATGGCGGAGTGTGTGTGTGTTTACAAAAGACAAGAGAAGGTAGAAAGACAAAACCAACTTGACACTGAAAAGTAAGTAGGTAAATAATTTAACAATGAATTTCTGCAGAACTGAGCTGAAGTCGGAAAACCACAGAATAAAGTCAACCTTTTTGTCTGATCTTACTGCAACTAATGAAACATTAACTATAATACATAACCATTGGTGATCATATTTCATTTGATAATCCATTAGGGCCTCACATAGTTCTCTGCTTGTTCATATAAAACATAATACTTTAGGGGGAGGGAGGCAGGCAGGCAGAAGGGAAAGAGGATTTGTACTCACACTGTGTGCTGGCACAATAATGTTCTTCCTGCTGAACTAATGGCTGTTCATAGGGTTTAGGTCAAAGAGTTTAATGGAGCTTAGCTCTGGATGTCTCAGTAACTTCTTAGATTCTAAAACTAAACTACTTTAGTCTTAAAATACAAATGATGATGGTCCTAATAAGGAGACACATTCCCAACCAGACTTGAGAGTGAAATATATGACAAGAATGCTAAAACAGATGATATCTTTCTTCCAAGTAACGCTGTGAGAGATGTCCGTTCCTTACAGCAGATGAATTCACTGTTTCCCACAGTTCTCCAAGGCAGAGGAGAGAGAGAGGATGTTTGTACTCAGAATGTTTGTTGCATTTTATTTAGCCTCTGAGATTTAAAGATATGTATTTAAAGAAATACTGAACATACATATCTGTTTGTATTCTGCTTTTTTTTTTGTTATGTGGCAATCAATTTGTGGGGAGAATGCAAAGGTCTCCCCACCAAATTAAATTCCAAGATGCAGTGTAAAATGCCCTGCTCCTATGTCAGCCACAAATGTCACTTCGAAAAAGTAGAGACCTCTGCTAGTTTCCTTTTTCAGACTTTCCACTGTTACCTTCATCTATCTCGCTAAGAAGTTCTTCTCATAACATAGATTTGATGTTACAGACCAATTTATTTCACAATCCAGATTTCTTTACCAACATATATCTGCTGCTTCTTCCTTATTTTACTGCATATAGACGTTTCCTCATATATGTCCTACAATTGTACTTATATCCACCAACTTATGTAAGTTCCAATTAAAGCATATTTTGTTGTTTCCAAACAGGAATATCCTGAAATTTCTTTCAATGGAAGGACAAGAGTTCTTTCATCTGAAACTGGGAAGAAACAAAGAAAAAATTTCATTCTCTCATGAAACTGCCTTTTTTTTTTTCCTCTGGGTTGGCAATCTCTGTCCTGACAGATCTGGATAGTTTGCCTAGTCAATGCATAGAAAAATAGATATGAAAGGTAAGGAGAACAGCTGAATTTGCTTCAGAGAAGAAAAAAAAAGTTTAACATCTTACAGTTGTGCACCAGAGGTTTCTTTTGTAGCATTTGTGCAAGAAAGAAAAGGCAATGAAATTATTCTAGACAGCTTTTGAATATTCAAGATATAAGGGTGGAAAAGGAAGACTCAGATTTTCACACTATTGGACTTTCAATAGGCAGCTGCATCTTTGCAAAGCTATCCTTAAGTAGGGGTAGTGCTTTATCATGCTCCGCTAACAGCTATCACTTTGTGCAAAGAAAGCACAGTTGCAATCATGCTGCCTGGCTTGATAGACCAAAGTGAGAGCTCCAAAAGGCTGTGGCTGAAGCAAAGTACAGCAAGGTGCAGCAAGGTACAGAAAGCAAAAGTTTGATGCTGCACTTCAACTGCTGGATGCCTCAGAAAAGGCATTGCAAAAGGCTGAGGTAGGCAAAGGCAGCCCACAACTGCTCCGGCCTAAGGAACAGTGTCTATGCAGACTCTTCCATGCAAGACCCCTGTTAAAATATGACACACTAGTTTTGTGATTTCTGTTGAATCTCTAATGATAGGTTCCTTTTCTCCTCACCTTGCTATACTGCCTCCTGTGCAGAAGAGCACCACCTGACAGGTAAACAAGGAGGGGGGTCTCTGCCGGTGTATGATGCTGAGAACGGACTGCGCAGAATGTGCTGGCCGCTGATCCGTGTATGAAAGGCACTGAAGGCTTGTGCAGGTAGGACATGTGAGAAAGAGGAGACACTGACGGTTGAGGTGATTATTAGATGGGACCCTTAACATTTAGCTAGTGCTTGTAGGCTAATGTGTCAGTACTGCACAGGTGCAAATTTGAGGTAATTTTGCAGTGCATCTTGCACAGAGCAAGAGATTTTCCACTTTTCTTCTACAGCTTCAGCTTCAGGAATGTCTTGTGCCAGCTTTCACAGTCACGAAAGATCCTGCCAGACCTTTTGCTTCTCTTGAAATTCCCCAAGCAGCCGCAAAAGGACTTGGAGATTGTAACACCCTTGTGAGTTGATGCGGGTAGACAAAAAGCCTGACTCCCTTCTCCTTTACAAGGGCGTAAATTTGGAATGTTGTGACTCAGCTGCAAGTTGAATGAAACTGCCTCATTGGCCTCATACACCCACGGAGAGAATTGGGTACAAAAGGATGAACAGAAGGAAGCAGGAGCGGGAAGAGGGGGAAGACCATGCCTCCAGCTTCTGCCTGGGAACAGCTGATGTAAAATCTGTATTTTCTAATGGGGAATTATGCACAAAATTGCATCTACAGAGTTCATTTAGTGTACATAAAACTGAGAGTCAAGCTTATGCTTTGAGACTAAGACAGAGAAACAGCCTTATGCTACACTTTCTTAGTGGGTGCTAACAAGGGTAGAGGAACATATAACCTTTAGAGTGGAAAAATATCTGTCTCTCCCTCCTTTGAAAATGCTATTGTTTTGAAAGACCTCAAAGGTGTGCTAGGTACATTAGAGACATATTAGTCTGCCTGTGACTCAGATCTAAAGCAGTATTTATGGCTTTGAATTTTGTTTTATGTTGTTTTGAGTATTTTTTATCCATGAGTCTAGGAAGGACAGAAGAGTGCTCCATACCTGCATGATGCAAGGACACGTTGATCTTCTTAACTTACATCTTTGATTTCAGTCTTGACTGTCAGCTGTCCAATATGGGGAAATCCAAAGTCCAATTTTGAGTTGATGTGATGAGATACCTGAGCCATTTCCAAGACACAATATGGGTGGGCTCTCCTCCCCCCAGTATTTTGGTTGCATGTGATTCTCAATTCTGTTAGCCTTTTGTTGCACTGTTCAACTAATAGAAACATATATACTTCCTAAAAAGTACTTAGATCTACCACAGATTGCTTTAGTTTGTTCGTTATTTGTTTGGGGTTTGGTTTTTTTTTCCCCTGTGAGGAAAAAAAGACCAAAAACATCAAAAAACCCCTTAACTATACAGAATTTTGTACTGAGGCATCATGGTTGAGATTTCTGAAAAAAGCAACATCTTGTTGTATTGGAAATTACCATAGGTCTTGTAAACAGGTGATAAAAGTGCCTATCTCAGTGGTTATCAGCTTGTTCATGTGCGTAATTACTTCTTACAATGCACTAACCCTCTATGGCCTGACAAAATTGGGAAGGATGTTGCATTTTATTTATATTTTTATAGATATATTTGAGGATGGGTTTTATATATATGTGTGTGTGTGTATGTGTACGTATAGATATATATATATATAAATCCAGCACATAGATGCAGCAGAGAGATTTCCTCTCCTGAAAGCTAGAAAGAAATAAAGAAGAAAATGGTTACTCGTAGAAATAGGGAAGAAATAGCAGGGAGCAAGAACAGCAAAAAAGAAGAAATCTGACATAAAGATTGGATGCTGGGAGAAAGTACTGAGCTATGTATAATACCTCCACCATGTACAAGAAAAGACCAGGAAAGTCCAAGTTAACTGACCCTGGTTGCAGAAAGCCATTAAAAAGTGAAAAGAATCAATTTAATTTACCACATTAAACAGATGAAAAAAAGCCAGTGCCAGATCTAATACAGATGTTTTGCAGTATAATGGGAAAATGAAGACATTTTCAAGCAGCAAGGCTTGCAAGTCATAGTCTTGAAATGCTTAGATCAGGTGGCACTTTCTGTTAGAAAAGCAAGCTCTGTAATGATATTGATTGCTTCCAAGGCCATATTAGAGATGAAGACAAGTCCCAGGAGACAGGTTGTTGTCACCTTGACCTTGGGTCAGAGCTAGACCACTGACCCCTGACACCCAAGACTTCTGCACCGCATCGTGATATCTTTCATGCCTACAGACAAAGTCAGCAGGGGACACGTGTCGATGCGGCTCTTGCCAAATCAGAATTGACTGGCCTGTAGGAAGCTGGAGAGCAGCGGGAAATGTGGGTTAAAGTATGTCAATAATGTTTCACAAGAACAATTTCTCCCAAGAATTGTAGCTGTTGGAATGTTTTGACATTTATTCGGTAGAGAAATGTAGCATGGTTTGTGAAGCACTTCAAGAGAGCTGCTGCTAACTGCCGTGGTGTATTGATCTTCCTGTTAAATTGCATGGGCACACTTGGGAGATCATTGAGATTCAGGCAACAGGACAGAAAGGATCGGCTGCACCCGATGGTCACTAATGGTAATTGGTTTCGATCCTTGCACTTGAAGAAGCTGTGATTTACTCGGTTCACAGATGAATTGTAGACACTAAATATTTTGAAAAGAAAATATACTGTGATTTCTTTTTCTCATGTCATTTACAAATTATTGCCTCCACTTCTGAATGTTTCATATAAAGTATATAAATCCACCTGACTGGATATAAAAAACATGCTAAGCAAAATTTCAAGGATTTCTCCCTCTTATCTGTAAAGCTTGTACTAGTGCAAAGCAAATGAACTTTCTCATCCTAATATAAATGAGTTAATTAAATAATTATAAGAATATGTAGCAGGATTTTAAAAATCCATCAACCCTCTCAAGCCTCCCTATCATCACAATACATCTTTTTTTACACTGCACACATTCTCCTCTCTATCCCATTTGGTGGTGTATCATCACAGTCTTAACAAATGTTAAAAAGAAGTGAATTGAAGGCAACTACAAAAGTAGAATAGTATAGGCAGGTATGGATAGTAATGTAATATTGTAGTAAATTATATTAGAACAAAGAATCTGATATGAAAGTTGGATACTAATGTTAATATTGGAGTAAATTATTGCAACAATACAAGATCTGATACAAAAATCGGAGTATACTTCTGAAAATGAACGCAGTGATAACGCTGCCAAAATTCATGCCACACACAATTTTGAAAGCAGATTTTATAGGGCTTCTGTAGCTTTCTGCTTTATACAAGATATTTTGCTATGTATATGTACATAATTACGTGAAAGCAAATATATCCAGTAAAAGATGGCTGCTTTAATACAAAGAAATTCATATAGACTAAGATTCTGGGAAAGAACAAATTTTGTACTTCTTTTAATCTATTTCAAGTACACGTGTCCTTTATCATCCATACTACATTCCTACGGTTTTTTAAAGGACAAAAGGGTTTTCATTTTTTGTTCTGTGTTTTTTCTCTTCAATGGAGAGGTCAGCAGTTTTTACAAACAGCTGAGTTTCACGCATAAACTTGCATAAAATATCCATAAAATCTATGTAGCACTTTGACAAATAGAAAATAGCACAATATGAAGTAACAACATATATTGTCTATTTGTTAACTGAGACCAAAACTAAGCCTATCTGGAGTCTTTTGGTTGAAATGACTGTAAGTAGATTGTAATTTCAATTACAGCTAAATCATGCATTGTAGAATTTGTATCATCCAGAACTAAAATAGAGAAAAATGAGTATCTGAATATCACTGAATGTTCAGTATAACAGCAATATGGCACTTGCAATTGTTGTACAAGTCTCAAATTTCTGAAATATTTACAAACCTTAGATAATGACAACCTCAGGAGAAAATCAAGAAAACAGACGGTATACAGGAGATAGCCTGAGGCAACCAGTGATGAGGTCAGATCTATACAGTATGTGTGCTTTACATGAAAAACGCTCTACTAAAATGTCTTTGCGTACTGTGTAGGGCTTTGGGATATAGCAGGTATTCACTAGGGGAAGGTAAGGATTATTTACTAGGATCAGTAACATGGAATTCAATATTAAAACCGACAAAGGTTATCATCTATTACACATTAAATTCACCGCAGTTGTTTGACAACTCTCATAGCAACAGATTCCACTCTTAACAATTCAAAGCAATCTTTCAGATTAAAGTTCATGTGATCGCTTTAAAGAACTATTCAGTGTTAATCAAGCAATATTGCTTCAGGCATCGTGTTTGTCTTTCACTTCAGGCTATTTGGTTGATTGCGGAAAATGCTGAGTTTCTCTGTGTGCACGTGCAGAGCCGTGGGTCTGTTAGGTGGAAGTGACAGGTGAGGTAGTGGGGGGGGGGGGATATGGGGGCTTGATTGAATGGACTCTGCGATAGGGATAAATAAACTCCCAGTGGCTGACTATTCTGGTGCTATAGGATAAGTAGTAGATTCTGTATTAATAATTGTATATTCTGTCTAATTTAATTTTGCAGGATAGTAACTAATGATACTATGGTTAAAAAAGTTTTCTTTAAATCACCTGGTTATATATCTAAATAATATATACACAGATAAATACGTATATCTGTATATATATACACACATACATATATGCATCTAATTTTAGATCGTTGCCCACATTATCTTGAACTAGTAGTACTTCACGCTTTTTCTAGTCAGAGCAGTTACTCAAAGGAACATGCTTCTCAGTGGGATTAAGAAAATTCCACTCCAACATTTTACAGGATAGAAAACATCTTTTTTCTCTCCAGTTGTGCAGCATCTGCTCCAGTCATGTCTTATTCCTGATCTAACTGTTTTTCTGAGGTATTGTGGATGCAGTATCCATAAGAGTAACATTATAGAGAGGAAAGACTAAAGGTGCTGGGACAGTTACATGCTCTGACATTGCTGTTGGAGACCCTAGGATGTTTGCTTAAGTGACCTAACATCTATGGCAGTGTCCAGCATCTTCAAAAATCAGTCCTTTTGAAGGAAGCTTTCATTGTGCATTAACACCTAACCAGGCGTTGAGTCCAAGCTCAAGATGCGACACTGCTTGCTATTAGTCAGTGCAATTAGCCCATCAGGTTGAGCTGTAGGTTCTTACAAGTAACAGCAGCAACCATTGCGATCAACAATGGAAGTCGTACAATTGCTGAGTCCTGTATTAATGGCAATGAAGAGTCCTGCTTGCACGTCAGAAGCACAACCCTTTGATATGAATGAAAGATAAGTATGTCTTACTGCGGGATTCCTTGTGAGCACTGGAAGTGGATATTCTGTCATGATCTCTTCAAGAAATAAGGTTGAAACAAATTCTGCAGCATCTGAAGTAATTTGTTTCTTGACTTAAAGAAGTTCCGCATTCCAAACAATCTCACAGTAATATGAAGCTCTTTGTAAAAAATAGACATTTTCAAACAACCTTCTGGTTAAAAAAAGCTTGCAAGTGAAGACTTTTTAAGTGGTCAGATATCCCATTTAGATATTTTTAATAAAAACTTCCTGGTTTGGCTCTGGTTCAAAATCATCTTCCATTAAAAACTGTGCTAAATAAGAACTGTTTAAAAATGATGAAAACCTAAACAAATGCTTTGAAATTGCTGGAATTATCACGGTACTTCACCCAATCACATTTTTTTTCCCCCAGTTCCTTAGTTTGCATAAGTTCCTCAAGCCTGAGATAAACCAGTTCCAGCTGTTGGAAATTTGTGGTGTTGGGGAAAGATTGTCCTACTCAGCTGTCCTTACCATGACAGTCTCCAGAATCTGAAGGGAGATTTCACTGGAAAAGCCGTCAGATTTTGTATCCACAAAATTATCTTTCTGTTCTGCCCTTCTCACCATTTCTAGTGACAGTTTTCCGGGATCTGATAAAGGGTGATGTTAGTTCAGGATTAAGTCAAACATTAAAAATGAATACTAAACAAAACTTTCTGAATCTTTGCAATCTGCTTGAAGTGTGAAAAATATGTATCTGTCTGATCATCTTCCATAGTGTTTAAGATATTCTTACAGTTAGAATTCTTTAAGCATAAGAAAATGAAATAATAATAATCTGTAAGTACTAAAGTATAATGATGTGTACCTATTTTACTCTTTCCTCCTTTAGATTATTCAAAATAAACAAGGAAGCTGGTGATCTTGCCATCCAAATGTGTTTTCTAATGGTCACAATCATTCTGGAAGAATTAAGGTTAATTTTATTTTTAACATGGTGTTTTATTTTAATGATGCTTTGAAATTCCTTTTCAGCCAAAAAAGAAATCCAGTTAACTGTGGAAGAAAATTCAAATCCTGATGATAATATCCTTGACAAGTCTATGCTTCTTCTGAGTAAATGAGATTTTACTGTGTTTTCTTTCAATTTCTCTTTTCATATTTCATAAGAAAGAAAAATAGTTTCTAATGAATCGTTGATCCTTCCCCCCCCCCCCCCCCCCCAATAATATTATCCTTGCTAAGGAACATCCCTATAAATGTATATCTTCTTTTTCATATCTTCCTGAGGGAAAAAAAAAAGCAAAGCATTTTACAAATATATTTATGGTCAGCTTCTTTTCAGTTTGAATTATTGCCTGATTTCACTATATGCAGATTAATTCATGTCATTTGGATTTTATTCTTTAAACTACTTTCAAGTGTACATATTTACTTCATATATGTGTATACGTACTAGCACAAACTATACATAAAATAAATAAATACGTAACAGTAAAGCTAAAAGTAAAAAGACTGTATAAATCAAAGAGGTCTGGATGGAGGGACAGCAATGCAGTAGATATTACACAAGGACAGTAACAAAGTAGAAACTCATGACTCTAGTTAACAAAAACATGCAGTTGTACACACATAAGTGCATAAAGCAAATATCATAAATACCTTTCATCCTGTTTTGGGAAATATAGCTCATGACTGGATACTATGTTTACACCCCCAGGAGCCCCAAATGAAAGCATTCCAACAGGTGAGCAGTACGCAGTCTGCTGGAAGAGTGCGGCTTTTCTGGTCAACATTTCTGGATTCAGCTGAAGAAAATATTGCCAGTCAAGAAGTAATGAGATGTATCTGTAATTAGACATCTCAGAACCACAAACCGAGGATATTTAAAGCTCAGAAGAGCAAAAGCAAAGCCAGTGCAGGTAGCTCTTGATGCAAGGAATTTCTGTAGTTATACTGTTTTGTTTCTGCAGAGAGTGCAGAGGAAGTCTCATTAAGAGTTTATTAAAGGTATCACCCTTATGGGCTGTGTCTTCATGGATGATTTTGTCTATAATACCTCCAAAGGGGTGGAGTTGGGAAATAGATGAAAGTAAGAGTAAGAAGGAACTTCTAATATTTCCAACTTAGCTGCGTAGCACAAGGAGTGCTCGCTATTCTATTTTAACTTATTAGCGTGGATAAAACGTTAGTGTTTCACAGGCCATCACGCAGGAGATGTTCCCTTGTGACCACTATTGGGCTTGTGGCAACAACAGAGATGTTATTGTCATCATGCTGTCGCACAAGGGTCCCAAAGATATGCATTGAAACCCTTAAGAGGGGTGTACAGGATGTGCTGCTTATCATCCTCTAGCAGAGAGAAATAAAATTATTATAGTACAGAGTATGTTGTATCCCATGAAGAAGGATACCATTTTCTCCTGGCTCTCAGAGTCAAAAGCTCTATTTGTGATGATAGACTGCTCTGCATGCTCTGTATGTTTCCACTCATTAATCCCTGCACGATCTGGACTGATAGATTGCTCACAACCAAACATTCAACAAAAGTGTGACTTCCCAACAGAATGACTTCCAAAGGTTATTCTAAATTGGCACGTCCAAAATACTCTTTATCAAGGGAGAAGAGATTTGCAAAACAAGAGAACAAGGGGAAACTGTCATACAACCTTTTTTTTTGCCTGACTCCCATCCTTAATATTACTATGCAGACAGTTTTATGGATTTTTTTTTTTAACTATAAGTTTCTTGCAGCAGCCCTGGTAAGACTGTGGTGTGTGAAGATGGCAGACCAGCTCTGAGAGTGTGTTCAAAATTCATACATTTGATATTGTTAATGTTATTCCTAGCTGCTTTTGTTATTACTGATTTGATAGACTGTATTCTTTTTATTCATTATGGGCAATTCTTGCTTCAATTTTATCTTCTTTTCAATGCTTTGTTCCTATTTTTATCAGTTTACATGTGCTTACAAGGAAAAAGAAAAAGTGCATGGGGTGTTGATGGATTTCTTGAGAGGACCAGTCACCTTCAGGATACATAGCTACTTTTTTGAATAATTTGGCTTAAAGTTGATGCAATTTACTTTCTTAGACTCTTTCAAAAGGAACACTTCAACAATACTGTTTAATTAATAATGGGATTATGGATATGGAATGCATATTTAGCTTCATTTTAAGGATGTTAATATTTGAAAGTCTTAGCATCGTTGTCAAAATGTGGCCTTTATTCTATGAATATTCCCTAAAATGGCACCACTAACATGGAGAAGACAGCTGAACAAACATTAATATTTATGAGCAATCTATTGGGCAAACACTACAGGGAATTGACATCACTGAATATATTTGTACCGTGCATGTGACCCAGCCTTTCTCCACCCATAGTTATTTCCAGAACAAGAAAAGCTTCTGAATTCACTTTTTATAATATCTTTTTATTCCTTGCTCAGTCCTAGGACTATGTAAGAGAAAGTTCCACTCATAGAAACTTTCCTGTGTGATTTTCAGAAGCAATCAGAATTTATCTGAATTTCTGAAGCAATAGTGGTTTTAGTGGAAGCAGACCTCTGCTGGAAACATCCCCAAAGAATATTTCACTGAGCTATCGCTCTAACTTGGATCAACTCATGATATTGGTGGAAAGATGCCAGAGTGTTAATAATATTGGCTTTTTATATATAAACATATAGAAGAAAAATGGAGGATAAAAGAGAATACAGTTCAAAGGAAAAGGCATGCTGACTTTGACGTTTCCCACAGGTGCAGATCCATTTACAACAATGGGCCGTTCTGAAGGGTTTTTGTATTATTTAGACTACCAGCATTAGGATCTTTTTTCAGTTGAAACCATTCAGATTGGAATATTGAATCTGGATCTTACTTTGATATCTATTTAGCAAGAACAGGATTCTCAGAACAATTGGTATGGTTAGTCATCCTTTTATCCATGCTCATCCGGGTCAAGTTCTGAGATTTAAAGGGATATAACTTACCCATAAATTGTTCATGCAAGGATCACAGAAGGGAAAGCTCAAGTTCATATATACACACATATATAAATGTATTTATAAATAAATAGACACATATATGTCAGTATACTTAAACATATTCACATATCAGTGTATCAGAAGAGGGGAACTCAGGAAAAGATTGAAAAGAAAGGGGTAAGAAAGTGCACATTTAAATTTCCATCATCTCTCAGGCACATACACACCTGCATCCCTTATATCAAAGAATCTTTTGGCCTCTAAGTATATATATGACACCAAGTAAACCCCATGGCTCACAGCTTACGACTAATAGGCTGACCGTACTTCAAGGCTTTCCCTAATTGCTCACATTGTTGAAAACAACCTCTGGGCTGGAATCAACCTGTCCCGATTGGGACAATAAGGGAAAACTTATAGCTTGTTAGTGTGCTGTAGGGTACATGCACATGAAGTCTGGAGAGCTCACTCCTGTGAAGATCCCCACCTGGAATGCCTGTATCCAACAGCACATACCTTGCTAGGCTGTGTGTTTTGGACCATGCACCACCACTCACGTCCTCCATCCCTCCTGTACAGGAACCCTTTCTACAGCCTGAAGGAGCTCTTCAAGAAGGTGGCCAGGAGCTACCTGTGCAGGACAGAGAGGAGAGAAGGTATTCCAGGAGACATGTACGAGGTGGCCAGCACAAGACAGCGAACTGAAACATGGCTTTGCAGATGGAAGGACGTCACTAGTACGAAAAAGAATACTTTTCTCATGTCCTTGAGGATAATGGTACAACATCTGGTGTGATTGCAGAGCTGGAGGTCTTCTCTCAGTACAGAGCACCAACTCATCAGAGACTTCCATCACCCTGTTCCACATCTTGAGGTTGGGAAGAGTTGCATCTTGCCAGGGAGTTTTGCCCATTGTGTAGGAAGCTATCTGACATCAAAGCTGGCAGGCTCCTATTTGCTCAGAAAGTGTAGGATGAAACCTTTTCAATGCAGAAAGCTTTACCGTTCTGGCTATTTACATCCATGGTTTTTAATCAGGTTGCTGAGGAACTGCCCTATATGCATATGCAAGAGTGAAGCGAGCACTTTCCAAGCTGAACCTTTGCTCAGCTTTATTGACGCTTTCACTTCATTTGGGTCTTTTGTCTTGTGCACACATGATCAGTGGTGGCTCCACGCAGCCCTTACTGCTGCAGGAATGACTTATAGCTGGGTTACAGTCTCACAGAACCACTCCTTTATGTTGTTCTGATTATCTAAGTGATGAGGGGAGAACGTGCTGGTTCTCCCACCTGAAGGTCTCTGAAGCCTTCTGCTCTTCCTTACTCTCCTTCAACCTCACAAGTATCAGGAATCATGGCATGCATATCCACACCTTGCAAATCTTTCAAACGGATGCAGTGTGGTGTAATTAGGGGATGTTTTTCTTCTATAAATAAAATACACATGCTGGAAGATGTTTGCTGTGATATGAGTTGTTCAGGCACCTTAAATGCCTAATTGCTTTTATAGGAACAACTTTAATGAAAACTCAAAAATTTGAATTTTGAATTTAATTTTTAAAAATTAAGTGTATGTTCCTTTTAATTAAAAAAACTCCTTGGAAAAATTATTTCTGATTTCATTCCTATAATTTTTGGCTTTAGCCCTGGAAGAAAAAACTTTGGTTGAGTTGATTCTGTTTACACTCTCTAAAGCTTGGCTTTTTACACCTTACCTTGCAGTAGGTGTAAAGGTTAGATAATATACAGCAGAATCTCAGACAATGCATGTGCATATCCATAAGCACAGACAAAACAGTTATGAGGGAAAAAGAGTAATGAACAATAAATGAAAACCAAGAGCACTAAATTCTGCACTTCTATGTAATGACAAGTAATGTATTACCTCAGAAATAAACTAACTGTTCCATTTGATCCCTCATACTTAGATGTCATTGTTGTCTGTGTATAAGAGGAAATCTGACCTAAAAGAATTTGTCCCTGTCTAAATAAATGAAGAGAAAAGCACATCTGTATCACTTTGTTGCACATGGAACCAAACATTTTTGGGTTTTATGTCTTTTCTCTGCTTATTTCTTCTTTCATACACTTTTTGAAGTAGAGATCCTATTTTTACCTTACATTTAAACCATCTCTTAGAGGAAATTTTAGAAGTAAATGGAAATGTAGCATATTAAAAAACAAAGTTTAGTTACAGGAAAGATAAAACATGACTACTGCTTGCCAAGACTATTTTGGAGAATTAAGTGTGCAAGTGTCTTCCACTACTTGCATACATATAACCACTAATATTTTTTAACACAGTAAAATCCAGCCATGGTACTGAAGTGCCAACCAGTGTAGAAAAAAAAAAAAGGCGTAAGGAAGCCCAAGAAAATCTTTAATAACTTCTCAAATGCAACAATATCAAAAATAAAGAGGAAGAAATTACATTTCCATTCCTCTGCTCCCCACGCAGAGATAGCTGGCAGTAGCTAAGACTGAGCAATGGACTGTCTTCCATTTAGGCATATAGTCCAGCATACCCTGTCAAGAACAGGGTAAAAATCTAGTCATAGATTATTGGTGTCACTATCACGAAATCACTAAAATATTGTCAATATGTAGTACATATCTTATTTAATGAATATCAAGCCACATTTTAATGCTGTTCTGTGATGTCAGTCAGAATGAAATTCAAAAAATAATGATGTTGTGAAATTTGGAACAGCAAGTCTAGTGAAAGTACAGGTCAGATTTAGCACATCTGGGAATGGTGAATAGCAGAAAGTGAGTAATCAAACTATTGCATGAAGTGCATCCCATTAGTGGGGATAAAGTGTGGAAAACTTTGTGGAAGCACTGAATTTGGGACTTCTTCATTTAATGAGACTTTAGGATCCACTGGAAACAAAGTTTGGGTTTAATATGACTGAAATCCTCAGTCAATCAGGATGCAAACATGAACTGAAATGTAAACACCTTTCATTAGACACTTCAGCTCTCTGTTCGCTTTTCTGTTTTGTACCTGTAGGTCACTAGACTACGTCCTGAATGCTCCAGAGATGGGAGTTTGCAGACTGACGTTGCCTTCCCGTTCCCTTGTTTCTGTGTGTGGTTGCAGAGACAACCTCCTAGTGACACCAGCAGCCAGTAAGTGGGAGATTTTGGTAGCAACCCCAGATCTGGATGACTTTACTTGTAACGAGTGCTACGCTATTCTGAACAGAGTCCTAGTGGCTTGGTAGGAGAAAATGTTGCACAATAAGAATCCATCACGGAGTGGACCATTAGCTGATGTTGTTCAGCTAACAAAAGCACCAAAAAACCACTAGCAAATATGAGGACCTGCATTTCTACTCCTTAAAAGGGAAAGAAAAAGGAACGCAGATATTTACGACTTGGTTGTAGTCTCAAGCATGATACTTTATAAAAAATGGATCTGCTTATGAGGCGAGAGGAAGGTGAGGAAAGGGACAGGTCTTTGCATTGTTGAAACTCAACCCATATATTAAGTAGGACATTTTTTCCCCTCCCAAATACATGGGATATTTAATTCATGGAATATTCACTATTTTAAGACATCCCAAGGATTTACACTCCCCAAGTTAGTGAATCAGTTAGTTATCTCTACGAGCCAGTGGAGTATGACTAAGAAATGACAAGATTTGTTGACATCACAAGACATTGTCTGCAGACTTTATAGAGGATTTAGTTCTCAACTATGTGTGTCATTAACTTTTCTCAGTTGTGTTCTCTATCGCCACCTTTATTAAACAATAACAGTCTCGTAAAACAAAGACGGTATGCCACTTCTAGCAATTACAGCCTCTTAATAAGGAATTTATACTACCTTCTGCTATAAAACTGCAATAGAAAATCCTGGCCCCAAACTTTACTAAATATAATCATAATCACTTTTTGTTTATAACTCGCTGCTGTGTACTGCTGAAATACTTGGCTTTAGGAGGTGATAGTCAAGTGAGTGCACTGTATGTAGTTCAAGGCCTTAGAATACTGATGTACTGAGTTATCCAGGAAGAAAATAGGAAGAGATAATAGTGTTAGGTTTGTTGCCTAGTATAGTGCAGGCATATTTATTACATTAATTAACTTTGCAGACTTTAATAGAATTTTATTTGGAAATGTACACTTTTTTTCTACTTTCAGAGCTATAACAGTATTTACATGTTTACAGATTAGAAAACAAGAACAGTTTGTCTGGATTTGATTCAAGTCTTTATAATCCTGTTATACACATTTTTCTCCCTTGCGTTCATAAAAAGCTGCAAGTTGATAAACATCACTTACTTGGCACAGATCAGCCATTTTCCAGGCCGTATACCTGAGAAAAGTACAATCCACAAGCCAACTGCAGCAGGTACTTTAGGTCATAAAATGTAATATTTGTCTCCAACCTCCTCTAATCAAAAATGAACAACATCCCTTGCTATGTGCATTGGGTTTATTACCATATGGTAGCTGATTGGGAAAGTGGTAAACTCTTGGAAGTTCAGCAACATGGCCCCTAAATAGCAGGGGCTCTGGTCAGCTCCATGGGGAGAAGCAGGGGAGCTGCGTTCTAGTACCCCCAGCCATTCATCTGCTCTACACCCTCAAACTTTGAATGTTTATACTGGGAACACAAAAGGCATGTAAAGTATATCTATAGGATGCTGGGGGCTTATTTTCTTCATGGAACAAGCTGCCTAGCCATGTCTTTTTTTTTTTTTTTTTTTTCCTTCTTTTCCTGCTTTTTGACAAAAACTAATAGACAAAGCAGACAGAGGTATCTCCATTTCTGGCACTCTCAGCACAAGCGTGATGAAAGGATGTTTAAGAGGCAGCTGACTAAGCCAGTTATTTTTAACAGCAGAACTACCAGTGGACATTTCTGTGCCTGTCATGTTATCTGGGGCTTTAAACTAACTTGAAATATCAATTTCCATGTACTGAAAAGAAACCGAGAGTGTCCAGCAGGCCAGCTTGCAGAAAACTTGGCGTTTTAAAATGAAAATATATTGCAAATACTATAATCTCTCTTCTCACTCCTCCCACAAATTATTCATTCAGACATGTAGTGAATTGGATAGAAACTACTAGTGTACAGTGTTCTATAGGGAATGTGTTGTCCAACAGAATTTATCAGTTGATGTATAATGTGTAATGTCAGATTTTAGATAATGTTCCACTGGCTAAGATTTCTGTTGCTGAGCACTTCTTATATGTCTTACTGTGTCCTTCTCTGCTGCTCACTTGGAGAACTGGTGTGGCAAAGATTTATTGGATACCTAGACTCTATGTACACAGTAGGAGGTACTTTTCCATCCCCAGCTCAGTGCCTCCAAATTAATCTGTGAGTATGAATCACTATTGATCTACTGTTTCTCAGATTTCTGGACAGTGTAAAATACCAGTCTCAAAGCAGCTGCATCTCTAAATACCAAACTTTTCTTAATTAACTTTGATTACCTCACTGCTTAAATTGATACTGAAAGAGGGAATATAAAAGCTAGGGAACTGTTCATAACATAAATCAACATATTTTCTGTACTGAACACTTTCTGTTAAAGCTCACATCCTGTACTTAGAGTTGAACATTTTTACTCTTCCTTTCAGGACAAATTTCAGGCAAATAGACAGAGTGACATTTAAACTTCTAAAAATCATTAATCTACATTTTAACCAGTTGAAGTTTCACTTCTGTTTGTCTTCTCTTTTGGTTTTAGTTCTCAAGGTCATATTCATCAGTTTCCAAAGGCTCGGCTTTTTGTGCAGCAAGTTAGATGAAGAGCTAAATGATTATTTTGTAGTAAGAAGATGAAAGTTAGATGAACCTTGACATATCACTCAGGGTATAATTCAGCAGTGAATTCATATCATCAGGATTTATCTACTTTAGAAACTAAACAGTTAACCTAATCATCTCTTTTTTATTGCTAGTTTAGAAAAGCTTTTTTTCCTAAGTACACTCTCACTTTTCCGAATTCACTGCATGTGACCTGCATCTTTTGTCCGCTGCACCATTACCAGCAGCTAATCCCTCTTATTTATTGATAATTGGACAAAACTGAACAACATGCCAACTCCTGAAAACTGAACGCCACTAAGGCCTCTATTCAGGTTTTCCCCCAAAACCACATTAGTTTCCAAGTTCACTTCCTTTGTGGAATATCAATGGGAAAAGAGTTTGCAATTCTCTCATGGCTTAGGAATGCCACTAATTCTAACCTGCACGTTGCATAACCGTGTGAGATGTAGGAATACGATATACTTGGTCTTAAAAATGAACACTTGTAAAACAGGAAAGGGAAAGCTCATTTAATGTTTTGCTAATCAATTTGGAACTTCCAATGTTCACTTGAAAACAAACGTTTGTTGTTAGAGACGTGTTAGTCAATGGGTGAGTGGTAATTAAGCAGTCAGTATTTGTGAAATGTTGCCTGGTCCTTAAAGTTTTTCATTATTATTGTTTTTGTCAAACACAACCTGCATTACTGATGCTTTGTCAAATAATCACTACTGCATATTCAAGATAATGTCGAACTTCTTACGATCATGTGTCGCTGGCAATGATGTTTCTCTACAGGTTTATATAGGTCAATTACTTGGTGCACGGTACATGGGTACACACTGGGTAGAAGAAAACAAACAAAAAAGCTGCTTTAGGAAAAATCATAGTTTTCACCAGTCTGCAAGCTTCCTGAATAGGAGCTCCCATGAAAAAGATTGCCATTTAGAAGCAGAAGCACCAGTGAGACATGTTGAACTTCCCCCTTGAGCAAAATTTTCTTTCATGTTTTTCTTCATTTGCCCCATCTCTGTACAGCCTCTCAAATATCCGGCTATACTGATTTAAAGTCTAAAGATGAAGCAATCAACCTCCCTTTGCAGAAACCAGGGAAGAGAATAAAATTCCTGTGTGGCATTTGACAAGGCTGTCTGTGTGTGAAGTCCCAAGCTGAGGTACCCAAGCATTTTGGGAGTGGGTTATCTTTGGAGCAGGAGGCACTGCATATGGGCTTATTAGTCCTGTCTGTCAGGGCTATGCTACTTTGATGTGGCTTTAAAGCTTCTGCGTCACAAGCTTATTTCCTCGCTATACAGACTTACCCGCTTGCTCAGAGTGCGCTAGAGTACGTCTAACACAGACTTTCATTGTGGGACGTAGACGTATTCCAAGAATATCTGCTTGCCATTAGTCAATTTGGGAAATGGATACAAGTAATTTTTCTGTAGTGAGGCTGGCTTTTAGCTAGGGAATTTAGGAAGCAGCATCACACAGTGATCATTCAGAAGCAGATGAAAAGGATCTTCTCCATCACCATATTTTTTTCTCTGTCAACTTCCCTGGCAAGAAATCATGTCTCATTTTTAACAAATGGATTTTTTTTTAAAGAAAAAGTGACTGTTCCCAAAGATACAGTCTTGAATGAAGGAGCACAAAGAAACATTATTTATACATGGTGTGAAATGGAGTAATTTACTTTTTAATCTTGCAAATAATTTCAATCATATATTCAGAGCATATCGCCATTGTCTGTCAACTTTAATTTCAGAAACTGGAAAGTATAACGGCTTTTATTTTCACTTATAGGGGGGATGAATGGTATTGTTAGGGTTTATTTATGGAGACGCTGGAGTGTCTCCATAACACAGCACGCATATCTGCAAAAGCCAAGAGTGGACCCTTGCCCTGTAGCTCTGAGAGGAAAGATGTTCCCAACAAAGACTAAAAAACCCCCCAGTAATAATCTCACAGGGCCAAAAGACATAAAGATGGTCAAATGCTTTAGTTATTTTATGTCGACAGTCTTATTGATACCACTGATGGAGTTTCATTAATTTAAACAGGCAAAAATAGTGATTCACACTGCTCTCACTGAAGTCAATGGGAGAACAGAAAACTTTCTATCACATATACATAAGAGGAAGACTAAATTCAAAACTATCTGTACAGTGAACTTAATAACTTTGGTTTTTTACAGTGTGATTTTTTTAAAAATATATTTAGCAAATGAATGCTTAACTAACTAACTTTAAATGTATAGAAAAATCAAAAACTTAGAAGCAAAAGCTATTGCTGGCTTAAGAGCATGCAAGAACTAATTATATCGTACTCCCAAGTCAAACAAAATGCATACTAATTCTCTCTAATTTTAAAATTATGTGGGGAATTTTGCTTGAACCTTGCAGAACTTGGCCCTTACCCTGACATGAAATCTGAGAATAGTGAGTAGATTTTACTACAGGAAAAAATATGTTTTAAGATATTCTAGAATCTGCATAATCAGCAGCAGCAATGTAATCCCACAACAAAAAAAAGGAGTTAAAATTTTTGCCCACCTCTTCCTATTTCATTAACCTCTTGAGCTGCCATTGCATCCCACAAGAAAGAAGAAAGATGTCACTATGTGGCTGTGGAGAGTGCCCCCCCCCCCCCCCCCCCCCCCCCCCCGACTGCCTCTAATCTGGTACCTAAAAGCACTGAAAATATTCAGTTTCTGTGAAGAGGCTAAGTGAAAGTTTAGCAATGATAAACTGAAAATAATGCAAAAATTCATGAGATCTCATGGTTCTATTTGTGGGTGTGCTAGTAATGTGCGTACACAGCATGAGCATGAGGTGTTGTTTGAAACAGTAAAAAAATGCAAATGTTGACTTAGTTGTTATTGCTGTCCACAGGGGAGTACTCTCTACCATAGCTAGAAGGGACTAAGTAATCCATGTTTAGTGATTAATATCCTTACATGTACAGTGGTTACCAATGATGATCCAGGATCTTTGCTTTCAAGTGATGAAAAAGGTTAGTGGTGGCTGAAATTTTTGAGGTGTTATTAACTTCAGTCAGGATGGATTTGCAGGCTTAGTCACATTCAGGAAAAATCCCATGTTATTCAATTAAATACTTATTGTTGGTTTCAGTTTTGTTTTCTTTAAGTGTTGCTTTCAGAGCACTCTCCATATATCTAGGAGATATGCAGAACAACAGTACCTTGTATAAACTAAAAAATGAGGTACATTCAAGTGAGATAACACTGATCCAACATTAGTCACTCTCTGAAGGTCTATGACATCATAGTAAACTGATTTGGGAAGTTACCAGCTGACAAGATTTGTAATAAAACATCTCAAACCATATTTCTTACACACAGACTTCTAAATCCATAATTTGGCATCTAGGAGATACTCACACTGTGTAAGTTTAAACACTCAGTTTTGGTGCCCAGCATAGATGATGAATCTTCCTATAGTCCATGGAGAAAACTGAAAGTGTGAGCTAGGAACCTGTCAGTCATCAGTGACTGTAGGTTTCAGTTTACCAAGAAATTATAACTTGAGTCAGCTACCTTAACTTCACTAGTGTGAACATCTCCCTCACACGTAGATAAGTCACCAGTTCTTCAGTAAAAAATGAATATTCGCAATCCTTGATTTTGAATGGTAGTTACAGAATAAAGGGAAGCCTGAATACATCGTATGATCCATACCATTTCTGTGTGCAAGTTCTGCCAGTGTATAGTGCAGGATTAGGAGGGATCATTTCTAACACTGGAGAAGTAACACAAAAGAAGTAAGAGCTAAAACAGTTGGCCACTCCCTAAATAAAATACATGCCTTTGCTTTTACAATAATCATAATGATACTAGGTTTCTTGCTACAGTTTCTCCCACCCATGACATGAAGCCACTGACAAAGTTTCCTTAAAATTTCAGCAAGTTTCTTTCTTTTCTCAGCCTGTAAAGTCTAAGTAATGGGAAAATGTTATGCTGCAACTGTCAAAAATGTTTTTCCTCCTGACAATGGAAAGACAAAGGGTTCACTAATCATGTAACATTTATCATCAATTCAATCGATTCTTGACAGAGAATGAAGGTGGACTGTTTGATATTTAAAGGGACTGTATGCTCAGGGGATATTGAATTACCCAAAGATCACTGCTAAGGAAAAAACAGAAAATAACTTACCATTTATGGAGACAGAAAGTTTCTTGAATGTAGGTCCTAGCTGCAACTTACCTTTAACCTTGAGTGTCTCTTATTTCCTTTCCCAGTAGTTACAAAGCCAAGAAAAGTGGTCAAAGAGTCCAAACTGGAGACATCGCAACTAACAGAAAGGGAAACCAAAAATGACTTCAAATTCAGAGTTTAAAGAGTTAAAGAAGTAATACTATTTAAACAGGGTTGCAGAACTCCTATTAAAAATGGCAGTACTATAAATGTTCTAGTATTGTCAGGAATGTTCTGTTGGATGACACTATACTGTGATTTGTACACACAGCGGACCAGAGCTGATGGGTGAATGAAATGATCCATAACCCTCACTGACACATTTAGAGCAGTTCAGCTGCACACAGAGAACAGTCCATCATTTGCACCCTTCTGTGAAAGCTGGCTTTACCAAGTGTTTCAATGAAATATGTGCAACTTCCCATTTAAATTAGTACCACATGAACCATGAAGAGCACCACAGGTATCTGTTGTAGTACCAGCCTAATGCAAAAGTGGCCTGTCTTGTAATGCTCTAACAGGAAAGACATACAACCATTCATCTGTAACATATTAAAACCAGAAGAAATAAATTACTCTATAGATGAAGAATTATTGCTTGTGGAGAGAATGTGCAAAGGTAGTTCTAAAAAGCAGCTTTTACTAAAAAATTATTGCAACAGCATTTGAATTCCTAATGCATATTAAACCTAGTTCGCATAATCATAAATCATCATTTTTAAATCAAGAAAATCTGCTTGAAACTTTTTAAAGGTTTATTTTACTAGTTCAGAACTATTTCAGCATTACCACTGAGGGAAGCACAGTAGGAGTGACTATAAGGGTGAAATATAAAACTTCACCATTTGCCAAGAAAAAGCTCTTTGGTCCTGAATTTTTCAAATTTACCAGTAAGAGCTGCATAAGTATCTAAAAATGTCTTGTGAACATACAGGTGACTAAAAAGAATTGAAATCCTACGGGTGGATTTGCCCTCTTGTGCAATAGCTTTTCTTAAAATGCCTCATGTAGTCTAGTCAGTTAGGCAGAAGAGTTAGAAAAAGCAATGAATTTACCCAAATGCTACAAAATATTTATATTAAATTAATTTTAATGGGAAAATTAATCTCTGAATGCTCATTCTAAGCAAAGTACCTAATGCTTGATAAATCCTGAGCTGAACACAAACTCCCGTTCAGGGTGGTGAATACTTAGTACATTCAGGGTAGTGTGCAGGAGCTGATACATGCATGCCTTTTGCTATTGAATTAGGGAACAGTACCAGTATCAAAAGGAAACAGTCCTACACCTGCCCACCAGTCTAGATACATGTTTCTCAGTGATAGTTCCAAATATAAAAACAAGGACAAATGGGGTTAGTATCTACTAGCCCAAAGTTTCAAAAGTGTGCCTTGAATTTCAACTACTGGATGCTAAAGTAGCCTCTGGGAAATCAGTCCTGCTCCAGCTGCATCTCGTTAGAATAGTTCTGTCATTTCTGAAAATGAGACCTTTGTCTTCATTTCTAGCAGTGCCTAGAAAGCTGGCATCAGGTCCAGCCTTTCAATAAAACAGGATATTTTGCACTGGTATCTGGCCTATATACAATAGCAATGTACTTTGCATTAATGAATATTCTTATATTCGAACATTCTTAGATTCAAATATTCTTAATGTGATTTTTAAGACAGAGTGTCTGCAAAGTTCAAACAGGGAAAATTCTGCAGTAAGATACTTGATCTGAAACCCACTTTGCAAAACCAGCTTTGTCCTGAACTGATGGACCCATATGCCATGTTTCTCACTTGCAATTGTCCGTAATTTAAAAAATGCAACTCAGTCCTTTGGCCTCAGGCACCACTAAGACGATCAAATAAGCACATATCCGAGCTGCACATCCATTCAGGGAATAGGTAATTTAGGGGGATGCAAGGAGCGCAGGCATGAGAGGACCAAAAGAAACAAATCAGTCCTACCTAACAAGTAGGCTGCTCGTGCTAAGTAATATGTAAGTTCCATGCCTGTTTAATGAATTTGTTTCCCCCATGAGTATTAGGCAGTACCAGTGAAACTCAGATGGTAGCAGAAGAGAGATTGAGTCCTGCAATTTTCCTCAAACCATGTTCACTGCCCTTTCGTTCATGGCTCCATGGTCTCTCAGACACAAATGTAAAGTGAAATGAAAAGCAATTTTGCAAAACTGCTACTTTTAGGTTGTGTGCAGTCAATTAAATAGAATACTATCATAAGATATTCAAACAGCACAAGTCTGGAACTGCTGCAATTTCGTGAATGATATCTAAATAATCTGGATGATTGAGAGTCATTTATATCGCTAATCTTACTCTAGCAGCTACAAAATACAGCTCCATGTGTCATGAAATGTCTATGGTATTTCTGTCTTTGCTTAACATAGGAGAATTTCAAATGCTAACGTGTTTACAATAGTTACTTTTAGCCCTGATTCTTGTTTTATTACTATGTGAGTTAATAATGGTATTTGATCTAAATGATCTAAATGATTGTGGTGGGTTGACCCAGCCAGCAGGTAAGACCCCACACAGTTGCTCTCTCACTTTCTCCCAGCAGGATGGGGGAGGGAATTGGAAGACAAAATCAAGAAAAACTTGTGGCTTGAAATAAAAACAGTTTAATAAGTGAAGGCTGGAGGGGAATGAAAAAAAAACCCAAAAAACAATCTAAGTGATGCAAAGGCAATCACTCATCACCTCCCACCAACTGAGTGATGTCCAGCCAGTCTATGAGCAATGGCTACTTTAAAAAAAACTCCCATCACCCTCACCATTTTATTGCTGAGCATGATGTTGTATGGTATGGAACATCTCTGGTCATTTTGGGTCAACTGTCCTGGCTCTGTCCCCTCCCAACCTTTCCTGCCCACTCTGAGTCTGCACCCTGGGTGGGGGCAGAGTGAGAGACAGAGAAGGCCTTGACACTGTAAGCACCACTCAACAGTAGCTAAAACACTGAAGCGATATTGGCATTGTTTTTATTACAAAAATAAAGCACAGACCATACAGGCTACTATGAAAAAAAAACTAGTTCCATCCCAACCAGACCCATGATCCCAACAATTATTTTTTTGTTACAGTTATCATTTAAAAAAACTCCCAGACAGGATTCCCTTTGCACTGACTGGAAGTTTTCACATCAAAATTTCAGAAGTGAACCCCTATATTTCGGATCAAAAAATACGTTATATGTTGCTTTCAATATTTCTTTCTTTTTCTTTGTGGATAGGACAATAATAATGAGTGTTAAAAGATACAGCAATTTTATCAGTAAAACTCACCATCAGTATATAAACATCACCATCAGCAGAATCAAAGAATGGCTGAGGTTGGAAGGCACTTCTGGAGATCGTCTAGTCCAAGCCCTGCTCAGGCAGTGACAGCTATAGCAGGTCACTCAGGGCTATGTTCAGTTGGGTTTAGAATATCTCCAAGGATGAAAACTCCACAACTTTGCTGAGGAATATGTTCTAGTCTTTAACCATATTCATAGTAAAAAAGTTTTTCCTTAGTTTAGGTGTAATTTCCTGAATTTCAGTTTGTGCCTGTCACCCCTTGTCCTGTCACTGAGCACCACTGAGAAGAGCCTGGTGTCCCGTCCCCCTCAGGGGGTTAAGGTAAGGTTAACTTTTTAATTCTCTGCATGGTAATCAGGAGTAATGACAATCACTTTAGAGGTTCGAACCAATCATAAATTTACTTAAAACTCAGTGGAACTACAGAAGTTAGAGGCTTGGCAAAAGTCATAACAATGCTCAAAACTTAGCAGAACTATGAAAGGTAAGGGTTTAGCAAAACGTGATGATACTACCCTAATGGGCCTAAAATTAAGTTAGAAACAAAGAGAGTGATAGAGAGGAAAAGAAAGAGAGAAAGAAAAGAGAGCAAGAGAGAGAGAGAAAAGATATCACCACCTTTGGATCCAGTGATGTTCTCTGCTCGTAGTTGTGGTCTTCAGGTGGTGGGCACACTCCGAAAACTTATGTTTTCCCTTTTTATAACCCGATATGCCCGCCCCATAGGTGGGGGTCTGTCATCACTGAGCAGGTGCAGTATGTGCTCAGAAATGTTCAGAGATGTTCTACAAATGAGTAGGTGGGTTGCGAGCATCCTGGGGGTCTCACTGCCCCCCCCTTCAGGGCTGACCAAGCGAGTGGTGATCTTTCACAGGCACATGGCGCACAGGGCACAGATGGTCATTGTTTACGTGTTTCAGGAATAGAGGAGTGGTCTCACAAGACATTATCCTGCCTCCACAGGTTCCGTTCTTGGTCAACACTCCCTTGTCATCAGCCCATCCCTGCCCATGTCAAGACGGGTATTTGCGCCATTTATTTGTTATCAGGGCCTTACACCTGGCTCCATTGTCTTTACTCCTCCATCAGGTATTTATACACATGGATTAGATCTTCCTGAAGATTCTCCAGTCCCTTAATCATCCAGGTTGTCTACTTGGACTTTAGTAAAGCCTTTGACACTGTTTCCCACAGCATTCTTCTGGTGAAACTGGCTGCTCATGGCTTGGACAGGTGTACAGTTTTCTTGGTAAAAAACTGGCTGGATGACCGGGCCCAAAGAGTTGTGGTGAATGGAGTTAAATCCAGTTGGTGGCCAGTCACAAGTGGTGTTCCCCAGGTCTCAGCGCTGGGGCCAGTTCTCTTTAATGTCTTTATCAATGATCTGGAGGAAGGGATTGAGTGCACCCTCAGTAAGTTCAGAGACAACACCAAGTTGTGTGGGAGTGTTGATCTACTTGAGGGTAGGAAGGCTCTACAGAGGGGTCTGGACAGACTGGATCTATGGGCCAAGGCCAACTGTATGAGGTTCAACAAGGCTCAGTGCCAGGTCCTGCACTTGGGTCACAACAACCCCATGCAGTGCTACAGGCTTGGGCCAGAGTGGCTGGAAAGCTGCCCAGTGGAAAAGGACTTGGCGGTGCTGGTCGACAGCAGGTTGAATATGAGCCAGCAGTGTGCCCAGGTGGCCAAGAAGGCCAACAGCATCCTGGCTTGTATCAGAAATAGTGTGGCCAGCAGGACTAGGGCAGTGATCATCTCCCTGTACTCAGCACTGGTGAGGTTGCACCTCGAGTGCTGTGTTCAGTTTTGGGCCCCTTGCTACAATAAAGACATTGAGGTGCTGGAGCATGTCCAAAGAAGGGCAGCGAAGATGGTGGAAGGTCTAGAGCACAAATCTTACAAGGAGCGGCTGAGGGAACTGGGGTTGTTTAGCCTGGAGAAAAGGAGGCTGAGGGGAGACCTTCTCACTCTCTTCAACTCCCTGAAAGGAGGTTGTAGCCAGGTGGGTGTTGGTCTCTTCTCCCAAGTAACAAGTGACACGACAAGAGGAAATGGCCTCAAGTTGTGCCAGGGGGAGTTTGGATATTAGGAAAAATTTCTTCACTGCAAGGGTTGTCAGTCATTTGAACAGGCTGCCCAGGGAAGTGGTTGAGTCACCATCCCTGGAGGTATTTAAAACGTGTAGATGTGGCACTTAGGGACATGGTTTAGTGGTGGATTTGGCAGTGCTAGGTTAATGGTTGGACTTGATGATCTTAAAGGTCTTTTCAGACCTAAACTGTTCATGGTTGTATGATTGTCATAGCACCTCACTGGACTGGCCCTAGTATGTTTATGTCTCTCTTGTAGTGCAAAGCCCAGATCTGGACCCAGTACTCCAGATGTGTCTCACCAAGGCTGAGCTGAGAGAAAGGTACACTTCCCTCAACCTTCAGGCAATGCTCTTCCTAATGCAGCCCAGGAGGCAGTTGGCCTTCTTTGTCACAAGGGCACACTCTTGTTTTTTTTCTGCAGACCTGCTTTCCAGCCCATCAGCCCCCAGAATGTACTGGTTCCTGGGGTTACTCCCCAGATGCAAGACTGGTCATTTTTCTTTGTTGAACTTCATGAGGTTCCTGGCAGCCCATTTCTCTACCCTGTTGAGGTCCCTCTGAATGGTAGCACAGGCTGTAACCAGGCTGTGACAATTAGATGCATGCTGCCTCTAAAGTACTTAGGATAGACTGAATTGTCACCTTCATTTCTATCCTCAGGAATGGTATGGACAACATCATCATCTTCTTTTGGGAATGGAGCAATGGTCTTTACAACATCATAACCTGCCTGTTCCATTGTGCATCACCAAGGAGATGAGACAAGAAAGTCTGGAGCAGGAGGTAACTAAGGGGGAAAGAAAAAAAAGACATTTCGTTCCCTTAATCTGAGGGATGCTTCCAGATTACGTATCACTAGAGTTCACTGGTTGCACTTTAACCAGAGCATGTGACAATCAGCCTGAATTGTGGGCAGTTTGGGTCAAACCCAAAACTCTTGAAAAGTCTTCTTAAAGTAATACAACATAAAAGAATATTGAATTATTTCATTGAATTAAAACCTAAATTAATATATTCACATATGACATGCTTACTGTGTACTGTGGAAATAGAGTAATGCATCACTATAAATTGCAATATACATTCAAACAAACTAAAAGGAATTTTGGGGGGTTTTGTGTTGTTCTTTTTTTTTTTTTTTTTCCAAACTGCCTGTTGAATTCTCAACCGTACATTAGAGGAATTCCTGGTACACCTTACTAATTTTGTTGAACAATTTAACTGTTTTTAATATATTTTTGTAATCTCTTTTGCACACAATTCATATGACTTTCTATGTTTTCTACACTGTTAAAACTACTCATATATTAGCTGGGATTTACCACAAGACATGTATGCCTACTTGTAGTCCAGTAAGCAAATTACAAGTCTGGTCTTGTATGTGAGTTGCTTGGATCACTTAAATCACAATCAAAAGCTGATCAAGAACTGGTTTTCACTCTTATTAGCTTGCAAGCTATTTTGGACTGACAATGGATACACTGCTGAATATTCATTGGTTTGGAGCTATGACCATCTCATTATTTTTAAAAAGGGTCCTAAAAGAACTCTCACTGGAATCCTTGTTAGAAGACTTTACATATTTTTCATTTGGCCAGATCAGAGCACATTTTTATATCAATGAAGTCTGTTCAAAAGGCACAATGCCATAATGATAATTCACTACAAACAAAATAAACAAGATGTAAGATTGGAGATCAAATATTGGCAGCAAAGTGGCAAGTTTGCAAAGGATGAGTGAGCTTTCCCATGGCTCCTCTGTTCTTCAGCATGCCAAAACAAACAGCAAAATACACACAAACACACAAGTGCATCTTCTTTTTTTAATGTTTTAAAACACACATGGGGTTAGTAAGTCAAGCGTTGTGGTTGTATGTATAAAAGTAAAATATTGGTAGATATGTTACTAGATATTTTGCATTAAATCTGAAATAGATTGTTCATCTGTGATTTGAGCAGTAAATATTATTGACAAAATGGGAAATCCAATCCCTGACTTTCCCGAACTTGTTCAACTTGCATTCTTACGTTGCACTCACAAGGAATTTTCCTAAACAGTATTCAGTGGAGAAAAACAGGCATTTGGAAGCATAACTGTTATCATCTTAGACTTACTACCTAAAGCAAGTCCAATGAACCACTCTTTAAAAGCACCTGCCTTCCTACACTGACTATAAAGGGAGGGAAAGCTGGATCTCTAGACTTGGTATCTACATTGCAAACATTTAACTTAGGGTAAATGGATCACATCTACAGCAATTTGTGTGGGAAGGATGTAAAGGACAGAAAATTAGGAGGGAAAGAAAACAGATGTAGACAAAAGAAAATCAACCTGGTCTAGTGGAGGGTGTCCCTATCCATGGCAGGGGGGTTGGAACTGGATGATCTTTAGTGTCCCTTCCAACCCAAACCATTCTATGATTTAGGTTTATGATAAATGGAGAAAAGATAGATCTAAAAGATTATTTGCCACAGGGAGGAAAAGATTATGTAAAAAAATATCAGGAGAATGACATTGGGAGAAGAGTCTGCAGAAGAAAAAAGCAGCAGACAGCGTAGGTGAGATTCAGCTTGCTTGTGTCTATGCACAGTGCAGCTGTGATGGTGTGCCCTAGGTGTCTAAGCATCCACTGTAGTGTCAGTGGAGAGCTGGTCAATACAGCCCGCGGGACCTAAAGAGCTTTTATTTCTTTCTGTATTGGATAACTAATTTCAGTAAGATGAATTGGTTTCTGACCCCAATGCTTGTCAAACAGGTACCTATTTCAGTTGGCTAAACATGAGTGCTGCTTGAGATGCCCTTGCATATCCTTCCTGGCATGCAGCAGAAGAGCAACAACTGCAGTAGAGCGTCAATTTTCATATCATTGTATTACATACCTAGGTCCTGAATCATATCTACCGTGTAAGTATCTTGGATACCACAGGGTATTTGAAATGGCATTAGAAATATATGCATGATCAATCAAATTGAGCTCCAGCTTTCCAGGGACTAAAATAGAAAACCAGACTATCCATAGACACCTAAATTCAGATGTCCGAGTCTGGAACTAAATCCCTTTTACTTTTTGTTTTTCTTTTTTTTTTTTTTTAGAGTTAGGGCAAGTAGAATTCAATCCCATGAATTGAGAAAGGCTAGGAAGTCATAGAATTGAATGAAGTATGTCAGAAAGAAGACTGGAGTTACTGTGAAATTTGTATCTGAAGAGAAAAGAAGTCCAGGCACTGAAGAAGTATGACAGTAAAAGATGTGACTAGACACATGAAGAAATAACATTATTTTCACACAGTAGAAGTTGGTTGCATGTTTAGATATAAACAGCAGTTCTGTTTGTAAGCTGTAGGGACCTGGACTTATATGGGGGTGGAAGATTTTGAGTTGTATGGCATTATAAAATGACAGACTAGAAATTCTTTGGCAGAATCCATTAAATGAAGAATAGAATATTTTTGACTAATCATATATGAAAGTGATTCACAGCAATGTAAATAGTAATATCAGTATCAAGCAAAAATAGAAGCAGTGTTATTTATCGTATTATTCTGTTCAGTTAAATTATACTCTTCCACAATTTCACATATTTAAGATCATTATGTTTACAACATACAGCGTTAAGAAGGCCATCAAGAAAGCTAGATGTTTTGGCAGATGCGATTGGCAGTCTGGAATAAGGGACTAAAAGAATCAGATTTTTCTGATAAAATGATCATCGGAATGAAAGTTAAGGATATTGACAAGTGAGGCTGTAGGTATAAAGGTTAATAGCCCGCTTTGATGAATGGATCTCACTTGGCGTTATGTCTGGAAATAGGACACTGCTCCATTTAATATCCTTTCCACATCACAAATATTTTCTTTGCAACCATAACATCTAGAAAACATTCTACTAAATAAAACAGCAATTTCTAAAAGACAGGTCTGCACAAAGAGTAGATTGGTGGCCAGTCACAGTGCTGAGAAACTGGCTTGCAATTATTGTCCTTTCACACACATGCACACAAATTTGAACTTCACATTTGTTAGCGGTTTGGCAACATTTTTGAAATACATAGGCATCTAGATTTTTTTCTAACTCAAATTACACACATCTAGTGTCAACAAGAGAACTGGTATGAAAATATTAAAGTACTGGTAACAGTATCTGAGACCTTGCACTCCTTTTGTCCTTTCTGTTCCTTCTCTCTGAAAGTGTTTGTAATAGCATTTGGAAGACAGGTAGGACATAGTAGTATATATCACCTCTTTCTGACCACTACAGGAACAATTGTAATTTTATTTTTCCCTAGTGTTCATTGTGTTTATTGGTTGGCTGTGGGTTTTTTTTCCCCCGGGATTTAATTTGCTTACTTATTTGTATTTCTAATCTAACATTAGATGAAACATTTATGTTCATTATTTATGAGGCATATTTATCTCGGGATAGTTTGACTCATGTTGAAGAATAACATTTGCACATGCTTAACTTTAATTCAAGGAAAAAACCTATTACACACAAACATAACCATGAAATTGTCATGTAAGTAAAATAACAGGAATGATTGCAGAGCTGCCTAAGACAGCAATAGCTTCAACACAGCTACCTCTGCGTAGTTCCATGAGTTATGCTAACCTGTATCTGATATATTGCTGGAGAAGAAAGAAAAAAGATAAAACAAAGCAAAATTGCAAGATTTTCCAAACACAAAAGAAGTGAGGGCTGTACATACTTACTTTAAAAATACATATAATCCACAAAGAATCTTCTGGTGTATATACCTGTTCAGTGCCCTGTACTGTGATGCTGCCTGCTCTGCCTGTGGACTGCTGTCTTGCACATCAACTAATGACTGTACAGGAGGTTTTTAAATATAATTTAGATTTCTGTTTGTCCTCATCGTGTAATTAAGTTATTATCTAATGGCTTGTTTAAGAATTATTAACTTTCAACAGATGAGAAGCCTTTTGATGAAGTTGAATTGTACAGCTGATGTTTCTAAGAAATTTGGTTTCAGGTCTGCTTTGCTAGGAAAACTGGAACTTGTCTGATTTTCTGTAGAAAACTCCTGTGTAGTCAGATTTTCTATAAGAAACTGCTATAAAAATTACTATGTGATTTATTCTTACAAAATCCATATACTTGCGGAGGCTGAAGAAAGGGTAACTCCTCCTTTTCCTTCTTTGCTGGAACTTGCAAAATATGTAGCAGTGTAAATATCCAGGAGAATTTCAGAGACCAACATTTGGTCTCTCAGTACAGTTTGAGCGACTATTTTGGGGCCAGAAAAATTCTTCCATAAGTTGCTTGGCATATTTAGGGAAGTGCTACTGAGGGTAGCTTCTTTAGACCACTGTAAAAGCATTATGGCTATAGGTAAACATGTTCTCAGACATGTTCATTGCACATTTGCTAGAATTGGATGCAGCTTGTTTTATGACTTTCAGGGTTTCATTAAGTGCTTTGAAGGAGAGATCATCTACATCTGGGTTTAAGTTCATTTTCTGAACGGACATTAAATCTGAACTTTTCTTATTCTATTACCAGTGACATCTTTGTGATTTTAACTGGCCCTTCCATTTTCTTAATCTGCTGATAATAAAGGCTAACTAATATTAAATAATGAATATATAAAATATTTATATAAAATTACACAGTAATAATTTAATCCCAGGACTGTGAAATAGTCTACAGTAATAAATCTATTTCATATTTGCTAGGATTCACAAAAGTAAAAATGTCTTCATTAACAGACAGAAAGATTATTATTTATTACTAATTTTAAGAGTTTTTTTCTTATGTAAATCTTATGTTAATATTCATGTTCTTTCAAAATATTAACTGAAGAAATATAACTCGTACATTTTCTAAAGTTTAATAAATATAAAACAAAACAGATCAAACCATTATGTCTTCTTCAAAGCCATCTCTAATTCAATAATGAACGTAACATTATAGCAATATTCATTAAACACTTACAGGTTATTGACCTCCATAGCTGAACAGAACAGAGGCAGTCAGCCTTAAAGGACAAATATATCTTAATTTTTGTCATGGGTGGATTAATGGCTTGCCTTTATTGATAACATTTTCTATTCAGCTGTATGGAGGACTTACAAAATGAAGCACAACAAAAGGATTAGAAAACAAAGAAATAATATGCCTAACTGGACACACCATGTATTCCATTTTTGATTGCTCAATTATCAAGTACAAGACATTCATTTTAATATATTTACTCAATGATATTTAAGATTCAAAGAAAAATATAGTTTAGTGATGCTGTGAAAACCAGCTATGATGCATTTCCATAAAAATGACTAAACTGGCAAGTGGATTAAATACTAGAGCATTTTGGAAGATGACACTCTAGCAAGATTTTGCATTTACATGAACTGGATAGTGTCAGAAATTTGTTTGCATTTGGGGATTTTCTACTAAAAGGGAATAGTAAACAAACATGTTACCATTGAGATTACATGGTGTGCCAGCATACATTATTTGTAGTTTGAAGGAGCATCCCATAGATTTCTTTCTTACTTTTTTGAAGCAAGCTTGTTAAATTTTAAGGTAGACCAAGTTGGATTTTATTTAGCACTACATTATTTCCTGCACTAAATTATTAATTTAACAAAAGTTACCTGCTACAATCAATATATTAAAAGCTGTGGATCTGTAGGTAAATTTCTTATCACGGATAAGAATATTGGTTATTTTTTTAAAATAAACATTTTTTTAAAAGCTTTCATACAGAATTGTTTCCTTCAGGGATGGTCTCATTCAGAGTTGGTGACTTCACAATCAAGTCGATGCCTTCACAACCCCACTCCTTCTGTCACTTCCATGTCAGAAAGAAAATTTTGATTTCAGTGTTTTTGATTGTTCACTGAATTACCCACCTTAGAGACCTTTATCTTTAGAATTCTGTTCCTATTCATTTATAGCCACAAGGAGACAAATAGCACACAGAAAGCTGTGATTTTAGTGCATAGATACTATGCTGATGAGTGATAGATCACATCAGTATCCAGTGTTTGCTTCACTTTACATCGCTGAATACTCGGTGTTTACTAGGGAATCTGATGATCCAAACACCAGTAAATCCTGTCATAAATACATTTGCTAAAGAGATGGAGGTAATTGTGTTATGGCAGCATCTTTTTGATCTGATTCTCCCTTAAAATCTCAGTGAAATGTTTTGATGCATCTGTTTGATGTTGAAAAACAAGGAAGCAATGAACAACAAATTTAAACTGGAGTATCCTTGATTTGGTTTCCAAAGTCAAATTCTTAAATTTACCTGAACAAGATTTCTTAGATACTGCATGTCTAGATTTTAAAATAACTTTTGAATTTTTTATAAATTATTTTGATTCTTATGTACAATATACTGAGAAGTATTTTCAAAGAAGTTCTTCAATTCTTGATAAAACAATGTTTACTGTCAATGTTGGATAAGGTAATGTTAAATCATTCTGAAGATCTTGGGATAAATCAAGTCTGTTAATACCGTACACATACTGAGATTTCTAAAAGTAAGTTATTACTGATGTAACACTCAATGGTTCTGGAGCTTCTACTGCTAATCACAGTCATAGTGTATTTAGTCATGTTTCCAAAATCATAAATGTTGAGATTCTCCTTTCACTCCACTCACTTCCACTTGAGATGAATAGAGTTGTTTTATTTCAGTAGAAACCCATGTTAAAATTTCTTTTGAATTTTCCTATTGTAAGTAGCATGCATCATGGAAGAACAGTCTCAGAATTAGCTCGCTTTTACCAGCTTCTCAGGAACAGCTTACTTGGCAATTAGGCTCACGGAGCTCACTGAGGCAGTGGCGGGGTCAGGCTCAGCCCCTAATGGTAGATAACATGGACACAGGTTATGCATGGTCACCACTCACAGGAATGCAGAGATCTCTACAACTCCCATCTCCTAATTTCTTTGTTTGTTTTGTGAAAAAGCAACTAAATTGTTGTTTCCATTCTGAAAAGATAAACTATAACCTCTTAAAAGTTGCACTTTTAAGGAGAAATTCTTCCAAACTGTTCACTAGAGTTGTTACCTGGTACAGTCATAATCAATAAGTCTTGAAATTAATGCTTTAAAATGTTATTGCAAGGTGGTTCTGAAACAAGAGGGCATTTAAAACCAATGTCACTGCCAATGAAGTAGGAAGCTGGTGCACAACAGCATACATAAGAAGAAAAAGACCAGCACTGAAAAATTTTACAATGTGAATGTAAGCCTTCTCTAATGATCAGTAATCCTCTATACAGTCTTCTACACTGAGACTTTCTTTTAAAAACAATGACAATTATGATTTCATATAGTCAGGTTTAAATTAAAATCACTTATTATTTGGGGATTCAGGTGGATTAATAGGTATGAACAAACACTTTCACTGAATTTAATGAAATATACAGTCATATGATTCAGAAATCATTACAAATAAGGTGTGCACAGATAAAGCAGACTACAATCATTACATTTGTTTTATAAAATAAAACTAGTCTACCTAAAAGTAATAAACATGGCTAAACCCTGATGTAGCATCTTGCACTTAATATACTTTTTTTTTTTTTTTTTGTAAATCAATGCAGGTGTGTTGATGTAATTTACTCAGACGCTTGTTTTTAACACTACGTGAATTTCATTCAGAGACTTCATCTTCAGATACACTTATGTTTAAAACTACCCATAAAGTATACTGCTTTTCAGTATACATCAGACAATGCCATGTTATGACATTCATCCTATCTTTCTCCTTAAAAGCCAGACTATGCTTGCTGAGCTCATAAAAAGTTATTTACTCAGAGATATTAGTATTTCCAACTTTAAGCTGCTTATACCAGGTCCCAAGAACTACTGTCCACTAAGTACAAAGAGAGGCTAAGATTATTAATTTAGATGTAGATAGTTCCATGGTAAAAATCTATGCTTAATCAGATGAGCCTCACAGTTACAGCTATTTGAAAAGCTGCCATTCAACACAGAATATACTAATTTTCTCTTACATATTCATGGAAGCTACTGTAAGTGAATTAGTTAGATGAGATGATACAATATCTATGTTGGCAAATATAGAAGATAGTAGTGTGAAGGGCCTGATGACAGCAGAGGCAGTACATCAAGATAAATAATTCTTTCATCTTGTTCTGCCAATCGTAGTGTTGGTCATGCCCAAAAAAATCCAGATATAGGAGATGATATGCTACAGTGCAGTCAGGTAATGTGAGTGGTAGCACAGCAACTTCTTTATTTTTTGAACATGAAGAACTTTCCAGTATAAGTACTGGAAGAGTCACAGTAGTGACATTTATTCTTTTGGCATATGATATCAAAAGGTATTTCCCAGGGAAGCAAATACTTAGAGAAAGGGATTTTGAAAAACAGAAAGAAAGCAAAGTAGAGAATTAGCACTTTGTCCTGAACCTTCCCTGAACGAAAGCAAACTCATTGATGTCCTCAGACACACTTCATAAAAGGTTGACATGGGAAAGCAGGAGGCACGGACAGAAAGATACAAAAACAGTTTAGCAACTTCTTTTAACAAGACATTGTAAATCTGTATTAGTAATTTAAGATCACTATTGACTTCAAAAAAAAGAATCAAATATATTTTCAGTCACTCTGAAAATACAGCAATTTACTATGATGGTTATTAAAGGAAAAGACAGAATATGTAAACATTTCTAGGTATACAGTTTGTTTGGAAAAGTTAATGTAGACAGATAATACTTTTAACATAATTCAACAAATTTTTGTGCTTTCTGTAATGAATATTAATTACCTACTGTAAATGCTCTGCAATGATAATGCAAAACTTAACAAAATACTCATAAACATAATACTTTTGCTAATTTTAGGAGTTATATGTCATAGTTTATCCAAAACTCTCATCTTCAACTCTTGAACAACAGTGGAGTTTGCCCTTCACCACTTTTTGGCAATTGTTTTTAATTTTACTTCATAGTTAGTCCGTGCTAGATTTTGAAGCACACTGATTGTTGGCATATACTACGTTACATATACGGTATGTATTTGTGTTTCCCACACATGACAGGCACCACTCAACTTGCAACCTTCAGTACAGACAGGATCCAAACAGAATTTGTCAAAAGGAAAAAAAAAGAAGAAAAAGTCATCTCATTCTAAATGCACATTTAGCCTGACTGAATCGAGTGACTGAACTTGAAGATGGTCTCTTACTTTTAGAAATATTGGGACAATCTTTTCTCATGTCAAGAAAACTAACTTGATAATATTCTTTGTTGTTACACTGTATTAATTTTTATTATTTTCCTTTTTAAAAAGTAGTAAAAAAGTATTACAATTTCATTGTAATAAACTATGAGTATGTGAGAAAGGGAGAGGAAGAGAGAGAGAGACAGGTTTTATTTGAGATTTTCAGCACTAGAAGTACAGTTTTTTACTATATAAGCTCAGAGAAGGCTATCTGAGCTGTGCAGCTATCTTTTGCTGTAGCTTGGACTTGGACTAATCAGTGAGATTCAAGGACAACAGCAGACAGCACAATAAACAGCATCCAGTGACTCAGCTGAGCAAATGGAGATCTAACTGAATTGTTATCGACCAAAAGTCATTGTGATAGTTCTCTAAGAACATCACTATTGCACTATATGATACACAAATATTAATATATATCAGGATTTTTTAGGAAAAAAAAAATTAAGAATGAAACAGGGATCTGGATTACATAGTATCTAAATACAATACACAAGCATATCTACGGTGTTCTTTACAACCGACCCCCCAAAAAAGGGATCCTGTAGAGCTGAAAATGTGTCTCAAAAATTGAACAAAGATCATTCATTGTTTCCATATGAAATGATACTAAATTAATTTTTCTTCAAATGCTTCCACTTGAGGAGGGACATAAGAAGAGGAGTCTAAATATGCTATGACTTGTTTTCTTGGAAAAAAGGCATAAGCAGAAGATTTACAGATATCTATAAAGGGTCTGTCCAGATTACAGACCCTTTTAATATACACTATTAATGATATGTACAACAGAACAGAGAGCTAATAAAATAACAAAAAACCCCAACCAAACCAATCAGACAAACAAGCACCAACAAATTATTAAAGCTCCACATGAACTGTAGCTGAGAGTGTCTGAAATATATAGGAGACAGACCTAGAATTTGGCATGATCATTGTAAATTAGAGAAATGGTCTTGGAAAACTGGGCTGAATCCAGTAGGGACAAGTGTGAGGTATTGCAAATAGGCAGGAATAATCAACTTCACAAACACAGGATGGGGAACAGCTGGCTAGATAGCAGTTTTTGGAAAGAGATCCAAGGGATAGACTAGACTACAGTCTGAACATGATCAAAAATATCATGCTGTTCTGAAGATGGCAAACATCATACTGAGATGTGTAAGTGGAATATAGCTTGCAAAAAATATGAACAAATCTTTCAGCTTTACACCACTTTGTAGGGCCTCAGCTGGAATACTGTGTCCAGCTCTGGTCAACATACTTCATGAACAACATCAGAGGGAGAACAGGGAACAATGAAAGGAAAGATAAGAGATCCACAAAGAGGACCACTGAAAAAAGAGTGAAAGATTCAAGCTGTTTAAATTAAGGAAAACTGCAAGGGTGAAGGCTAGGGTATATAAAAAGCTGCAGAAAAGAAAAAGGCAATAATCTACTCACTATGCCCAGTGCCAAAAGATGAGAATGAATGGCCTTAACAGTAAGAGAGACTGAAATTAGATGTCAAGAACAACTTTGTAGTGGTAAAGAACAGCTTGACTAGAAAGACTGTGGAGTCTCCATCAGTGGAGGATTTTAAAAATAGATTAGATCAACAGCTGCTAGGAGTCATGCAGGTTCAGCTGATAGCAGCGATATTCTAGATGATCCCCTGAGGTCACCTGTCATCCTGGTTTTGTATGACTACATGACTGAGTGACCATCATGAAAGCTACAGATATGGTATGACTATCCACAATAGAAAATTTAGCAAATTTAACAGGAAAAGCAAGTCTGCTTACTGTGGAGAAATCATAGCCACAGTGAGTCAAAAAGTGACTTGGCACATACATGGCAAATGAATATACAAACACCTCTGCAAAGAAACCTTGATGCAGTCTCCCTCATGGAAGTCTGAAAATCATTGGTTTTCACAATCGGTAAGAGTTTACTAAGACAAGAGTCTCACTGAGAAGGATATGTTATTTTCTTATACTCTAACTTTATTATGATGACCACTCATACAACAGGACACAGCTAGATGGACCGTATGTCTGGCCCAGAGTGCTGACATTACTGCAAAATACCTTTCTGGAAGCATCTTTGATTTGCACAAAGACTGTGGTGAACATTTCTAAATAAGGAATACATTAGCAGAAGAAAAGGTCTGTTCACAAACCATTCACAAACAAACAAACAAAAAGCAATGTGTGGGGAGTACATCTGCTGGATAATTTATTCACAACAAATTATTCAGCCAACTCTACTGAAGGACCTGGTTTTTTTCCTAGTTATATAAAGATTTTTTTTATGACAACCGTGGACACAAATGTTATCTCTGACTGATGCTTCCATTAGTCTCATCTTTTCTGTCTGGCCCATAAAGTCAATTCAGGAAGTACTTTGTTTTCTCACTGATCTTTTGATTCAGAGGTGAATGATAACTTTAACCATACAGCTAGACCAAATGCCTCAGGATGGCAAGGGTAGAAGGAAAATCATATTTTTAAATTAGAAGGACAAAAATTGCCCACAGCCAAGTAATAGACTATCACATAAACAGAAACTTTGTCACATGAAATAGTAGCATTCCAATTTCAGGACAAAAGCAAGATAAAGTTAAGGACATTTGAAAACAAAGGTTTGAGTAAAGTGACTCATGTACTGATAAACCAGATAAAAAGATAAAAAACTGTGTAAAAAATAGAATGTAGCTAATACACACAACACAACACTTGGTTGGCACTTATTCCTTCTTTTTAAAAATTATTTTCTCTTTTGTTTCTTTGTTTCACCCTCCCTTTTCCTTCTAGCTTGCAGTCCTTTGTTCTTTCCTTTTTAATGACTAGCAGTGATTTAGTTATCTAGGTCATTCATTTACCTTGAATTGTTTGCTGTGGTACAACAAATACCAATTGAAACCTAGGAACTCCTGTTAACTTTGCTTACATTGTTGAAACTAGTTTTATTAAAAAAATGCTTTAAATATTTTTAATTGCTTAAAAGGATTTAACTTTAAAATTTGAAATAAATTTAATATGAATTGTAAAAGTCAATGAGTTGCTAAAATGTGTGCAGTCTTTCTATTCATTAGGCAGTGTGTTTTCACATTTCTCTGTTAGCATAAGAAAACTGAAAATTCAATTAGTTGAATTAATGCAGTGTGCAAAACAGCACACAGAAAAATTCCCCATCTTTGATGGTATGTACTACTTTTGCCCTACTATGTGACAGAGTCAAATTATGACACGGCTTCTCTTATGCATTCATTTTCAAATATCTGTAAGCAGAGTGATGCTTGACAGCAGATACAAGGCAGTAGGTAGGTAAGTGGCTTGCATTTTGCTGAACAGGATTGAAGTACAAGGATGTTTGAAAAAAATATGAGATAATAGAAATCCCATATGTTAATATCAACCATATTTTTGTATGATCCATATAGACAAGTCACCTCATCTTCTTATAACAGGGATGAGGCTATTTTCAGATTCTGCTGGGCAAGGAACATAAAATCTTTTACTTGTGGATTACTACAGTAAACTATATATGAGATTGCCATGATGAGGACCTTTACATTTAGGTAACAAAGAAAACCATCAACAGCTAGAGAGCTGTTGTGTTGTGTCTCAAACAGCTTATCTCATTTCCTGTAGATGTTTCATTACCTTGTGGTCTCTTTTTGTTTGTAGTCTTCAGCTGTGCTGTATCATCATTCATATATGCATACAGAAACATGTATGTATAAGTAACTCTACACATACACATGTATAAAATGAAGTTAAATAGACAGAGGCCACCTGTTTTGTGTTTGTACAGCTCCTAACACAATGATTTCTATGTACAAAACCAGTTGAAATGGCAAAAGTTTCTGTCCCTTCACTCAATACCCACCCTGTATAGAGCTTGTTATTACAGTGACCAGTAGATGAGACTTTCTGGTGCCAGTTCCTGGCTCCAGCTTTCATCACTTTCAGTTATGTATTTGTGTAAGTTGACTTTCTGGGGAATATAAATTGCTTAGGTATTCAAATAATATTTCAGAACTTTTCTCTTGATCTTCTAGACTAGTTCGTGAGCTCAGGACTGTGAAAATAATTGATTTTTTAGTTCACCATTGTGGTTCAAATCTCTATGTGTGCCTTGCTCTCCAGTCTCTCTCCTTCAGGTAAGTGCCTTGATCACTGAGCTGTAGATGAGGTACATCTATACAAGCTTCACACAGCTAGAAATCCCAGACATGTATGAATGCATCAGTCTTCAGAGCATGAGGAATAAGTTCAGGACTCCTGAATAGCTCTGGAACTGCTTTTAATGTGCTACATAGTTGATCTGCCCCAGAGCAATAAGACCAACCCTTTGTACTTTCAATACATCAGCAGACCACTTTCTGCTCAAATAGATACAGATTTTGTTTCTGGAACTGTTTCATGCCATGTGACACGAAACAAGTCTATAGGCTTTGTAATACATTGTACCGTGACATTCAGTCAGTTTGTTAAAGTATTCCTTGGAAGAAAGGGTTCTTGGCTAGAGATCTCTAAGTGTTTCTTAGCTATGAGAGTTTTCCAATTTTTTGTCAGCCTATGCCTGTCAAGTGTCCATGGCTTCTACACATGTATATAGAATCATAGAATCATAATCATTTAGATTGGAAAAGACTTTTAAGATCATCAAGTCTAACTGTCAACCTACCACTGCCAAGTGGACCACTAAACCATGTCCCACTTCTATGTGTCCTTTAAATACCTCCAGGGATGGTGACTCAACCACTGCCCTGGACAGCCTGTTCCAATGCTTGACATCCCTTTTGGTAAAGAAATTTTTCCTAATATCCAAACTAAACCTCCCCTGGTGCAACTTGATGTGTTGAATGCAAATTAGGAACATCTTTTACAATGGACAAACTCAATTATGTGTTCTGCAACTGCTAAATGCCATCAAATGTATGTTCATGAGAATGGTAAAAACTTCTAAATGTTATTTGTTCTCAGATGTAGGGATACCTCTTCCTAATGGGTTTTAGAAATCTCTAGCACACTTCTGTCATTGGAAGGTAGATTTTTCCTATACTTGCTTTTTTTTCCATCAGCATATTTATTAGTTCCAAATGCCTCACCTTTTACTGAAACAGGTAGTACTCACACAATGTTTTCTTTGTGGCTCTCTTTGCCTTTAGCGTATAGATTACAAGATGCATTCTGCTTTATTTTATTTCCTTTGGAAATGCTCTTCTGCACTTTGTTGCACTAATTCACAGGCAGCTTGAAAGCATACTGTCTTACATATAACACTCTCAACCGAATACCTGAATAAGATGTGAGTTGCCTAGGAATGAATAATGGTGAAATGACACCACAAGCACTCAGTAAGTTGTCTTTGATACCACCTCCCATTCCACAGATGTCCTCTGCTTCCATTGCACTCTTCTCTATTGCATCTCCTGCCTATATTCCCAGATATATATTCCCTATTCTTCCCCTTACACAAACAGTAGATTGAATTGCTGTCCTTCTCTTGTGCTAAACAGAACAATGCTGCTTTTCTTTGATTCTTACTCGTTAATATGGGCATGCCCTTTCCTCTCCCCTTTTGCCTAATCCATTAGTAATACCTCTCAAAGATATTTTTCCCTCCAGAGTCTGTCTCCAGACTGACTGCAGTGGGGTCCTTGGGAGTCATTTTGCACTAGATGTCCCACTGCTCCACAGCTGCATGTGAACACAACACACACACACAAGTGCAGCCCAAAATATATCACTATAGTTGATGTTTATGGTTTCCAAAGACTTAGAAAGCTGGTCATCTGGAGTTTATTTGAACAATGTTCAGACATGCTAAGTGATAGTTTTGCACCAAAAAATTTTATTTAAATTAATACAAATCTCAAAGGATAAGGTCTTCTCTCTAACCTGCTACCAGTGGCTAACACCACCACAAAAAGTAATTGGGATGTCAATAACCTACCTTCAGATTAACTTGATCAGGCACTTGGTCATTTGATGGCCATACAGAAAAACCTCCTGTCTCATGAAGTCCCAACTAAATGCAATCTGTGTACTTGAATATAGTTAATAAATGTGGCTATTTAGAATCCAGAATTAGTAGGGTTTCTCATGTTCTCTGGGGTTAGTACAGGTCCCAAACCAAACGTACAGTGGAATGCAAATGCAAGCTGCAGTCTTGGGACTTTAACAGATCATATAGATTGAGGGATGGGGGGTGGAGGAAAATTAAAATTCCCTGTCTTTTGAAGAATACAGAATTGTTTGCTACCTCACTTCAGGAGTGGATCTCCAATTGCAAGAGACTAGCACAGTATGTAATAACTAACAGCGGTGAGAAAAGCTGGCAATAGTGTTTAGTGTAATGGGAGTTGAAACCTATAACTTGTTCCCTGTCAAAACAAGCCCTGTTACACAAGCAGACGAACCATTTGCTGTGATTGTTGGTATTTCTATGAAACTGTGTATTCTTAAACCACTGGTCATTCTGTTCTGTCTTCTACTGATGCTTCTGAAATGAAAATGAAACACAGAAAAGTAAATGAAAATGTTAAGAAAAGTAGCAATCCATTGTCATTTCAAAGGGAGAGTAAGTGATGAAGCATAGGACTAGTGAGCATGTTGTATGCAAAGTGAGATGATCCAGAAATAAACATTGATTGAGGCCAATTTCAGCCCCAAAACATGCAACATGAGTGGCTTTTTTGAAAGAGATCCCAGAGCCATTCAAGAACTGCAATAAGAACAAACTGCAACAGTCTGCAAGAAGCAAATGGGCTCAGGCAGACAGAAGAATGCAGAAGGCATTTAAGGACTGTACTTTTACTGTCCTACAAATGATTATTTGTTGATATTGTGCACATGCAGATGTGGGTTTGGTTTTTTTGTTTGTTTTTTTTTTTTTTTTTTTCAAAACAACATCCACATTGGAAGGACAATTCAAGAGAATTTCAGATTCATCAGTTTGCTGGAATGCCCAAGGAGTATGTTGTAACATCTCTAAAACTGTTTAGTTCAGAAAACAATTGAGAAGTGTCATTTGCATGTTTTTACAAGTGAAAGGAATGAGCCTTAAAATGCAGTCTGATTTAGAACCTCAGAAGGATTAGGAAAAAATACTTCAAAATTAAAAAGTTGAAAAATTCAGCTGTTCAAAGAAAATGTAATGAGGAGATTCTTGATAAATCCTGGATAATACTAAGGTACAGAGAAAAAATAAATACATGTCCTATGCAGAAAAATTTGCTAATTTTAAGAAAGAGAGCCTTAAATTGCTTAACAAAGAAAGAGTCAGCCCAACCAGGAGAGCACTAAGCCAGCACTAAGCCGCCTAAACCCAGTCCTCTACAATGTGAAAGCCCACCTGAGAAGTAATTTCCACAGGTTCCCTTCTGCTGAAAAGAAAGAAATAAACACTTGCAGGGCAACATTAAGCTGATCAAATACATAAATCAATTTTTGAATCAGATTAACTGTGCTGGATCAGAGACTCTATCAATCACAGACTATTAAAACAACCTAGCTCACATATGGATGGCTATATTGTATATTTCTTAGATGAACATCACCTTAGGTGTTTCAGAAGATTAACAAATTTTTATTACCTCCATCATAACACAAAAATCTGTTGATCTTTCATGAAAGTCTATCTTTACTTCAGTTAGCTGACAGTTACTACATGATAAGAACATGCAAATAAAATCTCACTATGACGCAGCTTCTGCATGATGCATTTTTTTATCCCACAGCAGCTCTTTCCTGTGTCAGTGACCTAACACAGGACAAAACAAGTGACTACCAGGGACACCACAAAGCACCATGAAGATAATGTCCACCTTGAGAATGAAAGTGCTGAGCTACTTAGCTGCTACTGAGCAGGAAAGACTCTCAATACACCTACAGAAGGAAATGGAGATACTATTGCAGATGCTCTTATAAAGGCTTTAAGAATTTAATCAAACAGAAAATATCCATTATCTCCTGGGTTAACTTATTTTAAAGCACTAAAACATAGTTTGATAACACAGTTGTAATTTTTGTACACTCCATTTCAGAGGGAAAAGGTGAAGGGGAATTTGGCAATACAGCTTTAAATATTGCATAATCCCTGTAATCAGCTATATCTGTTGGCAGCCAAACAGAAGTGCCTAGAGTCAGAAACCTCAGAAAAGGGCATTTACAAATATTTAATAAACACAGTTACTTGGAGTCCAACTCTGCTGTTGTGCTATCCCCACAGACTTCAGATTACAAAGGCAAGGAAAAGGAAGTGCCCCAGCTCCCAAACTGTGACCCTTTCCTCCTTTCTTCTTCTTGGGAATATAATTAAGCTTCCTCTTCTCTACACTTCCAGCCCAGTCTATTGGACTGGACAGTTCTGTGCTATTTCTGTTTCTTCCTCTGAAGCTTCTTGACTTCTTTCTCTCTATACTCTATCCTCAACAGACCTAGCTACTTTGATGATATTATGGGTTGACAGCCAGAACTGAAAATAAGAAGAAAGAAGCCTACTGACAAACTGGCTTTTTTTTTCCCCCTCAAAAAAAAAAAAAAAAAAAAAAAAAAAAAGTGTCATCAGTGGGTTTAATGCCAAAATCCTTGTGCAATGAACACAACTGGCATGAACACTTGGATGCCTCCCAAATGCAGATGGAAATGTCAAAGAAATGATGAAGGTAATATTGTCATGAACTGAATTATTCCATAACCAATATCTGCCCCACAAGAAGAAAAAAAAGAGGCTCTCTTAGCTAAAAAATAAAAAAATGACATAGGTAGATCATGACCCTGACAAGTACTCAAAGTCAGCTGGTGAAAAAAGGTTTTAAAACAACAACAACAACAAGGCAGCAAACAAGCCGAGAAATGATAAAAGCATTCAGTAAAATGTATGGATAGAGTAGGGAAGCAACTTGAAAGCCAGGTGTCACAAATACCAGAACACATGTAAAGCACAGGAAAAGGAGTCAAGGATTATTGTTCAATTCTTGACTGTTCCAGAGACCTCTCGTGTGACTTTGGCCAATTGACAACCCCAGCAGGGACATCTCAGCCAAGATAAATGAAAAGCAAACACAGAAATAATCCTGCTCTGGAAATTATCCATTAAATGTTTTTCCGTAAGGACTACTGTACAACATTATGTTAACCTGGTAAATCAAAGTTATTTATTAGCCCTTAAGTCTTCCAAACAGGACAAACAGACTTCTTACTGGTACTTTGCCAGTTTTATTTCAGTCATTGGCCCTGACATGTGAAGATGGTGTCTGTACAAAATTATGGTAAACATGAAAAATAAACCTACAGACTTACTTGAATCTGGAGATCATAGTCATAGAATCATATGCTGAATGTAACAGGAGATATATGGTATGGAATTGCAAACCCTGGTTTGAGTAGCAGAAATTGGAAAGTGGACAAATTTTAAAACTTCTCTGCTTCAGCATGAGGACACAAGCAAGAGAATAAGACTGAAGGATAAGGAAAGATTTTTCATTTTTTGTTTCTACAAAATTATTACGAAAATTTGCATACTCTTTAATGGAAAATCTGTTCTGTGCCTGATTAAGAAAATTGTAGAAGATTATGACACACAAATCAAAAACATGCTTCTATAAATCTCATAACTCTAATGTGAAATCAGAGTTATACATGCAACTAAGAGAGATATGCCAGTGAACACTACAAACTCAGATCTGACTGTCATCCTGCTTAATTTCTCAGTTTACCTAAGGAATTGAGTGACACTGGTGTAAAACTGGTGCAAAACTGGTGCAGGAACAAAAAAAATGGAAGAAGACATTCAAAGCAATTAGGTGCAGAGAAAAATAACAGAAGTCTGTATCTTTGGTTAGGAGAGATAGAAAACAGAAAAAAAAGTGAGTGTTTGAATGGTCTGGATGGTCTGAAGGACAAATGTGTGATGGGGAAACTGCTACCAAACAAATACGTTTTCTCTTATTCTTAGGGCATGTGTGCTATCAGGTAAAGAGTAAACAGGATTAAAAATAGACTGATGCATATACAGCACCACTTAGATGTACAGTTAACAGCACACAGTGCAGATAGCTGCATGGATGTTTTGGGTGTAACTCAGCTTCAGAAAAGCTCTCCATTGCCTGTAACAAAGCAGATACCCTAGCTTGTGTCACCCAAGGGCAGATACCGGATTTAGGTGTTTAATCTTTGAAGAAAATTCCATCCTTTCTGTATACTGATGTTCTTCTATTCCAGCAGCTGAAATGTTGTCAGGGGAGTTTTGTAATAACTGTGTTAAGAAAATATTGCTCTGAGCAGTTTAATAAGGCATGAAAAATTTGTTATGGACAGAGTTTAAACAGTGACGGAATGGCACAGAAAACAGTTCTTAAGAACCAGCTCCTGTTTTTTACCTCTGGCAGGATGGTTTGGGAAGAAAGTGAAAGAGAGTTTTAAGTTGCTTTCTACCTCTTTTTTGAGTGTGAGGGGGGACCAGCCCGGACAATGGTGATATTTGTTTGTATTTATATCAGTTTTCATCAGTTACCTGTGTGCCAGTTTGGCAGTCTAGGCAGCACGCCCTGCGTTCTAACTTCAGACCTTAGCCCTGGAAAAACATCCTCAACGCTTGGCAGCACCGTGGGTGTATTCGAATGCCAGAAGACATTTGAATGAGTGACGTAAGGAAAGGACATGGATGAACAAATGGGTGAGCACGAGCTGTAGCTGGGTTCTGCTCCGCAGGCCACTTTCAGCAGTGAGTGGAGGACTTTCTCTCCCTCTTTAAGGGAGAGTTAGTATGCCCCAACTGTGTTTTAGCATTGTAATATATTAAAAATTTTGTAGGAATATAAAGCAGTGTTTTAAAGGGCTTTTAAAAATGTTTCACTCAAATGCTTTTGGTGCTATTCATTGTTTCTCTCTTATTACAAATACAAGGTAAACTGTAAAGTCTGCTTAAACAAAAAACACGAGGCCAGTTGTTAGGAGGTGCTGAACCCAGAGCCCAGTCGAGGTGAGGGTCCGCAGCTCCGTGGCCCCAGGTCCCTCTGGTATCGAGGCTGAGCAGGTATTCCCAACAGGCATCCCCCACCGTAACTCAGTGTACACGTACACACGGTCAGACACACAGAGCAGCACAGGCAGGGCACAGCACTCACACCAACACAAACAGCACCGACGGCCTCATCCTGGTCCCCTCTCTGGCTGATCAAGATGATAGCCTGTTAGTGGAAAATTATACATACGTACCTGCTATCCAAATCCCCCAGCAGCTGGCCTTAGACACACCCTCTGGCCAGTAGCTGGCCCTGGACCCTCTATCTCCCCAGTTGGTGGCACTTGGGCATGTGAACCCCTGGGCACACTGCCCTACGGCAGCTGCTGGCACTCAGACCTACATGCACGTGCATACACATGCATCAGACATGCACCCTGAGGACCCCCGCAGTAACTAGTTTCTGGACATCCAGTTTACCTAGTAGCTGGCTCCTTGATCCTCCTGTCTCCTCTGGTTACCTCATGAACAGGCATACAAAACAGCCTCTCTGGTATCTGGTTGAGACTATGGCCTTTACCAGTAGCCAGCCCCAGATTCCAAAGTCCCTTCAACGCTGGACTTTCTGGAGCACGCAGTAGACAACTTGCAGACACTCTGGTCTCCCGGTACTTGGTTCCCAAGCCCCATAGCCTACTGGGTGTCTAGGCCAGCTTGATGTCTGCTAGTGATTTCACACTGACACATGCACCCTCATCATACACACACATCCCGGGTTCTCCAGTGGCTGGCACACTGGCACAACAATCCATGATGTGTGGTCTTACTCCCATTGCTGGCACTCGGGCTCCCATATACTCACATGTACACAGAACAGAGTCCCCTCACTCAGGACAACAGTCAGAAGTGGAGTTTAATGAGAAAACAGGAAAGTCTGAGATGATTGGGCACAGGGCATTGCCAGACATACATACTGACCAGCCCTTGTTGACATGAGACCAGCCTCTTTTATCTCCTTTTCCCTTCTATTTTCCCATGCTTGCTATTCCCCAAACCACCCTGATCCCTTCCTTTCCCTTCCTTTGGTTGCTAACCTAAACTACCCATTATAAGTCCTGTACAATTCCAAAATACTTGATATCCCACAAGGAACCCCCTACCCAGTGGCAGTCCCTTCAGTCTGTGAGGTACCTTGGGGAGACCCTCTCCACTGGCTCATTGTGGTGGGTCTCACCCTGCCTGTGGGGTTGATCACCCCTGTGATGGATCAGGGCAAGGGTTCAGGCTCATTCCTCTGACTGGGGTACTGGGGGCTCATCCACTTACCCCTGTACCTCAGGGACCCTCTGTGTTTGTGGACATGAGCCTTTAATCACCTAACCTAACACCTGTCATCATCTTCATCTTTTTGTTTGTTTGTTTTTGTTAAATAACTTGCAGGTTGCAGCATTCTGGCTGCCATCTGAGTGATTTGCAACAGCAGCTGCTTCTAAATTCAACTGCAGTCCTGATTTCACTGAAATCAATAGGACTTTGGCCACTGACTTGAGTGGAGACAGACTTTTGAATAAGTATACACCAACATGCTCCCAGAGTGTCCATTGGCCTAGATCTCATCTCTTCTCAGCAAGCAGATGCACAGAGTAAAGTAGAGAATAGCTCCCATGGAAAATTCCTTTCTCTGTGCTTTGTTAAATCAGGAGGAATACTTACTATTCCAACTTCACAGCCTTGCAACTAGAGCTACTATTTTTTTAATAGTAATCTCCATCATTCCCCCCTTTTTCTTAATTTTCTACAAGTCTTACCTTTTCAATCATCTGAGCATTTCAGCATAAGAAAAAGTGTTATTATGAGCTTTTGCATGTGGCTCTATATAACTTAGTATTCCAACAGCTCTTCATGCCCCTGTAGTATCCAAACAATTAAGGAAAGCTGGCATGGGAAAGTTCCAGAAAAGTTTTTAGCTGCTGAAATTAGCAAAATTACTGATTGACTTTATTGTAAATAAACAGATGAGAGTCATAGTAGCAGGCAATTTCTCAGTCCTTTATTGCTATTTAGACTATGTCCCTTCATGCTGAAAAGATATGAGAAAGAAATCCGCAGCACATTTTACTGGTAAGTCTCTTTTATTCTTCAGGAAAACTATCAAGAGACTAGGTCTACCGTATGAGTCTATCCAAATATTTTAATAGGACCCCGCTCAGCACTTTCCTAAGATGAAGACAGAGGGATTTTGGCTGAGTCCAAATTATGATCAGGAAGTTCCTCCGTGAACATAAGCAAGAGTGCTGATAGAGGCTGATGACTGACTGAGACTGGAGGTTTACGATGCTGCAGTGATTTCTGGCTCTTCTCCAGCTTTGAGGACTGAGTCTGCCAACTTGGCAGGCTGGAGAACTCACTGTGGCAATTTTTCAAATGGGAGAAATGGTCCAAGGAGGAGCTGTAACTCTATATAAACTGCCCAGAACGGATGACAGGGGCCTCTGCTTCAAAGAATCTGGCCAAGAATTGAGTGAATCACTGTGTCCGGCTGAAGATGGACAGCATATTTATGGAATACCTGTGGGCATTCACTGTGCAGCTATGGCCAAATTGCTAATGAAACTGTGGCTTCCAGTTGGACTTGTTGGAGAGCGTGATGTCTGGGATTTTTCTGGACGTCAGAGCCTGGAAGTTCCTTTCAATTCTCATAAATGTGAGGTCACTGAAACGACATGCCTACATTTTCAAAAGTAGGGATTTTGAGCTGCTTCATGTTGGTTTGCTTTAAAGAGGATCTAATTTCCAGCAGTCTTTACTGCACTATACCACACTAATACTTACGTTAAAATCACTAGTAAGTTTTTGAAAATCTGGAGAACATTCTTTCTCAGCACTCTAAAAAAACCCACCTCTTTTAGAGATCTTGTCAGACGCTTTCTCCCATCTAAATCTTTCTGATACTTTTCCCTGTTCCATCTCAAGCAGTGAGATGATTTGATGCATCCAGAAAAATTTTCAAGCTCAAACAAGCATGATAACCTTGTCTAATTCGCCCTGTTGAATTCAGTAAGAGCTACATTACTTGGCCATAAACCCTACTAAAAATGCTCCAGACAGGTTCCAAATATGAGATAAAAGATCTTCTGCTGTTTCCTGAAGGTTCACAAAGAGAAGGGAAAAAACCCCACAATAGCATCTGCTTAATGAAACAGAAAATAATGCAATTAATACTTCACTGACTGTAGAAAGTCAGAAGGTTGAAACTCAACATCAACTTGGTCTACCAGTTAGACTAAGTTGGTCTCACCCAATCTCACCATACAATCAGCAAATCTTCTATAACAATGAGACCTCATGGCATGCATTATGGAGCTTGTGTTTTGTCTTCTAATTTTGCAAGTGTCCAGGAATTTATATTTATTTTTCTTAACACTTTCATGGGTTTCCTAAACTTGCATGTCTAATAGGAATTTGTATCTGTTGCTTGCAGCTCTGGACTATTGAGAGTTTAACACACAACGTCTCAATAAAGCAGTGTTCACAAAACTGCTTTAAGTGCTACATCATTTCTATTAAAGAAGAAAACAAAATATTGCTGTTACCACTTAGAGCACTTTCAAACAGCAATGAAGAGATTGATACATGTGTTCATTCAAGCTGTTAGGCATAGCATATCCTACTTCAGACAAATTCCTTCATACATATTTTTCTTACTTGTAGTATGCTCAGTTCCTCATAGGACCTCAAGGTCACTTTTGTTACTGTTTATTTATTTCTTTCCTGAGAGCAAGATTATTCTGTAATATACTTCCTGTTTATCTACAAGCTCACTGTTATAAAAAGTTATTATTTCTTTCTTTGACCTAAAAATGGTGAGAAATAGAAACTCTTGCTGCAAGTGACTGGCTGACATTCCAGCAACTTCAGCTGGAGTGAATTTGAGATGTGAAAGCAACCTGCACAAGCCCTTGTGAAAAGCAAAATAATAACATCCAGAGGGAGAGAGAATGAAGAAAAGCACATCCAAAGCTTTCTGAAAAGGTTTAGCACATTTACCAATCCTATATACATAATTTAATTTCCCCACAGGGCCATATTCCATAGCTCAGCATGGTATACTATATAACAAAAGAAGCACCAACCAATCAGTCTGGTGCTCTGTTGAAAAAAATCCCAACTTCATTGGAGTTTGTGTATTTATGCTACAACTATGTGCAGTGATAAGGAGACAAAAAATGCAAGTGTTACCTGAACACAGAATACCTTGCTCCAACTGTAGATCCAAGCTATGGCAAGGGCAAACTAGCATGAGCTGTCTCAAAGCAACCAGGAAGCATAAAGTGAAGTCAATATACCCTATTTCTGTTGAATGTTGCAACCTGTGAGAAAAAGGATTGTGTGTGTGTGGTGAGTGGGTCAGGAAGTAGCAGCAAATAAAAGGAGCAAGGAAGAGAGATGCTCAACATGGCCTGGCATTAAAATACATCATTATATGTCCAGTATATTGCATTATATATAATTATTATAAAAAATGTTCCAGGGCAGAAGAACTATTTGGATGGCTCTTTGTCCTATTTGGCTCAGCATAACTAAACTGGAAGAATTTATAGCTTTTTAAGACAGTGCTGATTTTTTTTTTTCCTGCAGAAGTAGCCTGTGAGGCATCTTTTTTTTTTTTTTTTTCCCCTCCATATCAGGTACTGTTTGATGTTATTCAAGCTAATTGTTTCTTTTGCTCCATTAACTTGGAATAGACCCGAGGTTGAGGCTTCTTACATGGTATATACAACATAAACAAGCATTTATTGCCTTCCAAGTCCACCAGGAAATAATCTGTTGGGGGAGACTGGAGTAAAGAAATTTTTCTAAGTGGTCAGGTTCACACATAAGAAGTGTGATTGCAAAACTCCACTACCTAAAACACTGGGTCATTCATTCCCAAAAGGAAGACTTTGCTGTGACTTATCCCACCCTCAAATCTTCCTTTAAACCCTGACTTAACTGCGAGCAAAGTTGTAAAGGGCTCTTGGCTGCTTTTGAATGAAAATCTGTGATGTCCACTCTTCGGAAGCTGGCAACAATGAAAGCAATCATGCTGTTTTTCATCCGAGTGCAGGTTTCCCGGACATTCTTTATGTTCCCTTTAAAAAGCAATCCTATAAATATGACTTTGGTGGCAGAGGAATGTACACAGCAGACAAATGTGTCCCCTCACTAGTGGTCTGATAAATTTGTGAGATTTTTTGGTGACATAATTACAGCTTGGTCAGCCTCTGCTATTATGCATCACTGTTTGTGATAAACAACGCCTTGCCCCTGGGTGTTTTAGCAAAGTCTTTGAGAAAACTGCAGGCCTGTAAATCACCTGCTAACTAGGGCTGCAGCAAATTGTTCCCCAGAGTTATGAACTCCAGCAAACTGGAGTACCGAAGCTCATGAGAGATCCCAAGTTCTGGGTCCACTTGGCTGGGACAGATTGAGGAATAGCTGCATGTGGAATAGATAAAGATGGTGAAAAGCTGTTCTATGGGTAATTCACTGACTTAATTAAACCTTTTCAGGTTATAATATTCAATAAAAGCACACTCCAATAAAAAGTTCATCGTAAGTGTGGTTTTAATGAGGAACGTATACACAATCTAATGCACAGGCTGGCATAAAAAAAACATGCAATCATGTTTAAATTTTCATGATAATTACAATATTTTTGGAGATCCAGAGCACTACCTGACAGAGTTTTTTGAAGCATGTGTTTTATTTCTGAAGACGATCACATTTGCATTGCTGGTTAGGGGGAAGCTTTTCAGGTTTACTGACTTTTTGCATAAACGGAGAACTATTATACTATTTTAAGGTCAAATATTAAACCACTTTTGAAGATCTCAGTGCAGTGTTGTTCAATAGATTGCTGGCTATACTAGCAATGCAGTTGGTTTGCCTTACCTCCATTACACAATTCATGTCAAAGAAGCTGTATATGGAGGAAACATAATGAGGATTGCCACGTATTTCCAGCTAACAGAGTTGTTTCCCCAACCTTCTTTGCACTAGACTAAAGCATGTCTTCCTTGCAGGGTCCCTGAGTAGAACACAGTCCGAAGCCCTTCCAAAAGGAGCAACGAAAAGATCTTTCCTCAAAACCTCTGCTGTTTCTTTTAAAACACTATTTATAGTCACATCCCGTCCCTCCAGCGGCCCCTCATCAAGAATGGCATCTACTTCCCCAGATCATAGGAGACTTATGCAGAAGAGGTTTTTCCCTGTGCTCTTTCCACTCTTTCATAGCTAATCAACAACCACTCACTGCCTAGCTATTTGTGTTAGATGTGCTATATAACTGTGGCACAAAGCCTTTCATTTGAGTTCTTACTAATGCTATTTGTAGACTGTGGGTTGTAGCTGCTGCCTCTGATCTTCCACTGTCTTTTAAAAATGAATGAAAAAAGAGGAGCAATTATTGGCACTGTTCAAACAGCTTTCCCGGTTCTGCTCTCAGGAAGGCAGCCTTTGTACAAAGCCAGTGGAGTTGTGCCCATTCACAGCGGGGCTGAATTTGGCCTGAAATGCTGCCCTAGTAAACAGCACAGGCATCCTCTTCTGAATTGTGAAAGGTAGTGGTATGGCTAGTCTCTGCATTTGAGATGAGTCAAGCTTGCGGTCCCTGTCCCTCACCTCTCATTCCTCATATAGCTATTTTGTCAGTCGCACAAATATTGCCCTTCAGATGGACAGTCAGGCCCAGCCTTCCCATGGAGTGCAAATAGATTCTGCCAGAAGAGCTGTATACAACACAGGCTCACACACAGATGATCTTTATCAGCCCAATAAAGTTGTCACTGTGCTGATGGCTTTCTCGGGGAAGCTTGTAACATCTAGAAGAGGTTCAGTTTTAGATCAGAACCTCAACAAGAAGTAAGCAAAAGGAGATTAACAGAATGGGAGGAAAAAGGGGTCTGTTCATACCATGAGAGGAGCAGAAAGCAAACAGGGAGAGTGACTAGTACTATTAAGGAGGAGAAGGAAGAGAATGTGTTGGATAGAGGTTGATTAGTGTGAAAGAATTATTGGAGCTATTTTCTTTACACTTTGGTTTTTGGGCTTTGTAGGAAATGGGTTGATGCTTTTTGAGAGGGAGTTCAAATTACAGTTACATCTTAAAGGAAGTCACTCCCTGCTTGATTTATTTTCCTAGGAGGTGGAAACGGGTGAGAGAGGAAGGAAGATGCTTTCTGATCTCCTTGCAGATTGATTTTCCCAAGCTAATATGTTCATGCCAAGTGTGTTGGCCTCCAGCCTCCAGCATCTCTTTGTTGAAGGTTGTCTTTCAGCAGATTCCGTCTATTTATCTCTGACTAGGTATTCCTAAGCAGTAAACCCACTCTTGTTATGACTAGCTGGAAAACAAGCTAGAATCATAAGAATCCATTTAATGGTTTCCAGCAGGTTTCATTACCTGACTAAAAGATGCAGGTTTTTTGGGAAACGAAGCTAGCACTTCCAGCATCTCTCTGTTCCTGAGAGAAGTGGTTTGTGTTAGCATACCTGAAACCTGCCAGAAAGAGGCTTTTGATATTAGAACTTGTCAGTGGTGAGAATTAAAGTTGAGGGGAGAAAGAACATTAAAGATGATGTATCTGCCATTGCGGATTATTTCACACCAAAATCTTTATGGTAAAAGATAGCAAGCTGAACAGGTATGCAGTTGTAACCACACTCACTGAAGAGCTCTTCAGTAAGGTGATGCTCTGGCTTCAGGAACTGCAAGTCATATAGAAAAAACAAACATGAAATGCAGGGTGCATACAGCAGCAGAGGGTGCTTGCTTATTTAATTTGAACTCCTCTCTCTGAAAATTCAGAGTGACCATCCCAACCATCATTTTGAACAGACAACACCTATACCTATGACCAATATTCACATACACTTGGGTACCCAGATAGACAAAAGTCTTCTCTATAGCACAAGGACTATACGATTGTCTCATGCCTTACCTTTTCTGTATATATCCAGAGCTGTCCAGTATCAAATATCCGTACTCCATTTTCCTGACTGATACCAAAGTTTTAATGCTGGAAGGCTGGTTCAAAGCTCCATACAACCCACACAAAGCTGACTCTCTCCAAAAATAATTTGCTGTGGCTTGCATCATTCCCTGGATGATCCAGTTGCTTCCTCAGGATGGAAACCAAAACACAATCATAACCCTTCTCCAACATATCATATTCTGTTTGTGGCTATGCACATTTCTCAATATTCACCAAAGACCAGCCTGACTCGTCTCCAGTCTAGCTTTAACTTGGGCCTATCTATGACCACTTTTGAAGAAGGCTGGATTCAAAGCAGGTATCTACTGATCTGCGGGAAACTTCCTGGGGGCTAGAGTTTGATTGAGACATTTACCAAGGGCACAGAGAAGGGACAACAGCTGGGATCAGTCATGGTCTTCTAGTCAAGACATGTTTTTCTCTCTCCCTTTACCATCCACAGTGTGTTAACTGAACCATTTGAGCCTTTAGTGTTGGCTTTGGTATAATGAAAATATGGCTTTTCAGGAGTGCCCACACAATACAGTGCGTGGAATATCCTTGCATAGAAGAGCCAAATGTGAAATCATTGTGGCACCTCTGATGAGGGTCTTCTAGCATTCACTTTGTGTCTCAGTTGTCTGTACTTGTTGCCTAACTGTAGTCCTGCACATACACCCAAATAAGCGATACTCCAGCTGTTATCCATCTCCCTGTCTCAGAGAGAAAAGGCGATATGATATCCATCAGGTCACTGTGGCAGCAGATTTCCACATACTTCTCTGTGGTCTTTCTGCACATGGAAGCCAATTTAATGCAATGCCTCCTGTGGTCAGCCTGCCTAAATGTGCCTATATAGAAAAACAATCCACTTTTCAAACTGAACATCCAGTGCAAGGCAAAGTGGTGTGCATTAGAAGTTACCAGTAGGTTACATGACCCTATGACCTTCCTTTCTCGTGACCAAGAGCATGGATGCTGCCCTACTTGGGGAGCACTCTGTACGTGAAAAAACCCAAGAAAATGGAAGTCCAAGACAGCATTTTGTGAAGACCTTGTTTATCTCTGCGTAGTGAGGGGTGAAATTCTGGACTCTGAGGAAAGTGGATTGGAAGACACGGTGTATTTCATCAGACAAATTACTCCACCTGAAGACCTTGCTGAACGGATACAGACTAGGATGCACACTATCTCCAGCCTAGCATGACTCTTGTAAGCAATTTAAGAGTGGAAGGTTAAAAAAACACCTTTTTGCTCTGCTTCATTATGTAAGACTAAGCATTTGAGACATACTTCTATGTGGTTTTACTGCCTATAATAGGTGCAAGCAGACTGCGGTTACTACTCACTATAGGAGGAAATTTCACTTGTAATCACATTCTCACAATCCATTTACATCAGTGTTTTATAGAGAGTTACCTGTAATTTATTTTCCTTCTTGAATTTTCAGGGTATATTATAAGACACCTAGCAAAAAAGATTTCCATGAAGTCCTGTAAATATTTTTATGAAGAACTTCTAAGCTGGCAGTTCATATGTTTATAATTAGAGGAAGGGAATTTTGTTTTACTTGGATAGGTGGTTCAGTTTTTCAATTGAAAACAAAACAGAGTATATTTTCTAAAATGTGTAACTTCAAAAGGACCATAGGTGCTAGACTACAATGGTGCTATTTAATGCCACTGTGGTCACATTTTTAACAAGTGAGCAAATTGCAAGCCAAACTCCAGGCTATTTGTGAATAATGAGTCATACAGAACCCTTGGTATGCAAGCTTTTTGCTTTGTTTGCCATCAAAGTAAACTCACTTCAAAAGTAGCTAATACAAAAAGAGGACTGACTAGTGATCAGCCTGTGAGGCACTTGAGTACTCAACCTGTTAGGAAGGTAAATGAATAATACACGGAAACTGGGATTTTTTTCTGCTGCTACAGAGAAATTTATAATCTATCCCATCTCCAGGATGAGAAACTTCACATTTCTTTAAAACCACCATGGTCACAGTACTGGGAATTAATTAATTCCACTGTGAGCTAGACTATTTTACATTTCCATTCTTGGCTATTAGTTTGTTAGTGTCTTTGTTTCCTTTTAAAACAGAAATGCTATTTCAGAGGAAAGGAAGTAGACTCTTTCACAGTGAGAGTTCAGGTAAACTAAGATTATACATGAAACACCCAAAACCCAGCTAGTGGTTGAAGGTTAAGTTTCATCAGGGCCAAAGATGGCCGTAGACAAATATTCAGACATATGATATAATGAGAAATGCGATTAAAAACAGAAGTATACATTCTTCTTGTTTTAAACAAGTGCCTTTTTATTCATTTAACCAAGCATCTTCATGACACCTATTTTTTTTCACTTTGAAGTTGACAGAAGCTAGTTAGGTTCAAGCTTCTGCACAGTTTCTCTAGCTAGTTGTCTCCCCAGAGCTATGTTAAGCAGTCCTTAGCAGTGCCTATATACATATTGCATTGTCCCATCATTTTCAAATCAAAATACTACAGTTTTTAAATAGAAAGGTAAACAGAGGCAAAGAATTGAAGAAGAAAAAAAAAACTGTTGAGAAGGTTCTTAGTAAGAAAATTGAAACAGGAGGGAATGGCATGCAGAGAAAAATGCAAGTTCACACACCAAAGTTAGAGGATTTGGGATTAATTGAAATCCTCAAGTGGTGCATGGTAAGTGACTGCCTATTTAGAGCCAATAGATAGGTTTCCGTGAGGTTAAGGAAGCGAAAAATCCCATACGAAGCTAGTGAGATGTTAAATTCTAATTAGAAGTGTTAATTAAAAAAAAACATTTCCAATTTCATCAGTGAGAGTGCTTTTGTTGTTCTGATTCTCTTTGCTACAGTGAATCCTAAGTATCCTAACTCATTTTGTCCCAATATTATTTACCACTTCTATAGGGTATAAAAAAGTTGACTATGACTATAGGAGCATGGATTATTACAGTGGCACCTACTACAGTCTCTGTGATAAGAGGACTATCAGCACTTCCACTGTATGAGACTTTTCTGGGCTTGAAAAGTGAAGTCATAAAATTCACACTGGACTGAAACTCGGCTACATAACTTACCAGCTTGTAAATAAATGCCCTATAAATTTTATGCATACTAATTTGATTGAGCGTTTTTTAATTAACTATACAAACCCCAGTTTATTTCCTCCAGTTTCAAATGTTGTTCTGTGCAACACTAACTAAAAAATGTTGTTATTCAACTTGACATTTTGCAGGTCATTAGTCCACGGCATGGAATAAATACCCAGAGCACAAAGAATCAGGATGCTAGTGGCAGGTACCGAGGGCTCTCAGTAAAGAGAAACAGGGCCTCTCTTCTCCGGTATTATACACAAAAACTGCTTGCTGCCCATGCAGGGGTCATGCCGTGCTCCTGCAAGAAGGTGGGATGGTAAAGGCCCAGTAAAGAGGTTACCTGCAGCTAGACAGACAGTAAATTGCAACCCCCAGATTAGTGGCCTACATCAGGTACCTGCCCTGGAGAGGCGGTCAGCTAGATCCTTACCGCTCGTCAGTGAGGGCTCTGAGTTAGGGGCACAGTCAACATCTTCACTTGTAGATTCATAATAACACTTCTATAGTACATCTTGGTGATGATTACAAATTAAACCACATAAACTCTTACAAAACCCATTATATATCTATTTTAAAATACATATTTAAAAAATTATTTCACCAGTTGTATCTACAAGCACAAATCATTACTAGTTTATATATTGATTCACATTCCTCTGTGCTTCAAGTGGTTCAAAAAAGGAGACGCATTTTAAATACAGACAACTCTGAAAACTACAAAAGTTAGGGAGCCACAAGGTATGGCTCCTCTTGGAGTGATGGTTTTCCTGCTCAGTATGGGATGAAATTTGAAGTATTTTAAATATTTTAAATACTAAGTATTTAAAAAGTATTTTAAAATACTTCTTTTGAAGTATTTTGCAAAAGAAATCCAAAGCCCCCTAGAAAAAAATGCCAACCAAACCAAACAAAAAACCTACAAAAAAACCCCAAACAAAAGGCAGGAAAGAGAGGTACCTACTCACCATACAGGTCAGTAATAACTGTGGGGCTAAGAATCCTTGCCAGCCAAAAAAAAAAAAGAAATAGCAATTTGCTGACGTTATAGAAAGGCAACAGCTTCCTAGAAGTTTCAGCCTCCTGGAAGTTTCCTACTCTCTCTCTTTTGTGTGTGTTCACAGCTCAGACCATGAAAGGAACATACAAAGGCTACTCTTATACTTCAATGCAAAACGTCTTCCAGATAATTTGCAGGGTAAAGCATCAAACCTGCTTCTGGAGAAGATGAGGAACACATACAGACACCAAAGGCATGGAGGTGGTGATTTCTAGCAGAAAGATAGTGACATCTGTGAGAGACATAATGCCTTAAACCTCTACAGCCTTGCATTAGGGAACGTCCACCTATGTCTAACGATGCAGGAAAACTAGAAATGAGATAACTTGATCTGGTTTAGGCAGAGCACAAGAACATGAGATGCTTTCATTTTGCATGGCTTAGCCAGAACCCTGTTAGAAAGACCTGAACATGATGTTTTCTCACTAGAATTTATATACTGGGCATGGAAAAAGATTTCCCAGTGGAAATCTTTATAAACATGAATTTTCTTGCAAAAAACTTCATTTCAAGAATTGAAGAACTGAGAATGAAAAAACACTTTGATGGAAGGTCTCTGTCCAGTTTTATCTTGTACGTTTGGGCTTGCCTAGCTTAGGAGGGTAGTCTTGCATACTAACAAAGGACCACAGCACCTACAGAAAGGTAAAGCAGCAAGCAACTGACTTGATTTTTATGACTTAACACATGTAAATGTATTTAATCTAATGCTTTGTCATGTATAATTCAGTAAGTTAAGGCTAGCTTCTGGTGGCAGATCAAAACTACGACAAATATATATACAATTCCCCTGAGAAAATGTAAGATCAAATTCTGTATTTCACTTCATCTGAAAAGGAAGGATCATTAGAAAAGAATGTTTCAAAAGTGTAAGGAGTCTTTAGGATTTTATGTTTTATACCGCATAAAGGTGGGGTAGTTTTCCAGCCTATGAACTGTCGTCTCTTTTCTAAAACATTTCCGGATAATTGGCAATATTTATACCTGTATTCTTTAAAAATTCTGCCTCTCTGCATTCCCCTCATTTTAGTACATAATTAGAAATTGTTATTCTCTGTATAGCAAGCAGTTTCTTTTCTTGGCACAATTACTGGACTGTATCTTGTAGATTTTTCTCTGAAGTACTGAAATGGAAGGATACCCCCATTAGCCCTTGCCCCCAGCTCCCTTAACTCTCCAGGCAAGTTTGATGAGTCACACTTTTTCCTTTAAAGCTTTAGAATCTCGTGCCAAATTCAAGCAGCGTTGCCAACTCCAGTGATTTTATCATGAGTCTCATGATATTTAAAGCCCTAGCTCCAGTACTCATTTGGTAACATTAGAATCTCTGCTTTCATTAAAAATAAATAAATACATAAAATCAAAGCTTTCAGGCTTCAGAACTGTGACAAAACAAGAAAGAAAACCCACAAACCAACAAACAAAACAAAAACAAACCCCACAGAATATAAAGGGCTCAAAGAAACCCAGACGGCAAATAAAAAAAGAATCCTATTTAATAGAAAAATCTTGCAATCTGTAAGGTCCTTTATACAATTCATTAAAAAAAAAGAACCCTACTTAACAGAAAAATCTTGCAATTTGTAATGTAATTTGTATGATGTAAGGGGCTTCCCTTATGGTTTTGGAACAGCTGAGGCTGGAAATACTGAAATTATCACTCATGGTAGGGAAGCACCACTAGCGTCATGTGAAGCGAAGAGTGTGACCTAAAAATAATTTGATACTCTTAATCATACTACTTACATAGTTCCTGGCTTCTGAGTATAAGCCATAGACAAGAGCTCAGGAAGACCTTAAAGCTCTGTGTTGCTTTACTGTTCCTTGGTCACTGTGGCAAGAGGGGGACTGGGGCATGATATGGGGTGTAGCTGTGTTCGAAGTCCCAGGTAACCTTTGGTAGGGTGGTTGGGAAGATTATAAATGTTTTTATGACACCACTCAATAGGAAATGTCCACCTTCCTGTCTTTGCAGATCTCCAACAGCCATTGGCAGGGAAGGAGGGGAAATAATCCCAATAGACACCTGAATTCACTTCTAACATGGAGGAATGACAACTTCCTGCTTCTGTGAGATCCTTTGTAGGCTTACAGGGAGCACATCCTGGCATAATATCACCAAAAGGAGATCATCTTTCCAAAGCCTGTCCATCACCTTCTGGAACGCCATTTTTCCTCAGATATAACTTAGTGCTCTCAGCTTTCTTGGCCATCAATATTGTTAAACTGTTTGATTGTCTGAGGCAATGTCCCTTGTCTAGTCAGCGCGTTTACAACAACCTCCACATTGTCCATTCTTTGTTTTTGCCAACACAATGTTGTACTGTCACCTTTTAAACGTACCTCTACTTTCCTTGAAAGCTGACTATTCTTCTTTCAGAAAAAAGAAAGAAAATGAAATAAATAATTGTAAATATTGGACTTTAATGCTGCAAAATATGAGACTGGCCTGTATGTTCTGCCATGTTTGCGGTCATGTTTTTGCCATGATATTTTTTCTAAGGAATATTTCCTGTACAAGTCACCAGGAAAAAACCCAACACCCACAACCAACAATCAATCAACCAACCAACAAAAAAACCCCCAAGAAACATGGTTATGCAGCAGCTCTGGAAAGCAGGAATAAAATGGATTTTTTAGTGAAGATTTTGTTTTTAACTTTCTCTAGTAGTTTTACTTCATGGAGCGTGGTCTGTTAGCTTCCCCCTAGTGAGGAATATATCTCAAAAGATCAAGATAATTATCAAAATTATGGAAGCTTTATATCAGTGACCATTTATAATTGATAAAAACTCACAGGAGTAGGTTTTGAGAAATGTTTCCAGTAATTTGTATATCTGCTCAGAACTTTTACTACAGGATGTTCTGCTTCTGTATCAAAGATGTCATGAGGCAGAGTAAAGCAAAACAAGCCAACTGACCACGTAACCAGAAGTTTAAAATGCAGAAATGCTTTGACTAGAATCGCTTAAGCTTTTCAGTCTTGGGAGGACCTGAGTTGATTTTATTTCAGGTTCTTCAGCTGCTTTTAAATATTCTGGGCAGATTATATTTTAACTCAATAGTAAAATGCAGATTAGCTATCAGCCTTGAAGAGAGGAGGTAAAGATAATCTGGTTAGATCTGCTGATTCATCTCTGTGTAGCTGACTCCTGAAGTGTACCACTCTGATGATTTTGGATTCTTGTGGATCTGACTTTCAAGTGACATTCTCTTCCTTTTATAAATGGACAAAATGCTTTGGGCTGATGTAACAAAAACAAGGCAACAGAGAATTTGTCCTTCTTAAAAAGGCTGTTTGTAGCTTCATCGAACTAATACAATCACCTGTACTGTTAAAAGTCATCTTTCTAAAATATGTTAGTTTGTCTCATTAAGTCTTACATTCACAGCCTGAGCTATGAGAAAAATACCTCCTCTTTGCAAATTCTCCAAATACCCTGGAAAACCTAAGATTTTACAAGATGACAGAAAGAATACAATCATTTTTGCTTTGAGACATACCCCATAAAATATGACAGTTTTGAAGAAAGGAAAGTGTCATTCCATCTTGAATCAAATTTTGAATACAGTAGCAATGAAATTATCACTTCTCTCACACAAATACGTGAACAATGAAAGTTTCACACAGCTCCAAGTTTAATTTGGTAATGGAAAAATTGCCTACTGCTTAGAGAAGCCAGTGTGAATACTACTGTTTTGTAATGAAGTCCGCATTATAATATTTGATTGTATTCTGAGGGGTTTTGTGCAGCAAAAATACCCACTGATGTAAAAATGAAGACAACCAGTTGGGCTATAAGGAGAGCTGAATCAGGCTCTATGCTGGTATTGCCAGGGTTTATTTCTGTCTTGACAATGCATAATAACCATTTCTAGCAGGTCAGGCTCCTATTAAATATCCATTGCAACTTGACTTTTGGCAAAATACGTAGTTTTACAAGGGAAACAAAAGCTGCAATTCTCTAAATGAAAGCAGAGAATACGTTGAGCTTAATGTGGCTTTTCTTGCCAGAGATGATTGGTGAAGCCCATCTATTAAGCTTTATTTATTTAGTAATTGTGCAGCAGCTTTCCAATTCCATGCTGACTTCCAGGAATGAAGAGTTACAATAATAATATGCAGTACATTGCGTGCTTTTTTCTCACTAGTCCTCTTGCCTGATGGCTGGATCAGGCACAGGGCTGGCCTTTGCCCTGATCTGGATAGGAATGTTAGAGAGGTTACTTCTCTATTGCTTTTCTTTTCAACAAAACACTATTTTCCACACTCATTCACTGAAGATGTCTTTGCACATGATGTCAAAACAAAAACAAACAGCCTCTGCCAAAGCTGCATCCCACTCTGCTCTTGATATCATCCATTAACATTTTTCCATTACAAACTTCATTTCAGAATCTGAATTAAGCAGCAGATTTTGAATTGAGGTCTAGAGACGAATTATTTCAAAGTTTTGTAGGAGTTAGGAACTGAGGCCAAAATCAAAACATCAGCCATGTCATAAAATGTGGGGCATACTATAAGAAAGAGGAAGAGGATTCTATTTTTGCCATCAAGTGCTCTTGCTCAATTGAGGCCAAAATAAGTATATGCAAAATTAAAATGTCTGCTGATGGAATTTTATATTGATTTGGTTTTCCATTAAAACATACTCTTTTCTTCATCATCTTATTTTCTGTATTAGTCAGGAAGAAGTTTGCTTTCATAAATTTTCAATTGGTTTCATAAACTCTTTATTTAACGAAAAAACTATTTCATTTAATCCTTCACCTCTCCAATCTCAGCATACATGGGCGTCCTTTTTAGTCTTTTCTTATCTTCATGTTCTCTCACCAGCCTCATTCCCAATAGGCCACTAGTGCCTCCAAAACCAGGAAATCCCATTTTGCAGTATATAGTCCTGCTATAGCAGATTAGCAGCATTTCTTTCTTCTTCCCCAATGGCCTGGATCATCAAAATACAATCTACTCTCAAATAGAATTACTAAATTTTTTTAGTACAGATAAGGCAGACATCAAACAAATATTGTATTAGTTGTCTGCAAAACACTAAGACACAAACATTGATCTCTCTGTAGATTTTCTTCAAACCTTTATTTGGTTGTAATTTCAGTTATTTAGCACAAACAAAACCATTTTGGTTTAGTTCTTATCAACATCAGTGTCTTTCTTTGCAAACCTCTTGAATCAGCATTCCTGCCCCAGTGATTACAGATACTCCTGATGATAGGAAACACTGCAACTGCTGTTCCTGTGTGGGCATCTTATTTTTTGTGGCACTCATTCTTAACTGCTGAATCAGAAGAAACAGCCTTCTGACACAGACAGTTCAGACTTCATCACTAGCTGCCTGCTTTCCCTTAGGATGGGGTGGGGATTTTTTGGTAACCGAAGGAAAAGAAAATTCTAAAAAAAATAAAAATAAAAAAAATAAAAATAAAAAAAATCCAGTGCGGAGGCTACAGCTGGGATCAAAATTTTTCCAGCCTAGAGTCAACTCACAAAACCCCATTTAGTCAAATCCCAATTTCAATGGCCATCAGCACTTTCACCTCTTTCCTTCTGTTTTCCTGATCCGTTGGGAAGAGATGTGACAGCCTCACTCCCTTGATTATTGACTCTCACATGATTGAAAGCCAAAAATATTATCCCACAAAATAGTACCTGTACAGAAAAAACAACCTGAATTAAAACATTTCCTGATTCAGTTCATAGAGAAAACTCACACTGATTTCCAGGGAAATTCAGTGAGTAAATCAGTGGCAAGATAACGGCCTATGCAGCAAGATGGCTAATTATAGCAAGACAAAATGGAGGAACAATTCTTGTTCTGCATTACACTTACCATGTGTTATCCTGAGTCCTCACTACTTTGCAGGCAGTAATCCATTAAACTCTGCAGCATTCTGGTAATATTAGTGAGAATGTGGAATTACTCTATCAGAGAAAAATTGTTTATACAAAGGCATCCGTTCTACCAAAATAAATATATTTTATTATATAAATATGGGAAGGAAAATAAGAATTTTCTGAAATAAGGTCACTCATGCGGCAGTCTGTGAAACATAAAATCTTTGGTATGTTTTTCACATAAAACACTGTTCCAAATGCGAGTGGATCTGTAACCTCAGAGATTAATAAAAAAAATCCTTTTCTTTGGTTTGTTTGTTGTGGTTGCTTTTATTCGGGTGATGAAAATAGAACAAAGCAGACTATGTTCAAACAGCAGTTATTCAGTCGTCTTTACAGATATTGTCTGAATCTAATTGGATTTTAATGAAATGATATTTCCTTTGTGATAAGTACATAAAAATTATGTTTTTAATTAACATCACAAGGTATAAGCTATAGATACCAACCCTCAACTGAAATAATATTACTTTAATGTTTGCTTCATTAAAAAAAGGACAGAAGTAATAACAACGTAGCAAGAAACGTGTGTAAACTAACTGGACAATGATTAGTGCTGGACCCTTTTCATCCCAAGGAGCAGAGCAATTTTCCTGATGTCTTTTTCATTTCCTACTTCTCGATTCACTAGTGCTTAGCCATGAAAGAGTTTACAGAGTTTATTTATACACTTGAAATTTATTTTTTGGGGGAGCAGGCACTTGGACTGGAATATCAATATGCCAGGCAGAATATAAACTAAAATAGATTTTCAAGGAGGCGTTGTAAGTGGTACAATTAAAAATAAAAAAAAATTTGTAAATGAAAAGCTATGAAGAAGCAGTGATGTCCTGGCACAAAGAACCCTTGGGATATTATGCTCCTCAGTGATTATTTCTCTGGCCTGTTACAATGTAAGACTAGAAGTATGGCCATAGTAGGTAAAACCAACAGTCTAGCTAAACTTTCCTGTCCTGTCTCTGGTAGAGGCTGGTACTGATCTTTCGGAAAATAATATGGCAAGTGTAGACTGATACGTCATCTCAGTGTCTGCCAGTTAAAAGATTCGTTGTCCATGCCAGGAAGATCTATTTGATCTGTTTATTTAAATAACTCCGGAGTGAAGAAATACCACTTCAAGGTACCGCTTCCACTTGTACTCCCCAAGAGATGAGAGAATGAGCAGTCAGGAACAAGGCCAAAAAAAAAAGAGCTTTCTCCTCAGTGTCTTTATTGTGCTACCCACTGGGCACAAAATCATTAGCATGTTATTTTGCTTCTGCAGCAACAAGAGAGTGAGGGAAACAGTCAGGACACAGAGCTACTTCTGCTCCTGGGTCAGAGCAGCCCTTTGTTGCCCTTTTTAGTAGAGGCTTGACAGTAAATTTAATATAGTGTGAGACACACATCAAACAGATGGCAGTTCAAGGTATAATGCACGGTATACAAGTGGGCAAGTGAGCAAAGAAAAAGAGCTAAGTAGGCTCAGAAGTTTAAGCCACAGCAAGTTATTTATATTTCCAAGGTGTTCATCCTGGCAAGGAACTGACAGTGAGATTCCCCTCAGCCAGAATCTGTGCTAAGTGGAGCGAAGGAAAATAACTTTAAAAATTTAAACTGTATGTTGTAACATAGACCAAAAACTGAAGCTAGATGGTTTGACTTGCGCCAAGCTCTACAGTCTGTCTCTACAGCTCTTTGTGTTAAGTGGGATGAGGTGGGGTGGCTCATGTCCTTGAGGTAAGGAAATCAATCTTTTCTTGTAGCTTTTTCTTTCTGCTTGTAATTTTTATCCAAAGGAAGGATTTAGAAATACGAGTCTACATTTTAAAGGCGTACGGTGTGGTGGACATAAGAGAGCATCTTTGCCTCGTCACTTCACCCTGGATCAAGTAGATGAACATATTCTTGCCCAGAAATATTCAGACCCTTTTCTTCCAGCAACGGCTTCACTTGGTGCTCACTGAGACTCCCACAATTTATTCATACTGAAGTACACTTACCATTATGTATCTGCAGTATCATTATTTGAGTTTGTTATCCTGTAACATTAGCTTAAACATTTTATAAACTGCTGTGCAGGTGACAAGTTTATTAAACCGGGAAAAATAATCATTGTACCAGAGTGTTAGTTAGGCTGTGTTCGCTACAAGTTTCACAAAATTCTACTATATTTATCTTATGATAAAGAAGGACTATACTTCCCCATTGCTCAAGGGTCATAAATTTAAACATTCAGACACTCAAGAAAGAAGTGTCTGGCAAATAGAGCATTGTTTTGCTTTTGTTAAGGTTTTGGTTGGTTGATTGGTTGGTTTGGTTTTGTGGTATGTTCTTTTTATCAAGATAAATATTTCTTTTTTTGCTTGTTGTAATTTTAAAATTTTGAAAATGTCAAGGAAGCTGTGGGAAGGGACTTTAAATCATCCAAATACAGAGGATGCAACTTGTTGTAATATTTATATTCAGCCTTGACCCCCAATCCTACACTCAGAAATCCATTAGGTATCCAGACCTTTCTGGACTTGTACTAAGGAAGAAAGGAAGGCTACCATCTGGCCCTTTACCTCAAATTGCAAAACTAGTCAAATAAGGTTAACATTCTGATCTATCTGAATATTAGCTTTCATAATTTCAACCAAAATGTCTTCTAACAATACAAGACATATCTTCCTCATGTTGAGAGCCTGTTTATTAACATCAAGGATATAAAAAGGGATTTTCAAGTTGTTCAAAGACATCTAACAAACTGTATGATACATTTTACACTTATCTCAGCTGAATCATGCTTTTCACCACAAATTAGACTGCAGTCACCTTCATGTAGGTATACACTGAATGTGATACAGTAATAAGCTCACTTTGATTGGGAAGTCTGGAAACTACCTTAGCATATAACTGATAGCAATATTAACAGTAAATCTTCTAATGAGAGTATAGAGAATTACAAGCAAATTAGTTTTTTCCCATACTTTTAAAATAAAATGCAATGATTTGAAAACAAACAACAGAAATCACTACTCTAAAAGGAAATTTTTAGGTCACAGGCCTTTTCTTTATACCTAGTCTTGCTTCTTCAGTGTGTGGTCTAAAATATTCCATTGAAACGGAAGGTTGAAACTGCAGTTCCTCTTTTAAGATAGTTGTAAAAAAAGCATTAAACTCCATGCAGGATCTGGATATATTAAATAATTGGAGTCTCCCAGCAAAGAAAACATGTGTCAGTGACAGAACTAGAAATGTATCTGAATCTGCAAAGGCATTTTGAAACTAAGTATGAGAATGTTTATTACCTATTGCTTCTTCTAACTGGATAAACCTACAAGATCCCATATTTTAAGCTAGCCATACGAGAATAACAAAACCGATTGCTATGGTCTTAATAATGTACATATGGTCTTTCAGACTAAAAATGTTTTATCTCAATGTTCTATTGGGAAAGTCTGATAGGATTATCTTCTATCACTGTCTTCACAATGGCAATACTGCCCAAGAGTATGCAGTGCACCCTATATCATCCCAGCTGTGCAAAACCCTCACTGTTTATGGAAGATACTATTGTGCAAGTAAAATATTTTTTTATAAAAATATCGTAAGGGAGGGGGATGGATGGGAGAGCTACAGCGTCAATCATTTAGCCTTCAAAGCATTCATGCTGCAGTGAAATGGAGTTTGATCTGCAGGCAGTGCAAGTAAGGAGGTATTTACAAGCAAGGTAGAAACTGATAACTACTTAAAGGCAGTGAAGAAGTCTGGCCAGTACTCCTACAAATGAAATTAAAGATCTGGAAACCCTGCGTCAATAAACTTTTAACATTGAAAAGATGGAGGCCCAATTTTTAATGATGTTTTCTCCAATAAAATTTTAATCTCTTATGAATACTCATTTCTGTCTTGACAACAATTTTAGCAAGCAATTCAGAGCTGCCTTATAAAGCTTCAGCAATCACAGGCAGAAACAGAGCTGCAAGTATTGGCTCAGGTCAATAAAGCTCCTTGACAGCTCTGAGACAATATTGTACTTTTAGCAGTCTAGAAAGCACCCAAACGTCAAGGGGAGATATATATAAATAAAAGATCGATTTTTGAAATACTTGATGTATCAGGGTCATGTGACTGTAGATCCAGCAAAAGTTGTGCTAGTTGTTGACTAAGCTAGTCTGAGTCTAAAAGCCACTAAAATATTGTCATATTTTAAATCCCTGAGTTTTTAATAAGTATGTTATTAATTAAAATGTTACTAAAAAAAGTATACGCTACTTACTTCTAACTTGTGACTCAACAAAAAAAAGCTTGAATTTTTAGTACCTTTTAAACTAATTCATATCACTATCATTAAAGAGTGAGAAAACTACCATTATATCAGCACTCATCCCCAAAACATTGCTGACTACACTCATCAGACTTTTCTCATCATCACAAAAATTGTTCATGACTGAGCATTTATTCTTGCAAAATTTTTATTCCTGCTAAACATGGAGCAAATTGTATACGGTCTTGAAATGTCTCTTGAGCAAACAATCTGGAGCTATTAATAAACAAAATGTGACATGAAAAATCAGGGTATTTCAAGTGCCCTAAAAGACATTTCTTGGCAACTGCCTAATGACTTATTTGTAAAAATATTTATATATTATCTTTTTTTGAAACATACCGACAATTCTGAAAGCTTCACACTGTTATCATTGATTATTCATGGTCTTCCATTTTAAAAGTTTTAGGAAATATAATAGGAAAAATAAAGTTAGCTCAGCTAATCCAGTCACCAATATTAACAAAAGGTAGTAAACAGGCAGTATGAACAGTTCTCAAGTAATATACAGAATGCAGATGTGTCCAGTAAGTGAACAATTTTTAGAGGTGATGCTCTTTTTACCCTCTTATGTTGCTTGGGTTTTGTGGAAAGTAAAATATATACTATAAATGGAAATGTGAAACTAACCTGTGAAACATTTATTATTCTGATCACTTTACCTGTCCAACAAAACTAGTTTTCTCTTACTTTATCTGTTTTTGTCTTTTTAATAGTATTTGCTTTACAGCATTCATCACAGCAGGTCCATGATCATAAGGATGATCCTGATCGCAATATTGCACTGGTAATAGTAATGGACAGGTAATAGTAGGCAAAAGCTTACTTGCTTTTGCCAATCAATGAAAGAGAAACTGGAAAAAACAAAGAGAAAAAGAAAGACTTTTTGTTTGATTTCCTGATACTAAATGTTGACAGTGAAAAAATTTTAATTTTCATTTCCATGCATGATTTTTGCACCTTACCATGAACCCCCAAATCCTCCAGTAATGCTTGTGTGTGGCACAACAGACCCAAGACTGTATGAAGTATTGTTGATTTGACAAGACGAGGGAGCACGGTTGCCACAGTATATCATGCAAAGTGCCATGGAGAGCGAGCTTGACGGGTGCATAGCACCTGTGCAGTGCTTAGGATCAACCCTGTGACATAGCTGCACATTTGGTGAACATTGCCACTGTACCCAATGTGGGCACCCATGCCCTCTTCACAGTGCACTCACTGACTAACAAGAGTATCCGCAGCTAGAGGAGGTTTGCCTCTTCTCCATTCTTGCCTTCGCTGTTACACCCAGGTCGCTGATTGGGAGCTCATTTGGCCTGGAGGAGGAGGAAAGGGGGCTGTTGTCCCCCATCCGAGTGCCTGGGAGTCCTTCCTGCAGTCACCCTGGTCCCTGGGCGACCTCCCCTGGGACTCTCGAGACATCCTGCCAGGAGCACTCACCGGTAGCAGCAGCAAGACTCAGGATTTGTGAAGAGGAGGGAAGTCAACCCCGGTGTAGCTACATCTTTATTGCTTGTTGCGCTGACACTGGTTTCCCACGTGTAGACAAGCCCTCGAGCAGACACTGCTGTAATGCTTACACTTCCATTAAAGGAGCTCACAGAGCTCGCCTGTTCCTGGCACTTGTCCTGGTTCCTTGGTCCTTCCAGAAATTGCCAAATTAAGATGTAAAGGAATGAAAGAGTAGCTTTTCACTTCCTTGTCATTTCAGTGGGTTCCTGCAGGGTTTGTGCCAACTCAGATGCTCAAGTCATATTTGATTAAGCTAAGTACAATCAAGGAAGAACATTTCCAGGCCAACTCTAATAATTAAATAACAGAAACAGTACTACCAAATCTGTTGCCCATCATGGTATGCAATCAGAGTGCTTATGCATGTAAAGTAATTACAACCGTGGTTATCCCAAGCATAATTCTTTACTATTAAAGGCAGTAGATTTTGCAGCGTATTCCCCTGATGTGTAATCCTACTGTTGATTTTTTTTCTATATTCTGCTAGGAATCATATAAAAATGCTGCAACTCAGAGGAGAGAGTAGTCTAAATATTCCATCTGTGGTAATGTTGGTTGAATCTTATGAATCATGTTGATTTCTTTTTGATTAAATAAGATGTTTTATTTCAGAGTAGATGTCTACATATTAATAAACTCTTAACAATGCTACCTTATAGCGTCAGTGCTAGTAGATAACAGATTGTAGATTACGAATGCATATTTGGCATAGGCAACAGTGTTCAATGGCATGAGGTATCCTAACAGATTCATCTGGTTTTCAATCACTTTTGACTGCTTGCAAATACGATACCTCTTTCAGTAGGTGTCAGAGTTTGCAGCTCTCTGCCATGAACTTAGACAAATTTTGTGACAGACTGTTGTCACTCACAGCTGTTTGTGTCTTAAAAGCTGCTAGTAAACAATTGTCAAGGAACCAACCTCGCGTACGCCTAAGGAAAGTGTGTTCTGAGTGAGCCACCATTTGGATGTCTTTATGTTCTAGCCCAGATTCACTCCACAGCTTGTGTTACACTAAACTTAACTTACTTCAAAGTTAATCCTATTTGATCCTTAACATATTTACAGTTGGGCCAATTTATTTTGGATATATTGTCTGCTTAATTCTATTGTTTTTCATATAGATAGTGTATACATTGTCATACTTAATATGTATGGGATATATGTGTGTGTGCATGTTTGTGCAGGTGTACATACATATTTTGCTATTGCAGCTCTGATTATTGGGCAGTTAGTAAACGAAGAGCAAGAAAAACAATGACATTTTGAGAATTAAAATAAAAAAGTATTTGGCATGTTTTATATGAAGCTGCATCCTTAATCATTATATCTCAATACAAGTTGCTGTCTGAAAAGTCAGCATAAGGGTAAGAAATCTAGGATTAGTGTTTTGAAAAACACAGTTGTCATTTCAAATTATATCAGATGACTTGAGATCAGTGTGTGGTGGTGGTCGTGAAGAAGGGCTGCTCTTTTCATCAGTATTTACCTGACATCTACTATATGTTAGAGATTTTAAATACAGCTTGTCCAGGTGAGTGACTTCTGGCATGGACTCTGTCAAAGACCACAATGTAATGTAAACAAATAAGTACATTTTAAGTAACAATACCAGCGTTACAGATTAAGGCTTCAAAGCAAATCTTGGCTTTAATTCCCGTTTTTGCTGTAGGAATAATTCTTACTGAATACTGAAATCCTGTTACACCTTACCCTTCCAGATGACTACCTGGGAGCCTTTTAGCCTGACTACATTTCAGAGTGAATGCATGCAGAAACCAGCAAGATGATGAAAATCAGTGTTCCATAAACTATAGTTGTCCACTGTTCCAGATTAATTTTAATAATTTTCAGTTTGCTTTATATCATATCACTGAACATATGGCAGCAATTTTAGAAAAATAACAGGTTCTTAAGAGTATCTGTAGAGATCAGCACACAACAAAATCCTCATATGCACATACAGATGAACCAGAGAAAGTTTCGATTCTGCATCCTAACTGCTCAGCTTTAGTGCTCATCTGAGTATGATATCTCATTGTGACAGATACCCATGGGATCAGAGTCACTTATATCATCCATTCTTCCATGCATACTCTGAAAAGACCAGGTAGAGAAAACAGGGAAAACTGTCTTTTTTTAGTGTATTCCTCTAGAATTTGGACCATAGTTTGTGAGGGCAACACATCTTTCTGGAGAGGATTATTAATTAGAATGCCACTCCAGCTGTAACAAGTAGACTTCAACTGTAACTCTAATAACCACTGTGTCTAGACAACAGTAAATTATGCTTGCCTATCAGATACCAGATCATTTTTAGTTTTCTGTCTAGAGGAGCTTGTGCTAAGGTCATCTGGAGCATCTTTAGCAGAGCTATGGGCTACTTGTAAATCACTACTAGTTCCACCATTTTGTAGGGCTTACTGGTTTAGAAATAGTCACGCCTATAATCATGCATAGCTAGTGAAAAGTCATAGGGATAGATATGAACAGTACCATCACACAATTTCCTTCAACTTTTTTTTGGCTCATACTGTGCCTTGAACCTACCATGAGACTGTAAAACTTGCAGTGAAACAGTGCAATCCATGGGTGGTAGAAACTTCATTAAATATAAATATTAAACAGTACAAAAATCCCATGTGTCTCAGCTGAACAGGTAATGATATATTTACCTATGATGGTTACCTTTTACTATTATGCATTTAAGTACAAGAACACCATGCTATTGAATGAATAGCCAGTCTGTCACCATATAATTCAAAAGAAAAAGAAGTAACATGCGTTGTGCTCAAAGCTGAGTAAAGGTCATCTTAGCATTAATAGGTGTTGTATTTTATTTTAATTTCCCAAGGTTCGTGCCAAGGAGCTGTGCATTCCAAAAATGTCCGTTCATGGTTATGCTTAGTTCAATAAACTTCTCAGCATAATATCATGTCACTAATGTTTACCATTCGTATTGAAGGTTAAATTAGTAAAAACAACAAAAAGGATGCACCAAAAATCTTCAGTTCAGTTCCATTTGACTGAACTTTCACAATGGCCATTTCTTCTTCTTTCACTTCCCCACAGCCACCCTTCCTTGATCAGTCTCTGTTTATATTCTACTGGTAGGATTCCAGTTCAACTGCAGGGTCTCTTGAGAATAGGCTGACCTAGGAAGCACTCTAAACAGTTTTATGCAGATAACAAGCTGGTCTACTAGTATTGAATACACAGGTTAGTGGGTCTCCTATAAAAAAAAAAATATTCAGCTAATGATGCCTCAGTTCAGGATCAACAATCGTAGGGAGTTTTGACACTTTGAGTTCAATGTTCCATCGTATTATGATGGGAACATTAAATCTGAAATTTTTGACTTTCTGCAATTATAAACTCAACTTTAGGCATAGCATTAATGTCATTATTTGCATGAAATAATATATGTAAAGGAGGAAAAAATCAAAGCAAGATAGAGGCTAGTTATTTCTCAACAATTTTGTCTTCTTTTATATACCACTTTTTTTCACTCTAAATGAGCTCTTATTTCTTCTTTACAGAGCAACTGTGGTGCTGCTGATCCTCCTTGGGATACTGTTGGGATGTGAACCTGAGATATTTAGTAGCCCTGATACAGCAAAACATTTCAGTACAAACAGTAATTAAGGCTATTCTGAAGGCAATTCATGTTTATCCATATACTGTAGGAGGCAACTAATGTCAGCTTGTTTTTCCTGAACAAGATAAAAAGACACTTTTGCTATTTAAGTGAGAAAGCACCCCAAACCAACCAACAAAACCAAAGACAAATAAACAGCAAACTCCAAGATCTCTCCTACAGAGTAGCTACTAAAGAGAGGGAAAAAAAATTCACACCACTTAATCACAGGCACCTATTTCAAGAGAGTAGCAGACTCCCTTCATCATAAACAGAGGGAGACAAATTCCTCCAATGATTCAGAACTTCTGCTTAGGCACTGACCTTAAGCACTTAAGCACTCAAGCACTCAAGTTCTGTGCCTAAAATTAGATGGTGTGAAAACCCTGAAGTCTATTGATAGCCATAATGACATGACTCATAAATCTATTTAATTCAGTGCAGCATTCAGTAGAACTGAGTCCCACCTGAGACCTTGAGGTTCTAGCATGTTATGTATGGATCATAAAAAAATGCACAGGATTTCTGTCACTTAAATTTAACTATGCAAAAGATCAGCATCTCCAATTAATTCTGGTTTATATATCTATTTTAGAATAGGATCAACTGTCCCTTGGAAGTGGCTAATTCTCTGATGACTGTAAATGGAGATTAGAAAATTAGCTTGGACCAGATACCCAACTTCCATGTGGCTGTAGTTAAGTGAGTTGAATCTTACCCAGCATGATTAGAACCACAGTTTTGTTACAACAAATGCCAGAAGAACTTACAGACTGGCCCTGATGCATATTAAAGCAATGTCAAAAGTCACTAACTAAAAATAGCCTTTGTTTCCAAAGACTGCTGAACAATGATCATATGAGTGCTACAATAATAAGGTAGTCAGTTTGAGTAGATAATAGGTATTGCCATATTCTTGTACAAGTCAGAGTGGTACCATATAACATCCACTTTGCATATGTTTAAATGACATCAAAACCAGTTTCTCTCAGCTTTCTCCTTAAAGGCAGAGACATATGCACTGAACCTCCAAGGGTAAGATGTAGGCCCTGTAGCACCATTTATTTCCATTTTAGGAATGCTTCTTATAGTAACCGACAAATAAAGGACCCTTCTTTCAGTGACTGGGAAGTAAGAAAGGAAATGTTTGAAGGATTAATGGAGAGAGAAACTTCCTGACCTTCTTCCTGTATAGGCTGGGTTACAGGAATGTCCTCCTTCAGAGAACATGTAGGCAAAGAGCTCATCTTAAATAAAACAGGGTTGAAGAGAAAGAGGAAAACATTTTCTTAAATAAAACAGGGTTTAAGAGAAAGAGGAAAATGTTTTTTTTAAAAGTGGCTTTTCTCTACTTCCTAGCTATTCAGAATGTAGAAGGCATGCCTGAATGACCACCCAACACATTTCTTCTGGGGAAGAAAAAACCAAAACCAAAACCTAAAAAAAACCCCCAGAAACACCTGGCAGGAAGCTGTAACTTTATGAAACCTGTAGGTAAGCAAGTAAAATGATTGCAAATCCTGCTGGGCTGAATGACGGAAGTGCACTGAAAGATGCATACTGAACAAAGGTCTAAAGGTTTGCTCTTACCTGGTACGAATTCTGATAGCTGTCCACCAGTCAGTGGTTGGTTACTGGTTTCTTGTATTAGAGGACCACATCACTGCAAAACACACACACACATGAATATACACATAAACATTCAGCAAAATCAAGGGCTGATACCCTATGAAAGCTCTTAAGGCATTGTGTGCTTCTAGGAGCTGCTTAAATAGCACTATAGTTAAACCAGCCTGACAGCTATGTAGAAAATTCAGCAAAAACAGTTAATTGGCAGCTTGTTGTATTATGATAGAAACCAAGTGGCAAACTTTTAGCTTGAACTACAGCTGCTACCAGGTGTTACCCCTACGGTATGTCTCTACATTTAAACTGCTCTCTGTGGGTGTCCTAACAAAGACACTACAAGTCAGTCAGTTCTTTTTCACTCTTTTGAGTGTTTATTTTTGTTTCTAGGAAAGTAGCATCCAGAAATTAGTAACCTGTTGGTTTAGAGCTGGCACAGATATAAGAGCCTCGGCATATCACTGATGTTTAGTGTATGACCACACTGCAATATGCTGTCAACATATGAAATCTAGCTTAAAAAATTAGCTAATTCAGATGCCACAAACCTTCTAGCTGGAACAACAGGGAGCTCAGCAGGTGCTTCCTGAGTGAATATTCACCCACCTACTCAGGCAGGCAAAGCTCCATGCCATGCTGAGCTGCTAAACTGCTCTTGGTAGCGATATTAGCTAATCTGGTTGTGCGTCTGCTCTGTTGTGGTCACAGCGGTGACGGTCGTGTAGACACAGACTTGGCTTATTGACTGTGGAGCGCTAAAAGAGTCACAGGGTATTTTTGCCACAGCAGGCAGCTTGTGTGATTCAATCCACGGAGAGCTGTCACTGAGGAAGAAGGTGCTATTTTAATGTCATCAGGATGGAACAGGACTTCGTACCAATTTCCAGCTCCAGTTCCCTGCACAGATGTTAGGGATGTCAGCCTACGTTTCTGCTGTAATTTTTCAAGAAAAGCTTTTGTTTTAAAATCCAAATATCCTGTGTAATTTTTTTTGTGGAAAAGGAAACTCTCCTTGAAACTATATCAGATCCAAAGATCCTTGAGGATCAGTATACTTATAATACATGGATCATTTACACGCTAGACCATATCGTCTCTTTCAGAGCCATCATACTCTAATATCAAGGCCTCCTGTTCACATACTGCACAGAGCTATTATAGACTATTGTGTCAGGCTTGCCTGGAAGAGTGGGGAGCACTTGAATGCATGGATTATTGACGCAATAGACTGTAATGGTATGTCAATTGTCAAGGCCTATGTGGGGATACTTTCCTATGCGGATCATTAACAAAGAAGCTGACACTCTATCATGTCAGTGCAGCTGCCAAGTGCACACACCAACTCTGCATATTAACACCTCTTATGAAATTCTGAATATGGAGAGTGTGTGCCCACTCCTGGCACTTGAAATTCACTCCATTTATGTATGTTTAATAATTACATACGTGCTCATGCTGCAAAAAGCTGGGGCAGCACAAGAAGAAGTGGCGCTCATTTAAAAAAAAATTAAGCAAGAAAGACTATAGAAATGAGCGTTGCATTGCTTTTCTATAGCACTTCTCAACAGTGAACTCAGAATGCTTTACAAACAAAGTAGCTTGTGTTATCCCCAGGTGACTTGTGGCATCCCTATTTCATAGTCAGAGAACTGAGTCACAAACAGTAGTTACAGAGGACACTGAAACTGCAACCAACACTTTGGAGACCCAGTCTAAGACCCCGCTGTACTTGTTACATTAAAAATAGGATATGTTGTGAGAATCTTTAGAAATGCATTGAATTAAACCACATCTCTCTCTCTCTTTTCCTCTTGTGTACTTCTGAGCAAAGAGTTCTGTTTTAACTTACAGCTCTTCTGTCACATGTCCCCTCCTAGGCATTTCCCCTTTCCTCTCTCTTATTAATAAACTTAACTCAGAAAATCTATTCTTGCATCAGTAGACGACAGAAGAATGATGATTATCTTTGGCATGGCCCCTTATGGCCATAAAAAGTAAAAAATGAAACTTCAGGTTGCAACATTTTTGTCCTAATTTGTCTAGAATTTGATACAGTCCTTTATCACCACTGGTAGATAAGAGTAGATTTTACACTTGCACAATACAGTAACTGTAGGTAGTAGATTTTCTGGTTATGGAGATGCACTCTCTTATTGAAGAAAGTCTGTTTTCTGTAGGCTGGAGCATTGGCTAGTTTTTAGGGAGTATTAACATAACCTTTCCTTAAAGGTATAATGTAATGACAATCATCTGCATCAAGACATTACCTGGACAATCTCCATCCACCCTTGAATACTGGAAATTATTTTGAGTCAGTGACTACGATGCCAATGGAAAATTACATACTGCTATGTCTAATGCCAAACCCAGAGGCTGAAGCAAAGCCCACTGAGGCCAGCAAAAAAAATTCTATTGTTGTCTAATGGTCATGAACTCAAGCCCTGGGTTTGGGAAAGATATCCATACAATAGCCAGAAGATGAGGCAGAGAATGGACTTACTGTACCCTCTAAAATTAGTAACACTCTCAAATGTACTTACTTAAGTGAATTTATTAAGTCTACAACAAATTAAAAATTTGTATGCAGCCAGTAAATCTTTCAATAGAATAGCTTGTTAAATTGTTCAGTGTTTGGTTGTTGGTGCTGGTGTTGGAGAGTTGTTTTGGTTTGAGGTGGTGTTTTTTTGGGTGGTGGGGGTGGGCAGGGACACCACAATATTCTGAGAATGATGTCAAAAGGAATGGATAACAGTCCATTGTACATAAATCTGTTTTTATGACAGACTTACTTAAGTGGATACTTCCTTCTGAAAGAGTTTAAATCCAAGTAACTTGTTCAAGTTCCCAGGAATGGAACTGACCTAGCCATTGAAAAAAAGCTACTACAAACTGCTAGGCAAAGCAAAATGAATTAAACATATGAACAATCACAACAACTAGCATTTTCCAGCATTTTTTTGGGGTTTAAAAAGAAGAAGAAAAATAAATCCATACAATGTAAGGACTAAGTATAATAAAGAGTTCTGTTTTATTGTTGCTGAAACTTATTTGCCAAAAGATGGAGAGACCATGAGACAATTACAATAATGGATAATATAAAATAAAAAATTAATTATAAGAAAAGAATGAGACCAGAAGATTCAAAGATTATTGCTGTTAAGTAGCCACAAATTCAGCTGCTTATATGAAGCTTCTGCGATCCGATGGTCTAAAACTTTGGGTTGCGAGACTCACAAGAAAAAACTTTCATGAGGTTCTTTTCCTATTTATCGCTTTAGTTATTTGTAAGAAATAAGCTGTGGAAAATTTTCTTCATTTTATCATTTCTACCTTAACCCAAACAAGAAAGGAAGAAAGAAGGAAAGATAGATTCAGAATTAACAACCAGAAGTTAACTAAACATTTTTCACTTTCATATTTTCCTCAGAATTGTTTCTGGAAAAATATTACTATCTTACTAGAACACTGTCTTTCTACATATAAAATTATTTTTACTGGAAACATATATGTATTTCCTAGTTTGTATAAGCAAGTACCCAATGAAAGCTGGTAGCAGTGGGAAATATTTCTTTAAATACTGTTACAAAACCAGAGATGACTGATCTCTTTATGTTTGTAATATTTCTTGCAGATGTAGCACACCCTCTCATATGCAGAAAATCCCATGTATACATTCTGAGGAATGCTTTGGATTAATGGGACTGTAACTGACACTGGTTTTACAAAAGGTGTCAGGCGAGGAAAGAAAGTAGCAACATCTCTTTGGTGGAAGGAGGTTTGCTGGGAATGAGGCCACAGACCTTGGAAAGTTCAGCTGGCACCAACCACATGAGTAAACTCCTCAGACACAGCGATTCTCTGTGAGAGAAAAGCAGACATCACAGCGTGTACCCAAACAATTTAACCTTGTTTTACTAGTATCTTCCATTACTATCTGTTCATCAGGCCTAGTGTTTAAGAAATTAATTTGTAGGCACAGCATCCTACCCTGTCTCTTCACAAAGTCCTCAGATATGAGGGCGGATCATGACTACGACTGCTGTGGCTGACAGGATTTCAAGAGGATTCTCTGACTTCACACATGAGGCTTCGGTCTGATTTGCCTGAGGATGTACTACTCTCTTTTTAAAGAATGAGTTCTTATTTCCAAGATCAACAGAACAAAAGAGTGAGAAGAGCAGTGAGAACTGGATGTGGTCAAGGTTAGGCAAGCTGGACAATGTAAGTAAGAAGCAAACAGTAACAAGTGTTGCATCTAAAAGAAAGTGAGTCAATTTGATACAGGTTCATTTAAACTTACGAAATGGCAAGATGTTCTTCTTGTTCTTCTGTCCTAATCTGTTTACAGAATTACAGATCACAAAATGGTTGAGGTTGAACAAGACCTCTTGAAATTGTCCAGTCCACTTTCCCTGCTCAGACCAGGATTAACTAGAGCAGGTTGTTCAGCACCGTGTTCAGTTAGGTTTTGATTATCTCCAAAGATGGAGACTTCACAGCCTCTCTGGGCAACCTGTCCCAGTGTTCAGCTATCCTCACAGTTAAAAGTTTTTTCTTATGAAATTTCCCAAATTTCAATTTATGCCACGTCTTGTATTGTCACTGAGCACAAATGAGAAAAGCCTGAGTCTACTGTCTTACTTCTCCCATCAGGTATTTATACACATGGATAAGATTCCCCTGAGCCTTCTCTTCTTCAGGCAGAACAGTCCCAGCTCTCTCAGCCTCTCCTCATATGAAAGACACTCCACTCCCTTAATTATGTTTATGGTCTTTCTCTGGACTCTCTCCAGTATGTCCGTGTCTTTGTTGTACTGGTGAGCACAGAGCTAGACCCGGATGTGTCTCACCAGGGCTTAGCAGAGGGGAAGGGTCACTTCCCTTGACCTCCTGGTGATGCTTTTCCTAATGCAGCCCAGGAGGAAGTTGGCCACCTTTGCTGCAAGGGCACACCATGGGCTTATATTCAACCTGATGTCCAACGGGACCCCCCAGGTCTTTTTTGCAAAAGCGCTTTCCAGCCAGTCAGCCCCCAGCACGTACTGGGACATAGATGCAGGACTTGTAATTTCCCTTTGCTGTACTTCATTAAGTTCTTGTCAGCGCATTTCGCCAGCCTGCTGAATGGCAACACGGGCATGTGGTGTATGAACCACTCCTCCCAGTCTTGTATCATCTGCACTTTGCTGAAGGTGTACTCTGTCCTAATTCAGGTCACTAACGAAGATGTTACCCAGTATTGGTATCACTATCAACCTCTTGAGTAGTGGCCTCCAAATGGACTTCATGAGGCTGATCACAACCCTTTGAACTCATAATTCAATCAGTTTTCAATACACCTCCCTGTCTGTTTATCTAGTCTGTATTTCATCAGTTTGTCAATGATGATATTGTGGGAGGGAGATAGTGTCAAAAGCCTTGCTGAAATCAAGTTGAACAACATCCACTGCTCTCCCTTCTGTGTTCCCTGTGCCAGAAGTCTTTTAGGAGTGACAACTCACCCAAAATCCAAGCAGAGGACTTTGTAAATGGCAAATAGTGAGGCAAGCCTTTCATATCAAACACAGCTACAGAGGCACACCTTATTTATTCACATGGATTTACTGTGTTGCTTTGTGCAATTTTGGATGTGCCTGTGTCCAACTGGATAGAATTTACCTGAAATATTTTAATGTTTTCCCCCCCCCCCCCCCCCGAGTATGAGAAGACCATTTTGGGTGGAGGCAATTACACGAGCTGTTTGGACTCTGCTGGATTACGATGATCTGGGGATTTCCTTGTGAGTTAAATACTACAGTTGCTGCTAATCATTTCAGTCAAGTGGGGCATGGATCATTCACAGCCTGTTTTCAACAGTGCCAGTGAATATCCATCCATGTGAAACTTCCAGAATTCACAGATGTTTCCATTATTCCCTGGCAGTCATCCAAGTGCCCAACCACATCAGATGTAGTAGGCTAAAGTGTCACAGGGAACCAAATTCACCAAAATATTTGTGGAAATTCTTTTTTATTAATATTATCATTATTTTTTTACAAGAGCTAGATGAAACATATTATTCTCTGCCACACAAAGGAAAACAGCATGTGGTACATGGGATATGGGAATATCAAACGGTATGATTTCCAACTGATTGTGGTTGCTCACTGCTTACTGTAATACTCTAAAAACATGGTCTGGTAAAGCACTTCTGATTATCTGCTTTTGCTGGAGATAAAGGAATGTGCTTTAATCATGAGGATTCAGACAAGTTCATTAGTTATCTGTAAATCAATATATTGATTTTTGGATTGCTTGTTTATAAAAGTGTAAAGGAATTGTTTATAGGCTGCTTATTCAAGTTCATACCCTTATGTGAATTTTCCCTTGTGGTCAGCAGCCTCAAGGTATTGTGATTTTTCAGTAACAAAAGACATAGTCAGAAGTACGCACTGTACATTGCCTTGAGGCACTAAAAGATTTGAAAGACTTGTTTTTGGAAATCAGAACTAACAAACTCTGCAGTGTTGGCTGTCAGAAGCCAACCTCCTTGATTATGTCAAGGTAATTATGATTCTGTGAACCACTTTTAGATATATTTATGAATAACATCCACAGGATCTGATATGTGTTTTTTATAGCATCTTGAAAACATTTGCCTTTGCCTGCTATTGCATCTGTGTTAAAAAGAAATACTTTTCTTTCAGACAAATGGATCACTTGGGCCCAAATGTTCTAAACATCAATAAAGCTAATCATCAGGGTTAATACTGAAATAAGTATTAAACCGAAGATTAAGCTGAGAAAACAAACTGAGAAGCAGGTTCTTCTTTTTCCTCAATTGCGAACTGAAACTGAAGAAGCTTATCATAATGAAGTGACAAGTTGAACTTAGCACTTACAGTGTCTAGCCTTATGAGCAAATAGTGATATTTATTGATGGTATTAATGTTTTTAAATAGGCTTAGACCTTTTATAATACCACCAACATTTCATTTTATGGAACATGGAATGTAGAGGCTGTAAAGTCATGATTAATATTGCTAACAGTAATAAGTGGAAGTGTAATAGTAATTTTTGCTCATATTTGCTTATATTATATGAATGCCTTCAGTGTCTGAAGAAATTCTATAGGGATACAATTTTGCCCGGGTTTGGAAATTGATTGACTTCTGAAAACATTGCACAGAAGGACACAAAAGAGTTCAGATTATTTACTTTAACTGTTAATTGACCAAAGGCTGTGATAGTCACTTAGAGGTATGTATCCTAGCCGCGCAATTAGCTGTATTATTTAATCCTTCCCAGCATGTGCTGCTGTGCAATGGGGGATTTGAATGTGTTCAGCATCTCAGTTCTGCAGAAAAAGATGCTAATCATCCAAAGACTTCTGAAAGAATATCACAAGGTTGGAATACAACTGAAATAAAGTTTTGAGCAAATGAAAGGAGGCAGAACAGAAAAGAAGCTTTACCCTTGCCTAGCTTTGTGAAAGCCACGGCCAATTTTTGACTGTTACAACTGAACAGTACAGTAAGAGTTCTTTAAGTGACTTGCCTAGATTGCCATTTAAGAAGTTCATCCATCCATATGAATAAACAAAATTGGTGAAATACTGAAGATTATCCTATAGTAGAATGGTACAAAAGGGAAAAGGTAATAGGACTGTAAAAGGGACTTTTATCACCTAACCTTCAGGCTAACCAGAAGAAAGCAAATTATCAGCCCATCTATGCCTCAGTGATCTCCATTCTACTTTTTGTTGTCATGTTTCCATTTTCTGGTTAAGTAAATCTCAAAACAATGACCCAAAAATATACCCAGAATCACATGCTAGATTACAGGTTGTAGACTGTACTCTCAATTGACTGAAGTAACAGTACTTACATTTCAAGACTTATTGAAATTTTTTCTCTTATTTATTTTTGTGTATTTATGTTATTACAATAGTGCAGGTAGTGGTTGAGAAGAAAGCCAGAAAGACTAGGACATTGCCTACATTTGGGCATTGTAAGAATTATAAAATAAGGAAAAAAATGTAAGATTCTTTTACTTTGCAGCATAATTGAGCAATTTTTTGTCTGTTGAAATGGTTAAAAGTTGTCTAGGATATCACATATATGTGCAGTATCTTGCTGTAAAGCCATTCTTCTTCTTCTTGAGTGTAAGATAATGAAAGCCTGTTTGACATACAGGAACTGCTATGAAACAGTGGCAACTCACTTCAAAGAATATAAAGAAAATTCTAATTTTTGGATTACCTGCTTCTACGGCTGTTTTTCAAAATGGAATAATAATCAGGGAACATCACTAGAGATGCAGTACTTTTTGATTTCTTGGCTAGTGGTTCAGCTCTGTCAGTAATATCTGTACCCTGTCCTACGCTTTCAACAAGGACTGTAGTTGTTCTTTTTAAAGCTGGAGAAAACAGTTCTCAAATTTATTCTGATGTTTAAAAACTCCCTAGGGCACAGGCTACCCTCTCAATGCATGAGCCTGCAACTACTGTTAGTACTAATGGGACTCGAAGAAAATGTGTGCAGAGAGTTCACAATCCTGAAAGACTAGAGTCAACCAGATATTTGCCATTGCTTCTGTGTACACAGGCTAAAGCTCATGTACGTCATAAATAAAGTGACATGTTTTAAACTGGTTTCTTAGTGCCTTCTTCATATTAGTGGATAGCTATCTTTAAAAAGCTTTTCAGGTGGATAATGATCTCATCCTCTGCCTTTTAATCATAGAATTTTTAATTGTTTAGTTGAGAAAGAAAGCATCTGGTATAGTAAGAATCTCATAGCAGTTCTTCAAGGACAAAATACTTATTAAAAAGACAGAAATATTCCCTCCATGGAGCCACTGTCTATCTGTTTGGTCTACTGAGGAGTTAGACATTTCACATACTAAGCTCCTGTGACTGTTTGGCTTTTTGTTGATTTTTTTTTTTTTGTGGTTTTTTGGGGTTTTTTTTTTGGGTTTTTTTACAGTCATCCAGATAGTACTTCTTATTAATAGGGCTATGCATTTTTACATCTGTAAAAATAAAAATAGTATTTGGATAAACCCACATGTTATATTTATCTATTGATACATGGATATGCACTTTGAAAACTTGACTTCTGGGCATGGATAAGGGTATCTTTGCAATATTCCTCTGAGGAAGAGAAATACAATTAGATCTGTTTTACAGAGATGAAGGAAAGAGATTAAGGGCTAAACTTAGAAAGGTACCTAAGGACTATTCACAAAAAGTAACTGTAGTCAGACATTTCCAGAGCATGATTCACAGTGCTTGAAGATAGGCTTTGAATCAACCCCTGGAGCTTCTCTCTCTTTCTCTCTCTCTGTGAAGTGTATGGGAATCCTGGGATGATTAGTCCCCCTAGGCTAAAGTTTGCATTTGAGAATAAGTGGTGCCAACCTGAGTGTTTCAACCATGTCTTTTCAATTGCCTATTCCCTGTGCTGGCATCCAAAGCCTTAGCCTACATTTTGGCTCTCTGTGCAATGCAGAGGAGCCTGGGGGAAAGAACAACCAAAATCAGGACTCTGCTTAGGGAGTCACTCAGAGCTATCAAGAGGAAAAGGATGTGCCTTGAACTAACACTCACTCCAGGATATAATTTCTTTGTTCACCTCTAGCAGGAGGTCTAAGGACCCCTTTCTGGAACCACAAAACAAAGACAGAAAACAAATGCTTCTTTGCCAGGAACCACTGAGGTACTTAGTTCTGCTCTCCTTTCTCCTCCTATCTTGCACACCTTCAGAAAAACAATCGCAAGTGGTCCCCATCTTCCCCTCCCCATATAAGAGTTGCAGGCTAATCAATATCCCAGTGGTTAGGATAATTCACTTTGGCCAGAAACTTTTCCAGGAGAATAGAAAAATTAACTGAGGAGTATTGTGACCTCTCAGCAACTGTGGGAGGGAGAGGAAGGTCATTTCATAGACCACTCTGTAGCATTTAGTGTATGGAAAGCACCTAAAAGTACTTGCTGATCTCTCTGCCAATGCCTTTTAAGATAGTGGAAAAAGTTTGTGACAGAGGCCAGAATTATCTTACTGTCTCCTGAATCTTAATCCACTGTATCAAACACCAGATGATGAAACCAAGGGGAAATGTATTAGAACTGAAAGGAAATGGGGCTGCTTTCCTTGTGGAGGCTGGAAGAAATGTCATATATACGAATGAACCACAGAAGCTTGACAGCTCTTATACCAATTCAAAAGGTTGAATAGTGTCTTGGATATATTTGTCTTTATAGCAATGTTCATTTCAGACCTGAGAATTATCATCTGGTTTGGTTATTCTTCTTCAGCCTATTGAAGCCAGAACCTTGTTAGGTTCACTATTATGTTGCCTTTATTAAAATAGGGTTTGATGCCAGATTTCTTCTATGTGAAAGACATGGAGAGACATCTAAAAATCTGTCATGTGCTCAGACTGATGAGAACACAAGTGATTTAATGCACATTAATACAATTTAGATATAAGACATCAATACAGTTTTTAAAGATGAGCAAAACACGACATCAAAAGGTGATTTTTTTTCCCCACTAATTCACTCAAATTTCAGTCAAGCATAAAATAACAGAGTTCAGTATCTGTAGGAAGAAGAACCTAGGGATATGAATTTCCAGGAGTTGAGAAATCTCTTACCCCAGGGGTTTTGTGTATACTTTTATATATGCAAACATGTGTGTAGCCTGGTCAGATCTTAGATGCTGAGCAGGAACAACTTTTGATGATAACAGAGTAAGAGCCACAAAGAAAGTCCAGAAAGAGATGATGAAGGTAATCATCTGGGATCTCAGATTGGATCCATTCAGTCTCATTTGTCAGTTAACATGTGAAACAAACTTCCTGAACTTTGTCTTTTATCACAAAGTACTCGCAATGTCATTCTTCAGCCACACAGCACAGAGCAAATCCTCCTGCTCCGTCTGAAGTTCCCAGCACATATTAGTTCTTGAAAGCTCATGCCAGTAAGAATACAATGTAAAGTCTTGTTGAAAATAGTGACCTAATCTTAAATTCTGTATTTGTGCTTTCCTCATCATTAAAACATACATTCTACTCTAAATTCAAAGACTTACTTTTATACAGCAGGTTCTTGTTTCATGTATTGTAGGAAAAAACCAATAAAAATTCTGGAAGGCATGAAACATACTCCAGGATAGAATCAATCTTCAGTTTTCCAGCAAACATTAATGGTTAAAGAAGGCCAGCTTATCACAGTCAGAGGTGATTCCAGGAACAATTTCAGTGAAACACTCTGTTGGTAAGGTTCCTCAGTTTCACTGTAAGAAGTAGAGATTGCCTGCATTTTAGCGATTAAATTCCAAAAAATATCCACCTCTATTAGAGCATGCTCTGCATTTTCTAGCTTATGCTTTGCAAGACATTTCCTGAAATATAATCTCTGTTTTGCCTGGGACTGCTTTACTCCTGAACAGATTAAAACAACTTAATTTCCAGTGTTTCCAATGCTTCCTGCTAAGCCCAGACACAGGGAGAAGGAAGCTGCCTGTTTCAAACACAAAAAGAGCAAAACTTGTTTCTCTAGCACTTGACACAAATCCAAGGTGCCTGATTTTCACCATATAAGTGCTGTTACTAATGCCTGAGAAACCTAGTATCACATCAAGAATGAACCCTTCGGATAACATTTCCTTTCTTTAAAAATATCCAGGCTGCCAAACACAAGACATATAATAAGAGACCACCATTTTAATGAAGTTTTCTTTGGAAAGGGATATAGCTTTCATCTGTTTTTTTCTGAGGTAAGAAGATCACACTCTCCAGCCCATCATGAAAGAAACCTAGATTCAAGACCTTACTCTAATGAATTCAGAGTGATATGATGAAAAACACCCCTATACCAGGAAAACCAAGAAATCTGACACAATTTGGCCAGTTTACCTTTCCAATAATATATGGAAATAAAAAAAATACATCTGACAATTCAGAAAGTTCCGATCCTGATCATTAAATGGACATCTGATACAATTCCATTCTCATGAACATGATTGAAGGTTTGGTTTATTTTGATAGGTATCAGTTATAAAATGTTGGAATGTTATATAGAAATGGGATTTTGTCTTCTGCCAAGTTTGTTCTCCTTCACTTCTAATGCTGTTCTTCACAGTCCATGTCCACGTGGATCTGTGGATATGGATCATGGTGGTGTGTCTTCAGCCCCTCATCCCTCAGCGATCCTGTTTGGGGGCCTCTATGAAACACACTGCTGCACAGTTGAGTTTCACCTAGCTTGTGTACACCATAGGTGCTAGGGCATAGATGAGTGAGGAGGAAGAGTGGCAGGTACTGTGCCTGCATCCTGCTGTGACAGGGAGAACTCAGAATTACTCCTGTGTCCCCTAGTTTAGATAGGGCTAGGGTGTTTGATTTTAATACACGTGTCTCACATGTAAAGATGATGCAGAACATACCACTGTGGAGTTGTGATGCCTCTATGAGATATTCATCATTTGGGAGTACAGGTTTGATCCAGATCAGCTGTGGGCACATGGTCACATTGCCACTGCATAAACCCTAGTTCAAAATTAACCCATCAGTATATTTGGAGCAAATTTCCACAAGGAAATTGAATATATATTACAACAATGCCTTCCATCATGCAGGTGTTTTTTCATTTATTTAAAGTTTAAAAATGCAAACTTGGAATTATCAAACTGTGGCTTGAGTCTCATGCCTTTCACAGGCATCACTGACCTGTTATCGATTACTTACTTTGTCATCTCAGGTACCAAGTTTTGGCTCCTTAGGAACCAAGTGGATGTCAATATGAGGCCTAAAGAGGAGACATTGGGATTTGCAAGTTCCTTGAAGATGTACTTTCACTTCTACATGAAAATAGTACTTGACATGACAGGCAGTGAGGATATATATTAAATAATAATATGAATACTAATAAGAAATCTACATCCAGATTTCAGCCTTGCATTGAAGTACACTTTTTAACATGTGGGAATGAAGCATATTTAATCAAGCAGAAGGCTACTTTTTTATTAACACTAGTTTCTGAATATGAAATGAAAACTCCTACAGACTGAAAAGAATGTTTTTCATCTGTACCCATAGGTAGATTTGGAGTACCATCCCTTGAGACTCCTTTCCCTGCCACCAAAACCCCAGGTGGTCCTTAGTGCTCTTCAGGGGAATCCTCATCACAGAGGGCAGCCCACAGAAATGAATAATGACTCTGTCAAATTTGTCTTCTGCTTTTTTCCACATTTGGTCTCAGATTCTCTGACTTCATTCCAGGCTTATAAGCTCCCACCACATCAACAGTCCTGGGATATCCAACGTAAGCCTCTTAAAGTCATAAGTGGACCAGAACCAGAGCAGCTTGAGAATCATGAATCTGTACTGTTACCCCACCACAGTTGTCCTACTGTGATAAACATGTTATGATGTATCAGACTTGCTCTTGTCAAGGGCAGGAGTACGTGCCCTTAGTGCTGCCTGCTTCGGTCCCTTCTACCTTCTCTTCATGCACTTTTGTGCAACTTGAGACTTCTAGGGCCAGTCAGAAGAAGCTGGCAAGAATCAGTTGTTCAGGTCCTCTATGAGTGGCTTAATGAGTGTGGGGGTCTTACCCAGCAGTGGACTACAAAAGCAGAGAAAATTATTTTTTCAGTGGTTTTTAAAATTAGATTTAATACAAACAAATTGGACAGGTAAGTCTGACCATTAGATTGAGTTTGGATCTCAGTATATGGCCCAGGTAACCAGGATCATGCTCTGCTTCTCAGATCAGAATTGCAGAGATGATGTTCCAGTCACATGGGAAGGATGAGGACAAAACACTAGGAACTCAGCTACCTGGATAAATAGGTATTAAATAACTGCACATATACATCAATACAGAGGTTGTCCATATTAGAAAATGTCCCAGCACACTTTCAGTGTTTCACAGTACTTGAACAAAAAAATCTTTAACAGTTAAGAAATTTAGCTTCACTGAGCTGGGTGGAACAACCATTCCGTATTGAGCTGTAAGTTTTTCTACTGTACACTGATTTCTGTTCTGTCTAGAGCATATTATGGAGATCATTTTCTCTGGTCAAACTTTTAAGGAATAAACAAAAAATATTCCTCTCATGTCATAAGCATTAGAGTTCTTCTGTTTGACAATATGGAACATTTAATGTAGACCCTTTCATGCTTTCCTGCACAGCATATTTCTTTTTAGTAAAATTAGGGGGTGGGGAGACAAATTGCAGTAATAAGGGTCTGAAAGGTGTGTAAAACATACGGCAAATAAAGTAATTTTCCAGTGAGTCTGTGATATTGCCATTTCCTTTAGCAGTGTTGAGTCTCCTTCATAATAGAAGTTGCTGAGGGCTTAGAGTACTAGAAAATATAAAATACCTATGGGACATATTCCAGTACTGTACATTAAATTTGAGGATTTTACATGTGATAAAGTATGTCAGTGTTGCTTACAGGGAATTCCAGTGATACCTCAGCTTTCTTGGACTTATTATAAATCCTTTGTTGGAATTATTGCGGCTGGTTCAATAATTCAGATTAGCCCTCATGTTTATTAATGCACTACATCTGTGCAAACAACATGTCAAGCAGAGAGTTTATTGTAATTGCCTGAGCAAACAGAACCTGAAAGAAGCAATTTCCAGTTACAATGTGCTATGACAAGTAATGAGGTAATTGGCATTCTGTCCTGATTACTTCCACCTTCCTTTTCATCAGGTCTATATTGTGTGTGATAGATAGTTTTATAAGAAATGAAGGTGTTTGATAATATGGTCTGCTGCTGCTTAAGGTTAGTGATTAAAGACAATCATAATTTTCTCTCAGAGATCTTATTAGCTTTAACATTATTTATTCATATGTGTAAGATGTGGGCCCAGAATCTCTCTTTCAGTACTATACATGCACTTAAAATGTAAACTCAACTACAATCCTATTGAATGCAAAATATCTTTGAGATTTCCAAGCTCATACAACATGTCAACTTTTTGTGATGAAATATGTTCTCAAGCAGAAGGATTAAGATAAACTACTTCATGTCTGGTTAAACATAAGCATTTTTGGTATAATATATGTTAATGGAGTATCTCAATTGCAGTGTATCCGTATTAATAATATAGTTAAAGGTATGATCTACAGTTTTAGTCTGAACTTCTCTGGGGGGGGGACGACGACTTTAACTTTCCAGAAAAAAAATATTCTTATGCACTGGCTTTTGTTTAATATTTAGGTTTAAAATATTTGTCCTCAACCAAAAGCAAATAGTTACAGGATGTTTTGTTAGGTTTTTTATTGTCCTACTGTGGGCAGTGGACATTTGTCTAGCTATTTTTCAATCTTTCTGAAAGTATTTTGAACTTTACAGGGAGGGAAAAGAAAAAATTCTGCAGGATACTCAAAAAAGAACTGTACGCTTTGTGACTTCAACAAAAGTAATTTGGACCTAAAATCACAATGGTTTTCATTTAGGTGTTGCTAAGGATTTGGACTATATTAATTTACCTTTTTTCATCAAACACATGCATCAAGTGTTGTCAATCCCTATGACATAAAAACAAACATGAAGAAAGATCTTTGTGCAACAGAGTGAGAGATGCAATTTAAGAACATATGAAAATAAATGGATACATAGAAAGTTAGATCTTGTCTGTTCATTTAATCTTGTGGTGTATGAACACAGCTATCAGTGAAAAGAGTTGTTGAAGAGGGTATTTCTTCCCATCTGTGTTGGTTTTGCTTGGCAAGGTTTTGGTAGTGGGGGGGCTACAGGGGTGGCTTCTGTGAGAAGCTGCTAGAAGCTTCCCCTGTGTCTGACAGAGCCAATGTCAGCCGGCTCCAAGACGGACCCGCTGCTGGCCAAGGCCAAGCCAATCAGCGCCTCTGTGATAACATATTTAAGAAAGAGAAAAACAGTTAGAGAGAGCTTTTGCAGCCAGAGAGAGGAGTGAGAAGATGTAAGAACATCTGCAGACACCAAGGTCAGTGAAGAAGGAGGGGGAGGAGGTGCTCCAGGCGCCGGAGCAAGATTCCCCTGCAGCCCGTGGTGAAGACCATGGTGAAGCAGGCTGTCCCCCTGCAGCCCATGGAGGGAGGATGAGGGGGTGTAGAGATTCCACCTGCAGCCCATGGAGGACCCCACGCCGGAGCAGGTGGAGACACCTGAAGGAGGCTGTGACCCCGTGGGAAGCCCGCGCTGGAGCAAGCTCCTGGCAGGACCTGTGGATCCGTGGAGAGAGGAGCCCACGCCAGAGCAGGTTTGCTGACAGGACTTGTGACCCCGTGGGGGACCCACGCTGGAGCAGTTTGCTCCTGAAGGTCTGCACCCCGTGGAGGAGACTCACGTTGGAGAAGGCCGTGAAGGACTGTCTCCCGTGAGAGGGACCCCACGCTGGAGCGGGGGAACGATGAGTCGTCTCCCTGAGGATGAAGAAGCGGCAGAAACACCGCGTGAGGAACTGACCGTAACCCCCACTCCCCGTCCCCCTGTGCCGCTGGGGGGGGCGGAGATTGAAGCCGGGAGTGAAGTTGAGCCCGGGAAGATGGGAGGGGTGGGGGGAGGTGTTTTTAAGATTTGGTTTGATTTCTCATTCCTCTACTCTGTTTTGCTTAGTAATAAATAAGATGAATTCCCTCTCTAAGTTCGGTCTGTTTTGCTCGTGATGATAATTAGAGAATGATCTCTCCCTGTCCTTATCTCGACCCATAAGTTGTTTTTTTTTTTTATTGTACCTTTTCTCCCCTGTCTAATGAAAGAGGGGAGTGATAGAGCGGCTCTGGTGGGCACCTGGCCCTCAGCCAGGGTCAACCCACCACACCATCTCAGCTAACGGCAATATTTACCCAAAAGCTATAAAAGCACCTCCACTTACAGCACAGAAAATGAACCAACAGATTTTTATAACCCTAGCAAGTAGCTTGGTGGTGCAAGATCTCTCCTACATGGCCACACAGACCATTTCAGGCAGTTGCAGGTATGAAGAACCAAAAGATAGTTGGACTGAAGTCCAGAATTCCAGACAGATACTATTCCATTAAACCTAAAGTAGCAAAAGAAGCCAAGATTTGTATGTTAGAATGTCAGTACTCTATGCAATGCCATGTCAAGCAGTCCTGCTGTCAGCTCTTCTATATGGTTATTAGTGAGAATGTTTGTCCTTTCCATGGATATGCCTTTTGTTAGAGATGTCATCTAAGCTCATATATATGGCCAAAACCCAAAGAATTTAGAAAATTTAAATTGTACTAGACAATTTCCACAGTGTTCCTAAATCAGCTGATTGTGTGTGGACACAACTGCTTGTACCCCCATGCTTTAGGGAGTCATCTGTAGCTGGGATGCTGTCAAAGGCATGGTGAGGAAGTGGGCAAGGCAAGCCATTCTGAACAAGTGTCTCATTTAGCGCCTTGAGTAGCTAGAACTTCTCCTAGGACTACTCTTACCTGCCAGGCTTAGCAGAGATAGTGAGTGGTGGTAATAGTTTAGCCAAATACTGTCAGTAAAATGATATAGTATTTTTCTTTCCTCTAGAGAATTGACTAATTTCAAACTCTTTCATGCCCCCAGGTGTGTGGTATTATTTTGAGATTTACTAATTTTTGTACCACTTCTTTGTAAAGCAAACTAAACTCCTTAACTTTCTTATTTGTTCCCTTTGACAAAGAATTGGGCAATATTTGTGCAATACTTTTACCTCTAATTATTTTGGCTAATATTTCTAGTACTATAATCCTCAAATCCCATGTTTCTGCTAGATGTTTCTTGCTCTTTTTAAGCAAGTTAAGATTATGACTTCACTTCTCGTGTTTGAGTATAGATGAGATAAAAGAAGAAAATTAAATATGATACCCTTAAATATACCAGCAAATGAAATACAGAAAGTCTAGACAAGTTAACAATCCTAGCTGTTTTCTTCAGACTTGTTTAATTATAAAGATACAGTGATAAACATAGTCATTCAATAGCCAAGGATGTGGTGTTTACAAGGGTTAGAGATTTGTATCATTGGCTGCTGCAAAAGCCAAGCTTTGGCGGTGCAAGCAAAACTAAGCTACAAGTTTAGTAGTATGTGAAGTTATAATACCTGAACACATACCCGTCTCGGTCTCTGACTCATGTTGTTTTTCTCTCAAAGCCCAACAAAAACACAAGTTCCGGTTATCCAGGCTGTCCATGGGAAATTGCCACTGTAGTGCATCAATGAAAATTTGGGGGAGAACAGTGTAGTTGTCAACTCTTAATTGTTCCATTAATGAAAAAGTGTAAGAGTCTTCCATTAGCATAGCTGTTCTTGAGCCACTGCACAACTTTACGTACTTCCACTGGGATTTGGTCCTTTATGTTATCAAAAGCAGTAGGCATTTCCTCAATTGGTACGAAGGCTAAGGCTTGTAGGTAATGGAGCTTCAAATTGAATTCTGGATTAAATCCATGCTGAGTTGCCAATCCAGCACTTTGTGTTCTTTGCCAATAGCTTTGGCTCAAGTGAAAGAAACAGGCTTTGTTCTAAACTGGTGCAAATTCCTTGGTTGCTGTGATTGTAGCTTGTTCAAAGTGAGTGATCACATATGTGAGTCTTAAGTAGAACTGTGCAAAACTTGGCAGCTTGAGTGCACAAGGGGTTTGGTGAACCTTCATTTGGCTTCTGTGTTTATGGGTTTGAATTAGTGTTAGGAAAATTAAAGGATGAGGTAGGAGATGCACTAAATAGAAGCATCTCAAGAAATAAAATGAGTCACAGAGACACATGTCAAAAGTAGTAGTAATCAAAAGCGAGTGACTGTAAAAACAATGTTTACTGTAATTTAGATACAGTTTTTTATTTAAATATGTTTGTTGTAGTTTAGACATAGATATACTATGCAAAGATACAACCTTAAAGAGGAGCTTGTTTTATTTTGTTTGCTTTATTTTTTTTTTATGGAAGTGAATTCTTTACCCATTGGAAATAAGCGAAAAAGCATAACTTTTCTGAATGAACAGTGACAATGTTCAGTGACAACTTAGTTCTGCACTGCTCATATTATGCTTTATAATTTGTATATCTTCCTTGCCAGAATACTCTTACTCATTAACTGTTTCCAATTCTTTTTAATTTTAGATTTACACATTAATAAATTATGTGTAAGTAGTAGGCTATGGTATATGGTTCTGCTAAATAGCTGCCTTAACGTCAAACTGGCTTGGAGGACAATAGGCCCTTTTAACACTGCTTTCACATCTTCTTTCTCCTCCAATGTTTTATTAGAGTGATGAAATAGTGGGAGGTAGAAATTCTTTCTTTTACATAATAGAAATTTAGAGTGTATCACATTGAGTGACTGACTAAACATACTTTAAAATGTAGCTTTTTAATGTAGCTATATTTTGCCTCTTCCATTCTAAATGCTGGCATTAATTTCATAACAACAATGACAATTAGATACTCTGACATGTTAGGCTTTCATGTATCATGGTGTTCCTCTTGCAAGAAAAGATACTGTTGCTACTACTACTACCACCACCGTTCTTGTTTTTAAAATGCAAAATGCAATTGATTGACTATCTCTTTCTACTCAGTCTCCCCATTCAAAATTACTTTTGTGGCATTTTCAGCCACTTTCAGTGGAGAAACCCTGGCCAAGACCAAGAGATGAGCCAGACTACTCCTGCCCACTGCCTCAAACTGTCACTCCATGAGACCATCGCAGCTGGCGCAAATGTGTGGGCTGCTCTTAATTTCTCCTGAACCAACCCTGCTCGCAGAATAATCAGTGAACCATTAAGTTGCTTTTAAGTTGAGAAGGATACCAACTAGTTTGTATTAAGGATGTGACTTTAATGGGATACATATGGAAATGCCATCAGCGTGATGATATGAAGTGCATCTATATTTTCAAGACAAAGCTTCAAGTTTTCAAAACCAATAGTGAGCATTGCAGGGCAAATGGTAAGATAGACGTGGAAAAATTTAGGCTATCTATTAACATCTGATGTTGACTCAGCAGGGGAATCCTTCCTCTGAGTTGTTCTGTAATCAGTGCTCCTGTATTTATGCATCTAATTTTTCCAAGAGCAAATGGAGCAGAGCTGGTGACTCTTACCAGTCCTTTGCACAGTAGCAGTCCTGAGGTTTTAGCCAAATTCAAAGCAAATCCCAACAAGAAATTATTTCAGCACAGATGTGTAGCACAAGAGTTGTGGTAGAAGTAGCAATTTATTTCCAAGGACCCTTCATCTGAAACGGGCAGTCATCTGTCAGCGATCATGGGGAAATCCATGCCCACCAAATCTATGGATTATTGTTTTATTTGTCTGGAAAAACAAACCATCAGTCTAATAAGAAAGACAACACTTTCTTCTACTTCTATCTTAAATGTTATAATGCATTTCAGAAATTATGGTATAGTTGTGAATATAGCTGTAGTGTTTCTGATAGTCACATTGGTTGTTTTGGACTTATAGCATACAGTTAAGGATTTTATAGCTAAATTTACCACAAAAAGATGAATACTCATGTATCTCTAACTTTGCATTCAAGAGAAGAGACTTGAATATTGCTATTATTAAGTCCCATTAGATTGAGAGCACTTTCTGGGAATGAAAAAAGCAGCTTCTAAACTAAGTTGAAAACATACAGCTAATGAACAAAGTAAAGAGGAATGCAGCAGAACTGATATGAAGCATTGTTTTTCTAATTGGAATATCTTAAAAAAAATGAATGGAAAAATGATACTTGGTGTCATTTATTTTAGGATTATTCTATTGCATTAACAAAAAATGTTTTAAAATTACTATAAAATGCAGATTTATGAAAACAATACAGCTTATTAAAATTATATAATTTTTACAGTAAATTACAAAGAAATATTACATTTCTGTCAAACTATTTATATTTCATCCCTATCTGAACTTCATTTCTAGAGGACATGCTTTGGTTAACCAAAGAGGAACTATATTTTTGGGTACAAGTGCCTACAAAATAAATAGGGATATCAGAAAATTACAAGGTGGAAGTCATAATTTGTGCATGCAATTTGCTTAGCAATAATATGTTTTAGTGAGGAAAGAATTTACAAAATACTTCAGGAAGAGGGAAATTATCAATGTAACTTACAAGAAAATAATTTCATTGGTTGAAATAAGAACCAAAACACGTGCTGAACATTCACTTTAGAAGATATATCTATTTATAAGATGACTTGAATGAAGTTGATTTTGTGATATAATTGGCTAAAGTGAGAAAGAAACGAGCAAATGAAAAAAAGAATTAGTCTATACATGTGTGACTTACCTCTTTTTTTTGGAGAGAAGATATATTACTCTTTAAAAAACCACAAAGGTAGATCAGAAGTGAGCATAATTAGCATTCATATTATTAGAGGAAATGTGAAAATATCATTCCTGTAAGACTTTTTTTTTTTTTTTTATAATAAAGCAATCCCACATCCTCTGTTTATAGTAGCGTCTATGTTTGAAGGCCTTAGTTCTTAAATGTCAATTCAGCACAACTTTCCAGTCAGATGGTGCGCACTGAACTCTGTGCCACAGATATGGTAGATGAACTGCTGAGTAAGTAGGTGATTCCTGCTTAGGAAACACAGGAAATAAATGACAGAGGTAGGTACATAAAATGTATCATGAGATTTTCTTGTTCTGTTCTCCAGCCATGGATACACTAGTTTCCTCACCCTTCATTTGTCTCCACTAGAAACAAATGAGAAATTCACAACAATCCATGGAAAGATAGCGTTTTCATTTTCTTTTTCCAAATTCCTGCAAACGGGCTTTATTTTATTCCTACTTTTGGGATGAACATACTTCATTAGTATTAAATACTGCTTTGCTCAGAGGTTCTGACCAGCATGTCGGATTTCACTGAGCTAACTTGTCACATTATCCTGCTAAAGATAAATAACAACAAAAGCATTATGCTGTTGTTAACTACTACTATTTTTATAAGTGACTATCAATAACAATAAAACCAATCATATGAGGTCTTTTCTTAGTACAGCAGCTGTATAATCTTCCATAGATGTTACATAATGTGAGTTGGTGGAATCACTAGGGGAAATGATATAGGATGACTTTACAGGGAAAGATATTTAGGCCTTGAAGATCTGAACACATTTTATGCTTTTCCATTTCATGTATTTCACAAGAAAGAGTATTAAATCTTAGTGTCACTGTGGCTAGCACTTAGTCATTCCATATTTTTTAAAAATTACAGTATTTCTTCAACCTGATGTATTGCCAGTTAACTTTCATTTTCCAGCCAGTTCTTATTCCGATAAGTCATTATTACCTGCGACTCAGAGCTCTTTACACAGGATTCACAATAAGATTTTTCCTTATAATTAACTACTCCAGGGCAAGGTCTCTGGTTGGAATGGTTTGAAAACTATTTCTTGTCTTCCTTCTGCATTTTACCAGCACTTTAAGGGCCCAAGAAACAGCCCATCATCTTTTCATACATGGTTAAGACTTTGAAGAAGATAATGGTTCCAGGGAAAATATTTTCCTCCTTTGTCATCAAGGTGTACTTTATGTATATGGATACCAGTTGTTGACTGCCATTCTATAAACAAGTAGAGCTGGTAAATTAATCCAAAGTGTGTCTTTAATGATCTTTTCACTGGAAATCAAATGTTTTCAGGAAACAAGACTGAAAAATTATAGTGAAAAAATTACTTTGATCTAGTTTTTCTGAAAAAATCTCTATTTTGAAAAGCTAGAAAAACATTTTGAAAAACACTTAGCACTTCTTTTTTTTTTTTTTCTTTCCCAACAGCTGTGTATGAATTGTGTGGATCTTATTGATGTGATCTATCTATATGTTTTGTAATCTTTTCATTACAACTCGTAACTAAACAATTTGTAGTTTCAAAGTATCCATATATGTAATTTTGAGTGGGACTGCTCTTCATCCACAGTACTTCCTGACTTTCCATGCAGTGACTGTTTGTATATTTGTTTCATTTATTTAGTTTGATCTTTTGCCAGAACTTCTCTCCTTTCCTTTCCAGCTCCAATCCATATGAAACTTTCAGGATAGTCATATGCTAAGACTGGAATGAATACAGTTTTGCAGTTGTATTCATGGTGATTTATCTTTCTAGAAATATTCTTGAGAGGAAGATTGATCACATAAAATCTCAAGAAAAAATTATTATGACTATCACAAAGCGAATCAGGAATATCAGCAACTTTACAGTTTTTACATAATGAAGTGATAGCCTTTTACTTTAGCAACTGCTAATTTTCTCTAGCTACTCAATACTTACTCAAACAGACACCACATTTGCAATTACCTTCTTTGCTTGTTTTGCTATGATTGTCTTAGTTGCTTCAGTGTGTTCTTGTTGTGTGCAACCCACTTCTGATTGAATTCACTGAGGGATTTAAGAATCTATGTGACAATTTTAGTATGCAAATTCACCATTTAAGGATTAGTAATATTTCTGAAACACCCAATTAATTGTTGTCTACCAATTAACATCTCAAAACATCTGAGCTCCTGAAGATGGGAAGGACACATTCCCAGAATGTGATTACAGGTCCTTGCGCAGAGCCTTTGCTTTGAGGAGTCTCATGTTAGTAGTAGGAAGGACTACAATGGCCAAGTTCAGTGAAGATGAGTAAAAGGGAGAATTGGTTTCAAAGTTCTTCAGTGAGCACATACTGACACAAGATGTTTGCATATGAGCTTCTGCAACTCATCAGGAGAGGTGTTTGGGCTGAATATGCAGACACCCTCTTAAGAAGTCCTTTTTCCAAGGCAGAGTGAAAATTTTGGTGATGGGGGAAGCCTCAGATCTGAGCTTCGGGATAGTGGGGATAGCTTCAGATATTCAGCTCCTGAAGGTATATCTAAGATTTTCTGCTTCCTTTGACCCTGACTGAGTTGTCTAACTGAAATAGATAAGGTTTAGTTCCCCAATCTCTCCTTAATCTTTCCTACTGGTTAGGTCTGGTTGCATCTCACCCCTCATGTGCTCATTTGTAGGAACACAGTTTTCATTTAATAGTCTGGGAACTCAAAATCACAGACTCACAGAATGTCTGAGGTTGGCAGGCACCTCTGGAGGCTATCTGGTTCAATTCCCTGCTCCAGCAGGGCCACCTAGAGCCGGTTATCCAGGACCTTGTCCAGGCAGCCTTTGAATGAGTCCAGGGATGGAGACTCCATCACTTCTCTGGGCAATCTGTGCCAGTGCTGGGTCATCCTCACAAGGAAAAAGTTCAAAGGGAATGTCCTGTGTTTCAGGTTGTGCCCAGAGCTGAGTAGAGGGGAAGGATCCCCTCCCTCGACATGCTGGAAACATTTTGCCTAATGCAGCCAAGGATACCATTCATCTTCATTGCAGCAAGGGCACATTGCTGGTTCATGGTCGATTTGGGATCCACCAGGATCCCCAGATCCTTTTCTGCAAGGCCACTTTCCAGCAGCGTGGCCCCCGGCATGCCCTGGTGCCTGGGGTTGTTCCTCCCCAGGTGCAGGACTTTTCATTTCTGTTTGTTGAACTTCATGAAGCTCCTGTCAGCCCTTTTCTGCCTGATCAGGCACTCCTCCCAGTTTTGTGTTCTTTGAAAACTTGCCCCATCATCCACGTCATTAATGAAGATGTTAAACAGGACTGGACCTAGTATTGACCTGTGGGGTACACTGCTAGGTACTAATCTCCAACTAGACTTTCTGCTGCTGATTACCACCCTCCTGTCCTGGGTATTCAGCCAGTTTTCATTCCATCTCAAGACTGACCTCAAGATCTGAGTACTTCAAAATAGGTATAATGCCAAATTTTTTATTTAGTTCTTCCTACTTGGAAAAAAGATTAAAATGACTCTTAGATTAGCTTTATCGCAATGCAGTACACATAATATTGTTTGGTCCTAAATACTCTGAAAACTGACTTTGTTGGTTTTCTTCTCGAATATCCTAAAACATTGGTTTTCTAAAATGAACTAAGGTCAGGAAGTATGCAAGCTGAATATTAACTCCCAGGACACCAGGAGCTGAGGTTTGTATAATTGGAGAATATACTTAGAAGGCAGAGTCATAGCATCACTCTAGGGAGGAGAAATGGAAAGTAGCCTTGAACAGATTGTAAATATCAGCACTTTAGGTATTCTTATCTAACGAAACACTAGTTAAATTCTTTACATGTAATTACTTCTTCCACAAACCCTGTTTAGAGCAGAAGAGTCCTTTTTGGAAATTAAGATATTATTAATCTAACTAGTAATATAGACATTTTTGGTTTGTTTTAGCTGCCAGCTTAATTTGCTTTAGCTAGGATGAAGCAAATGGCAAGGGACATTAACATCTATCAATAAATAAATTAACTATTAAGAAATTTGGATCTAAACAAACAGTCATCTTAATCAACACTTGGGAAGAGTTTTGACATCTTTGTCTATAATAGCAACTTTAAAGCCAGATGCTGCCTGATCCTGGAGGATCACTAGTTCACTAATTCACCGAGGGAGGGGGACAGTGGGGTGAAAGGTGCAGGAGAGAAGAACAGGAGGAGAACAGAAAGTTTTGTCATTTTACTGCTTCATAACAATGGATGTCATGGATTCTGACTTACATTTAAAGCACTATCTCTGAATTTTACAACATCATATATATATACATACACACACACATGTAAAAGCTGCATCTGAGACCAAAACTGCACAAATGAGTGTTCTTGCCACAAGACTACAGCGTTGAGCTCCCAGTTCAGTTTTCATTTTCTGTTCTTATAAATCCTGAACCTGTGTCTGTCCCATGAGACTTCCAGCAGACTGGGTTGAAATCATCTCAGTCTTCATTGTCAAGACCCTCATAGACAGTGTTCTCTTCCTGGAGAATATTTCTCAATTTGTAATAAAATAGCTTAAATTCTTTCTTGAAGTTAGCCCACAAACAGTATATCACTAGATAACAATTGGTCTCAATCAGGTTGATTTTTAAATTTAATTGTAATTACTATTTTGTATTAATTTTCATATGTACTTTTGTAGAAGTGCTCATAAATATATTTTCATATTTCTAACCAGATTATAAAGAAATCAGTATTTTCCATTTATTCAAAAATTAATGAAGTTGTAGTAAATTGTTTCTAAATTTTTTTGTCCCTCCTCAGCAGAAAGCTAAAGTACTGCTTAATAAGTAGTGGGTGGTGTTCAGTAAGAATTTAAGCAGGAGTCAACTGTTCCTTCTACTTCCCTGCTATGCTATTGTGGAGTCTGCTGCTAATCCAGGGAAGACATATCTTTTTTTTTTTTTTTCCTGAGTTTTTGGAAATGTTTGGTGATTTTTCAGATTGGAGTTATATGAAAACATTTAAAATTTCATGGATAAAGAGAAGCTTGCAAGTGTGGATAGCACAGACTTCAGAAGCCAAATGCAAATTTAAGAAGTGTACTTAGTGTAATAGTAAAAAGTTAACCTAGGGAAATGGGTTCTCTCTTTTCTTCTGTAAATACTAATAAAAGAAGATAGGCAGAATGATCTGAATACCCAAAATCTTCTGGGTTTTGTATGCATTTTAGTTTCAATAAAAAAGATGTGGGTGCTTGGATTTTCTTGGGGTTTGGGGGGCTTGTTTTGTTTTGTTTTCTTTTTCCATTTCATGTGCTAATAGTCATATTGTCTATGCTTTCTTTTTTTGCAAGAGATGAGCTTATATCTCACAGATCTGAGGCATTCCCCTGATGACAAAAGGTTAGAAAGATTTTGGGAAGGAGAATCAGTATTTTTGCTCTGTGACTGCAATCATTTAGCAAATGACATAATTAGTGTTTACTTTCACACATAATAAGTGCTAACAATACAGTAAAGCTCTGTACATCATAGACCAAAAAATATATACATGTATTTGTAGAAGCTCTCTATTTTTCTGCATCTGTAGGAAGTTAGAAGGCAGTTTGACTGCAGAGGTCAGCCAACGGATAAGGCAAGAGTAAAAGAGATTACAGGTAAGAAAATAATCTCTTAACTGAATCAGTTCAAGCCTTTTAAAACTTCCAATTTTTCTTCAGGTAATATGCCAAGATTTGTGACCATTCAATGAACAAATTTTAAAAAAGTGACTTGCAATATAGCAACAGAGATGAGTCTGTATGTACTTTGGGACAATAAGGGAAGTGATCTTTCTCCCAAAGTTTTCTAGCGTACGTACTATGGAAAATTCTGGCTCCTTCCAGTCAGATACTGGAATATTTTTTAAAAGTATGAAGCCATTGAGGTTTTTACAGTAGGAAAAGAAAGAGGTGTTTCTTTGTTTGTCTTAAAGAATGACATTCTGCTTAAATTCAGTTGGTTTTCTTGCAAAATAGAAAGAAAGAAGCCTGGTAAAGAAAACAACAAACTTGGTATAGTAATGGAAACCCCAGACACACACACACACACACACACACACACACACACACACAAAGTCTTCTAGTTCCAACTGGCTAGCTAGATTTTGCAACAGAGCAAGAATTGCTACACTTTACAGGTGTCAGGGCTACTAGGCCTCTGGTTCAAATATGAGAGGTCAGCAAAGGCCAAATGAAGGGCCAGACTGCAATCTGCAAGAATTTCTACCAAAGTGTGAGACAAACTGCTGGATCCTTTTGTGGCTGCCATGGCAAAAGCAGCTGAACATGAACCGGTGTTTCTCAACAGAAGGAGGACTGTGATATCGAAGGAGTCAGTATGCTTCACTTCTGACCTCATGCTTTATTGAAAAAAAAAAAAAAAAGCATGGATATTCATCAGAATTGGTATCTATACCTAGCAAACAGGGAATAACAGTCCGCTAATAGTGGGTTGCCATTGTGCCAGTTACTGCGTTAAGGCAACTTCATACATTTAAGTAAAATAAGTAAAAGCTTTAACTCACAAATTTGAATTGCGTTCTAATTTATTTCATCTAGGAGAAGAACAAACGGCAGCCATTGTGGATGATACATGTGAGATAGAACAGACTAAAGAGAAAATAAGACAAAAAGTCCTACAGAGTTTTATATTATACCTCATTTCAGGGTTTGAAATCAGTTGGTCCTGACTTTACTCAACAAGATAATATCTACCTTCAGTCTGACTTTGAGTGAACTCTGTTGATGAATAGAAAAGGCTGTTTTCCACTGGAAAAGTGCCTGAAAACAATCTGTTTCTGAGAGCAACTGAGAAGTTAGCAGGAAAAAAAAAAAGGTCATCTGAGATATTTCTCCGTGTGTTTTATTGCTCTGAATAACACAGAAGATTAGGCTTCTAATTTTTAGAATGTAAGGATTCTAATAAACTACTTTTAGACCAAGGAAGTTTTCTTTTCTGTGATATTTTTCCATTATTCTCCATCTGTCTTTTCATATTATAAGCTCTAGGGGTAAGTTGGGTGCATTCGTATATATTTGTAAAGCACTTGGCACTCTCTCTGTACTTAATGTAAACACTAAAAGCCAACATAGTATAAAATATTAGCTCTTCAGTTATATTAAATCAGAATGGTTCACTTTTAACTCCTCTTTGCTTTCTGCGAAGGGTACCAGTTAAAGTAGCCTGTGGAAAAAAAAAAAAAAAAAGGTAATGTATTAAATGATGGAGGTTTGATATCATCTACCCTAGTTTAACCCCAGTTAAATTTTTGTTTCATGGTGGTGTACTCAGCACTTCTTCATGTAACTGAAATTAGAATCGAGGCTGCACCAAAAAATGAACTAACTGAGAGAGGCTAGTCACATTGTAGTCTATTTTCTTCCTTGCTACTTCCTTATAATTTGCTAGAAACAAAGAACATGTCACAACAGTGCCCTTTCCTGGCTCCAGCTAACCTGGAAATACATAGAGAATACACAGAATGTTTCCTTCTAAAGATTTTTTTTCTTTTTATGGTACTGTTTAAAGTATAAACCTCACAAGAAATAGTCCAAATTAAATGAAAAACTAAAGGGGGGGGGGCGGGGGGGGGGGACGGGGACGGGGACGACCTAAAAAAAAAAAAAAAAAAAAACAAACAGAAAAAAAAAGATTGAGAGAGAAGGGGAATACGGGAGGTCTACTTCCCCTTTCTTCCCAAGAGGAGAAAAATTCTGTTGAGTTTCCTTCCAGGCTTGCAGTGAGTCTCACAGGCAAACATTCAGGTAAGATCTTGACAGCTTCTCAGAGATCTTATTTTTAGAAAGAGTGAGTCACACCCATCTTCTGAAAAAGCAAATTATTTTAAAACACTCTTGGTTGCTGAAAATCACTATTCTTCTTGAATATCTTAAGGGTATATTAATTGCCTACAGATAAAGATATATTAATTACCTACTGATAAACTCTTCTTTAAAAATGTTGAGTTCCGATAGCAAGCACTTGAAGATAATTAAGAACTTGGGATAATTGAGAAATGTAGGGCACATCCACATACACTTCACATAAGGTTATTCAAGCTAGTCCCAAAAGAGAGGATATGTGTATGCCACAGTGCTACACCACACAGGTATACTAGCTTATGTATAGGAAGCAGCATAGCTATGTGAATATAGTATTTGCACTGGGACTAATTAGGTCACTTCACTTTCACATTGTGATTGTTTCTGGTTTCAGAGCCAGCTGGGTATCTTTTCACAGTGCAGTATTGTTCACTATAGACATGCTCTTAAAATTATTGTGTATACTCCCTTACACATTCATCCTGAATGAATGAGGATGAATGAATGAATCAGGATCCCAGTTGGAAAATAGCACACAATAGTTCATAAGCCCTCATATATTTCAGTATTCTCTATCTGGAGTTTCCTAACTTTAAATGTTTGATTTTTGCCATCTGATTTTCGAAGAAAGGAGGAAACTGAAACATATTTTTATGTTTGTGACAGCCCTCCATTCTGTGCTCTAACAAGTATTTGAACTACAACCTTCACAGCTGAGACTGCTATTCCTTGTAGTAGGAGACAATTATTATCTCAGTGGGGAATAGACAAACCGATCATGTCTGATCATGGGGTTTGGAGGGACCTCTACATAGGCTGACTTACTTTCTTCAACTTCCTACCACGGAAGCTTTTGGACAGATGTAAGGAAAGAATTATTTGGGTAGGAAAAACTGAAAGACTTTTTACAGCTCTTGTGAGAACAAATTTTAACATATTTTGCTCTGAATAGAAGTTTGGATTTTTTTTTGGAAGAAAGCTAAATGTGGGAACAGAGTAGAAAACACATAGTTGAGCTATGGCTGGTAGTCTTGCTTCTTAAACATTGGTGCTGCTGATCTCAGAAAGTCATTTAAGAAATTATCTGTGTTTAATTAGACTTGGAGCACTTTGGGGGAAGTTGCATGTTTTCTGATATATTACTATAGTACCTAAACATTGTTTCTTACAAACCTACTAGTCATTGCAGCAACATATGTGACAAAAAACTAATGAATATCTTAGTAAAAATACTACACAGGAGTAATAAAAACTGTGTTCAGATGAGAGATTCAAGGGTATTGTGCAAGCTTTTTCCAGCCCTGTAGTTTAGGATTTTACCCCTCAAGAAATTTCTTAGAGAAAAAAAAAAGATAAAAATATTTTTTTCATAAATATGCATTTCCTTTTTACAGAGTTAGCATGAAACACTGAATTTTTGTATCTATCTCCCATGATTGAAGTATGAGTAATTGCACATATAATTGAACTGCCAGATATAATTTCTCTGATTAGGAATGTACAGATTTCAGTTTGGTTTTCTAGCTTGAAACTGATCTAGCATCATAGATTTGTAGGTTAATATGATCTATTGAGATAGATTTCCATTGGTTTCTTTGTACAAAATAAAGTCAGGCAATTCACAAACACTTAATTCTATTAAAGATTAATTCCATTAAAATGTTGTCATGGTTCTGAAGTGATAAATGTGGCAGCAATGAGCTCGATTCATGCCTGGGATACACTGAATTTTACAAGTCACATCTTTAAGGGCAGATCTTTCAGATAGGGAAATTTCGTCTGGATGCAGGCTACAACCACATAAAGCACATATGATTTCAGGAAACTGGAACCAATCTATTCAGTATTAAACTGCCAGGGTGTCTGACTACATATTAAAGCTGTCAGCAAGCTATGGAACTGTTAGAAAAGACAGTAACAAAATCACTGGTTACTTTCTCCTGAACCTGAACCCATCTTAATAACTGTTTGCATCACTCTCTACCTTTACTTGTGATGCAGATTTCATGACTTAAAGGCTTTTTGCTCAAACTCATAATTTTCATCATTCTTGGATGGCTCGTTTAGCCCATGTTTTGTGAGGCACAGCAAAGGAAAACCCATGATGTTTGGTACAGCACTCACACCACCCTAGACCTCTGCACGAGCAGCAAGAGAGAGTCAAAGGCATTTTGTCAAAAAAAAAAAAAAAAAAAAAAAAAATCTACAAATGAAGTACCCAGTGCAACATGAGACTTAACCAGTTGTCCTTAGTATCTTAAACTCCACAGGCTGAGAAGGAAAATAATTATATTAGCAACAATTCCCTTTGCAAATCCTGCTTTCTAATGGAGAAATCACAAGGCAAAAGAGTGGAGGAAGAGTCAGTGGACTTCTAAACTAAACTACAAAAAGAAAAATAACACCCCTGTCACAACAAACAGTAAAACTTTTGAGTACAGTTCAGACCTACTTGAAAGGCTGTGAGAGATGTTACTGAAATTAGAAATACTGTTTTTGCTGAATTGAGGTGTAATAACATACGAGTTTTTCTAGAACACATATACTCTTCTAAGTACAACCAGTATAAGAAGCATTTTAACTTTGAAAAGGATACTTACAAGATAGGTTTAATTAACCTAATATGCTTCCAATCCATCAACTAAATGGTTCAAATATTTTCAGTATGCTAAATGTAAATAAGAGAGGCAGGGTTCATAAATTCAATGTATTGCTTTGTTGTCTGTGAAGTTGTTGTACTGATTTTCCAATTGGAGCAATTATAGCATTGTCATTTCTTTAATAAATCTTTTTATTAATTTTTGATGCATATAAATATACAAAAGTCATAAATATGAACAAATAGCACAAAAAGAGAATAATACTGGAGAAAATGCAAATTATATTGGTTTATAATACCAACAATAATCTGCATTTCTAGAGCACTTCCCATTCAGTTGTCTCTGATCATCATACAAATATTAGCTATTTTCAAGGCTTCTGTAAGAAGAGCAAGCATTACCATTTCCATTTAAATTGGCTTCATTTTTTTAAGTGCCTGCTAATTTGGGATACCTGTTTGGAGAAGGGGGTGGCTAAGGGAAGAATGGACTATCGCTATGAAATTCTGGACAATCAATAATAAAATGCCTTTCTTTGTTATTGATTTCCTTAGGGATTTCCTGGGTCTTTGGGAGAAGAATTTAATCTTAAGTATATGTCAGGAAAAGAATATAGTCCAGGACCGTATTCTGGACCATATTGCCCCCTTCCTGGAAGTGTTCAAGGCCAGGTTGGATGGGGCTTTGGGCAACCTGGTCTAGTGGAGGGTGTCCCTGCCCATGCCAGGGGGTTGGAACTAGATGATCTTTACAGTCCTTTCCAATCCCTTCCAACCCAAACCATTCTGTGATTCTATGACTACTAATTTTCAGCCCCATTTTCCATTCACCAAACCACCCTGTCCTTGTGTTTTGTTAGGGTTTGAATATCACTGCTCAGTAACAGTAGATCTAATTCTGCTATTCCACCTCCCAGCATGACACTTTACCCCTTGAGGACATCCACTGTTTGCCATCTCAGTCGCTCTGTGCTATTTGTAGTAGAGCTTCTTGTCCAGAGAAGCTCTTTCTGCAATAACTATTGAGACAGCCTCATTCTGCCACCACAAATGAGACACGTTGTTCTTCCCCTGTCTTTTCAGATTCTACAGAAATTTGTCAAGATTTCTTTATTATAGGTTTTAAGACTATATTAAAATAAAATTAATGATAAAGCTATAATGTAATCTATTTCTTGAAAGGGAGAATCTGATACAACTTCCTCTTTGTGCAAAGTTTTTGGAGAATAATGACATTTAAAAATATCAATATAATTATCTCAATAGGCACATTAATGGAGAGAAATTTATTTTAAGAAATAAATAAAAAAAAGAAAACAGGAAAAAAGGAAAATAGAAGGTATGCACTACTCAGAGAGCTGAATTTGTATCTGCTAGCTATGTACTACATCAACAGACATGACAGAAAATTGATCCAGTAGTTATTTCAAGACTATGTAACCCAAATCCATATTATGATGTTGGGGAAATGTCCTGGTTTCAAGAAATTAAACGAGCCTTAATCATTTCAATTCACCAGTCTCTTATGATTTGTTCATATGATTTCACTAAGTACTTTGATACGTTGTTTAAGAATATTCTGTTAAATAAGTAATATTTACAAGAATTTCTCTCCATCCCTGCAGGGATGATAGAACATTATAACAGTTCCCTCACAGAGCAAGCTCTCAACTTTTAGCTCCTTTTCTGTTAAATCTAAAAAACAGCTTGCCTTTCTAGCAGCACTGACACATTTATTCACTGTAGATCAAACAAAGGGGTGTAAAATGACAAGGAAAAATTCAGGGAGACTGGTAATGCTAGAAAAGACACTAAATCTCCAGAAAGAGGACCTGGAGTAGGGGACTTCTGTACAGGCGGTCTCACAACAACTTGCCAGGATCATGACATTTTTATAGATAATTTGGGGGTTTGCCCTGAGATTTTATGTGTCTTCTGCAATGCCCAGGGACCCTGGGAGCTCTGCAGGAAGCCAGAATATGATATGCAGACAGAGGTTCTGGTGTCTGCTCCTTCACCTGCTCTCCTGTGCTTGACTCGATCATAGGACATAATATTGCTTAGAAGTCATAACCTTTCACAAAACTTGTTCTGAGGGAATGATAATGGATCACACAAGATGTAAATATCATAGAAGAATCCCTTTCAGTCCCCATACCTACATGGCCATGCATAAAAAAACCCATCTTGACGTTGACTGATGATGGCTTCTAAATATGACAGATCACAAATTTCTAGCTCATTTGTTTCCTTCTCTTTCATAGAAGATCTGATTATCGGCTATGAAATTTACCTAAATAAAGATTGTGTGTGGAGCAGATTTTACGCCTTTAATTACAATGAAGAGTTAGTTAACATTGTTGTACCAGCCTTCCCCTCTGTTGCACGCAGATTCCACACAGCCCTTACAGAAAAAGGAGCACCTACAAAACGGGAGTGCAACAAACAAGGCAAGCCTGGGAGTGCACCTGCTGTAAATGTGTAGCCTAGGTGGGTCTGTGGAGGTTTCTTGGCAGGCTTTTCAGCCTGGAGAGTCCTGGGTTCAAGTGTGCATGTTGGGAGATCCTGATTGCAAGGCTCTGATTTTAGAAGCTGAGCAAGTGGTTCATAATTTGGGGAGAAGAGGGCTCTGAACTGTCTTGCCTTCAGGCCTTCTGACTGCAGCGGTGGCAGGTCTGGCTTCAGTTCTGAAAAGAGAGAAGGTTTTTTTGCCAAACTTTCTAACCCAAGTACCTGCATTGTTACATGCTTAGCACTGACATGCAAATACTGACGCTCATACATATGTATGAATATGTCAGTGTCGGTCTTCAGCCGTGGATAGCTGTATGCTTGACTGGCATGTGTGTTGCTGATTACTTGATTCTTGGATTCCAATGATTTTTTGAGACAGCTGAAACCCCAATTTTTTGCATTTTGTTTATTTAGTGAAATATCAAAAAAAAAAAGAAGAGAAGGCGAAGGTTGATTTAAGTTTGGAGTTTTGTTTTTCAAGGTTTTTTTTTTCTTTGGCTTTGGTGTTTTCTCTTAAGCTGTGTTTCAGCTTGCAGCAAGTGGTTGGCCACCCCTACCCTTCTGGTTCCTTGCTTTCTTTTACACTCTTCCAGAACATGTTTCATGCCTTCCCTCTTTCTTGTTTAGACTAAATTAGCCAATGAACAACCTGACCCAGCTGCTTAGCTGTTCCCTGATCTGCATTTTACTTCTTAATGAGCTCAGAGTGACAAGCTATTTAGGCTGCTCGTTCCAGCATCAGCTCTGACTCCATCTGTAACTTTAGTGCCACTTCTTTGTCAGCAATGCCAATTACAAATGTGTGCCTTTCTAATTTACAGCACTCTAGTTATAACGCCCACGCTGTGCTCCGTGTGTTCTCTCTTTGCTTCTACTGTTTGTAGTCACCTGAGCAGACCCTCAGATTGTCAGAGCAAGGGTCTGCTGCATGGCTGGCATTGATCAGCTATCTATAGCACCATATACAATTTGGCACCGCATAGATCATTTGCTCCCTTTCATCTGCCCTGAATTTGGAAAGCTCTGTCGGTTCACACGGGGTTCTACGAACCTGTCTGTGCATTGATCCTTCTGTGAACTGGCAATCCTGGAGCAAATGTGTTCCCTCACATATGATACTGCAATATGGGGAAAAGGATTACTTACTATGCATCTGTAGGGCTATATTATATTTTTCTTGGCCTCCCCCGCGTTCATCTGCAGAAAAATCTTAAATATGTTCCTCTTTTGCCCACGAACAGTAACTAGGACTTGATCCATTTCTTTGTGTGTATTGTTAAAAATGCAGAACATCCTGAAGTCTCTGCTCAGACGAGTATAATAGCAGTAAGCAGTCTCCATTTCCAGTGGCTTATAATTTGGTCTACTGAGCAGCTGAAAATGGATATGCTCTTTTCTGTTGCTGTTGCTCCTGGGTGCGCATCCTCTTTTGACCAGCTGGTCTTCCTAAGAGCAAGACTCATATCTAGAAACATGTTTAAGGGGATACTAAAGGAAGCAATCTGTTTGGCTCATTAGATTCTCAAAGAGACAGTTCCTCAGACTTAATGGACAGTATATTTTAAATTAATTAAAAGAGATAACTACTTCACATTGTTCATAATCTACTTTTGGGTTTTCATTTCATCATGATTCTGTTGCTGTTCCAATTGGTTGGATATGGAAAGACCGTTATTATCTCTAGCCATGACGGATAATACAAGAACAGTCTTAGACTGTGTGGTTTCATCTGAAGACTCACTGTGAATGTGTTTTCTTGTGCTAAATTTTTTGCTCCCTGTGTCAACCATTTCTCAGAAAATGTGGAATACCCTCAGTTTTTGTAAGCAGTGTGAGTAATAAGGGAAATCCCAAGAAATGCATCAGGTGTGATTTGGTACATATCTGTTAAGGCAGGACAACAGGCTTCTGAGAGTGACCAGGCTACATTTCTTTTGTCAGATCCCATGTGGTGCTTTCAGCTGAAATGAGTATGCGTTAGCCAAGGGATTCCTGAAATGATTAAACCCTTTATCTCCCATGGACAGTGGAAGTAGAATTTGGCTTGATGTGTAGTCCAAAGAAGCAGTAGAGTGCAACATTTAGAATCTACTTCTGCATTATTATTTTCTCTTCAGGGAAAAAAAAAATAGTCTTGGACTAAAATAGTAACTCACCAGGTAAAATCATTAAAAAGATGTGTGTTGCATTCACATATGTAACAGACAGAAACTGTAAACCAGAAATCCTTGCATTAGAAAGTTTAGATCTTGAGCCTGTAAAACTATCCATGTAGACTGCTGAGTTCAAACATTCCTGTTTGACAAGGTTGTGTATGAATTGATTTTGAACCATTTATGATCTGTTTCCAATAATTCTTCTGTTATTAGAAGAGTTATTCAATTTTTCAGGAGAACAAAACAATGATGGACAAACTGCTAGATATTTGGAGTTTCATAAATGGCTGATAACTAAACTATGCAATTTGCTAAATTAAAACTGCTATCAAATTTTCAAATTTTATCAGAAATTCTACTCCAAATGCTTCTTCAAAGGGAAGGTATCTTTGGGAAAATTCACAAAGGCTGACATATACAGCTAGCGTAGTGGAGAACTGAACAACATATCTGGTTTATTATATTAAACAAGTATAGAAAGCGTAAGTGATGTCGATGGCCAAACCTGTGACCTTTAATTTTTAATACTTCAGGATTCAGTTTGTTTATCTCTTTGTTGAAGATTCCTCACTGAAAGGCCAGAAAAGCTGTCAAAATTATGGTCATAACTCTAAAATAATACCATTACAATTGGTGTGTATGCCTCAAGAATTTAGAATTGCTTTTCTTCTGTTTTGAGTAGCTCAAGCTCTTCTGAAAGTGAAGAATTACAAATGTTTTAGTCTGCCTTCCACATGAGAGATTGTGTTGAGGTCTGCAAGTGTCGCAGTTAAATAACTTCCTTTAAATTAGTGTGGTATGCTAGTTATATGTAAGAAGGAGTAGATCCTCTCTTTATATTTTTTAAGTCTATTATTGCGAACAAGAGTAAACCAATTTATTTTAGATAAATCATTTTAGGTGCAGTAAGGAGATGTGATTCTGATCACAGAGTCTGTTTTCTACTGTTGACCTCCTCCTCCGCCTCTCCACCCTTTTTAAGGAACGTGCTTGGGGGAGTGCCGGAGGGACAAGTGTAGGGGTGTATGAATCGTGTTGTGGCCTGGCTATTCCTTAGCTGGTGTAACAGCTACAGGGCATGATTGCAAGCTGGCACAACTTAGAGCAGCCCTGGGGCTGCTCCAAATTGCACCGGGGCTGAACTGATGGCCCCAGGAGCTGGGACTATCTTTGTCACCACCTTCCATTCCTGCACTGAGAATGCTTTAGATGAGGAAATCTGGCAAGTGAGCAAATCTGGCGAGTTATGAATGTGTCATTTTTAAGTAGTCACTTTTAAGATGTATACGATCAAGATTTCCTCATTAATTTCCATTGATATTACATCAGCTGAAGAACCACTCTGTCAAGATGGGTCATTCTTTCCCAGCCTTTTTTCTTTTTTTCTAGATGTATCCTTTTTTCTAATTTCTAAAATTAATAAATTAATAGATTTTAAGTCTAGAAATCTGCATGACAATATTTTAGTTTAAATTCCTGTATTAGGTCATTGAATTTCATCCCATAATTTCTGCATTGAACTTGTAGCTGAGCTAGAACATACCTTTTAAAAAGCTATTCAATATTGATTTAAGGACTCCCACTGAAAGAGAATCTACCATGGCCCTCAGTAATTTGTTCCGGTGATTAATTACCCTTAGTGTTAATATTGTGCATCTTATTTTCAGTACCTCTCTCTTTCAATCCAGCACAGTTTCAATGGGCAAGATAGGAGATTTTTTACAGTGTTCTATGGAGAACTGCTCAGCAGCAATCCACCAGAAGCAAATAGATTGTTACCCTCGTATTGCTCCCTTCCAGAGGTAATGATACACTAATAATCTTCTGAAGGTCCCTGAGTACTACAGACATACCTGCAAATAATCGGGGCTTGAGCATGACATAAAAACAGATCCTCACCTTCTGTTGATTGTCAGAGAAACACTTACTTTTACATGGGATGCAAAGGGTGAGCTGCTGTGTGCATCAGAGGGGCTAAGACTGCAGGTACACTTACTGCCTGGTCTGTATTTAGCAGCCTCGAGGAGGTAGGGGTGAAGTCCTTCCCCTGAGTACAGGTCTGAAAATACTGTGATTATGTTGGTCAGTTTGCAGAGTAAAGAATTTTTCAGATTGGGATTTTTCATACATTTCCTTAGAAGTTAGCATGATGATGGAGGTGGCTGGAGGATATCAGCCTGTCCCCTTAATTATCAAGCATAAACTATTGCTAAAAGGAAATCAAAACCTTGCTTATTTGCAGGCTAACTGATGCTGAAAGAATAGCCAGTGGTTAAGAACTGGTTGCATTGCCTTTAGTGCAGGCTAAAATCTTCTCTTTGCAAATTAAACAGTACCGTTGGTGTACGTTTTTCTCTCTGCTTCTTCATCTCTAAATGTGCTTTAGTCCTAACCTAGAGGGACCACCTGTGAGTGAGAGGGTAGTTTAGTCTCCATGCTTATTCACTCCTTGGTCTCTCTGCTGAGACTGTCAAGCCAAGAATGCCAATTAGTTCAGCATTAACAAGCCTCTTTATGCGTTCTATTGGGCCTAAGAATTGACAGCTTCAATTCTGAATTTCCTTGGTTATGTGGATTTATGTTAAAGTCTTGTTTCTCATGAAAATGTTCTCAAGCCACTAGTTGGGCTGTAACTAATTGTTTCAGAATTAGAAGTGGACGCAAATCAAAATCTGGTCAGGTTACCCTTGGACTTGGATACACTACCACATCTAATCTGTACGGCTCATGCTTAACTGTGTTTACAATGCTCCTCTGAAGTAAATTGCTTTGTCTAAAGCTGTGAAAGGTCTTAGTTTTATACTGGTGGCCATGCATGGGCCTGATACAGAAGCAAAGAGTGCGGTTTGAAGCAAACCTTGTTCAGGGACAAATTTTGAAAAGTGAAAGAATTTTAAATCCATGCTTTATATAGATGTCTCTGTACATTTGGGTCAATATTAGCTGACGCCCGTAGAAGAACTGCAAGTGCTGACTAATGGGCTACATTGGGGACATTGTGCTTTCTCCCGTGTTACCCTACATACTTAGGAAGAGATTTGGGTAAACTCCAGAAAACCGTGCTGCCCCACTTCATAGTTGTCCTTCTCATGTCTTCTTAAAACCCACCATCATGATGACTACAAAGAAGAAAGCAGGCAGTGATTAGGCTACTGTACTGCTGAGAACACGACCTATCTTAGTATCCTGTGTTTTCTCATTTCTTCCCTGTACCTACCCCTCCCATGGAGCTCTTTTACTAGATGTGGCAAGATTGACTTTTTTGTGCCTGTTTGTACAGGGTCCGACACCCCCCCGGGGTACAGGTTTATGTTGTAGATCCCCATGCTTCACAGTAACACCAATATGCAATAATCTATAAGTGCCTGCAAAAATAGACAAAATCAGAGAGATTGTTTCTAACTCTGCTTTTTCCTGGGCTGTACGGCAGTAGTCAGCATGCCTGAAAAATGTCTCCATGCATGTTGTTTATAGCTCCGTTGCATTAGTCAGCTTCCTTTAATAAATCAGATACAAGTTGTGACATGTTGTTAATTCGATCACTAATAACCTGCTCAAATTGCAAATCTATGTCAGCAGGTTGGTGTTGATTAAGTTGTAGTCGCTACTAACATATTGTTTTAAATGACTGATAAATTTTATTTGCTGTGGTGATAGACTGCCTGCTCCGTTGGGTTTTTTGTTGGTTTTTTTTTTTCTTTTTTCCTCCCCTTGTAAGCTTGGAAAAATGACACAAATGGCCCTGAGGTGGTCCTCTATAGGCCTTTCTCTTCCTCTGTTTGCTGCAAAGAGAGCTGGTAGCCACTAGAGGGGAGGAGACTGCCGGCTTTACTGAGCGCTTCACGCTAGAGCTTGAAGGTGCAGAAGCTGTCACAAGACTGGTTGCCCAACGAAATGGTTTAAAATATGTTACGAAGGTTAGTAAAAAATAAAAATAAAATAAAAAATGTTTTTCCCCCCTGCCCCCACTCCCCTTAATGTATTTGAAATATTAATTTCTCAGCACATCGGCGCTCTCTGACGTGTTGCTATCTATCTCAGGTGATAACTGGGGGAGGGAAAAAACCTACGGCAACAAACATTTAAAATGTTAACGTCTGGAGGTAATGTGTTAAATCTCTCAAAGCAAATGTTTTCTTTTCTATGCAGGGATACTGGCAAATCAGGGCGTGGTCTAGAAATATTAAACATTTATTTCCTATGTGAAACGAGAAGGTTTGTTTTTATGTGTTCGAAGTTTCCAACCATTCCGTCCATTCCCCTCTCCCCCCCCCCCAAACTATTGATGCTGAAGAAATGACTAAACGAGCAACTTAAGCATCGTTCTTACAAACTTTTTGAAACATATAGACTGTGTTATATGTAACCAAATCTAAGCCAGAATAACGGAAATACTCATTTTATAATCTGTAGATGGATAAATACATATTTCTGTCTTATATATACAGTCTGACCTTTTATTTTATTTTTTTAAAACAGAGTAAAATTCTTGGTATTGTTAAAGAGCTATAATGTAGAACTGTAGCTTGTTACACTTACTCTCCTGAGTGTAATTGCACTAAGAATCATTCAGTTTCCATTTGGAAAGCAGTGGCAATTACTGGAATACAATGTATCATGCATTTGCTCACTGGATATAAACGTATATACTAATTCGCAATAAAATGTAACAGCTGTCAGTGCATTTTCTGCTCTGTTACTTCAATAAATTGGAACTCTGACTAGAAAATGGGAATATTGCATTTTTACACACTCCGTAATGTGTTTGCTTTTTGCAAATACAATTTATTTTTTCATGACAAAATTGTGGTTTGTTATTACTGCTAGTGGATAAATATTCTTATATCAGAATGAATTACACATGGTATCTGTAAAGAAGTAGTAATATTTTCTGCTTTTTATTGTAGCCTGTCTCCAGTAAACAAAATGCACTTAACCTACTTCTGTCACATACTGGCTATATTTTTTTTAGCGTTGCAATTGTTGGGGGATGGAGAGAGTTTATTTTACCCTACCTTTGCAGGTATTTGCATAACTGGTTAACATTTTGTTGAGACTGTTATTTCCCCCTTGATTTCTTTTTATTTTTATAAACCTATATATAGATAAATAGTTCTGGGAGACAGTTATTAACCATGATTCCTCACATTATGAACTAGTGCATCTGAGTTTTATTTAAGATAAAATGCCTGCACATTTGTGTAATTTTGTTACTTGAGGTCAGACTTTTCACAGATAATTAGCCTTTTACACACTGTGAAATCAACCTGCATTGGTTATTTGGCTAGACTCTTTGCTTCTGTTCTTTATTTCCCAGAAGGTTAACGTGCTGAAAATCTAGCTGCAAGCACATAGTACTGTCTCTTTGTGTTGCTAATTATCCCGTTGCATAATTATTAATATCAGGAGCAGGAAGAGGAAACAAGCACACCAAATAGTCGTGAATGCTAGTGTTCTGGCAGGAAGCTAGTCCTGCATTAATAAAATGTGCCTGTGCCAATATCACAGAAGATAGGAGCGTTCCTTGTTAAGGATCATTTATTAACTGAGATCATCTTTTAGTTCGCCTTGGGGTAATGACTAATGTCAATGGCAAATTTCACAGTTGTCTAGAGAAATGAATTAAATTTGTAATAAAAAGCCTTCGGCTTGTTGTACATGTTCATTTATTGGAGTAGTTGAACTAGGAGAACTGTAAGGCAACCAAGAACATCGGCTTAATTTTCCTTACATATAATAGTGACCTTTAGCTTCATATTGAAAAAGTTACCTATTATAGACTGGTAAATTAAATGAGAAGTTCCTCTAATGCAAAATAAACTAAGTGACTGAGCTAAGTTAAAACGGCCCTTGAGCTTATGAGTTTTTTGGCAGAAACAAATTCTTTTTTTTCTACATCTGTTCTGCACAAGCCTTCTGAAAGTAGTTTGATGTCTGATCAGGCAGATAAAACAATACAAGGTGGGATGCTGAAAACTAGTTAAAAGTCCATCCTGAAGGATACCAGAGTGATTACAAACTTGGGATAGTACAGTGACATTTTGCATATTGAAACTGTGGTTTTGTTTGAAAACTTTCAAATGTTCTCTATATGTCTTCCTTTCTATAAACTCAAAGCAACCTGCATCAATTTATAAAAAGGGTGGTGTTGTGGGAGTTTTTTTGGTTTTGAGTTCTGTTTGTTGTGTTGGGGTTTTTTGTTGTTGTTGTTGTTTGTTTTGTTTTGTTTTGTTTTGTTTTTATGTGTGCATTAAAAACCAGAAGCAAATCTTAAAATATTGTCACTGCAGACAATAAATATGAAGTTGACAGGAAAATATCAAAATGTAAGGAGAAATGGCATGCACCAAAGCACAGATGGAATGAGAATTAAAAATCATCCTCTGCTCCTGGGTCAAAGGACAAGAGAGTTTCTGATTTCAGGGTATATATTTTAGTCTTGGGAAAGATAATAGCCCTGTCCCACCAGCAATTTAATACAGACTGTATTTAATTGTTAGTGTGGTAGGTTTCTCTCTCAAAGATATACCACGCCTTACTGAACACAAGAAAAAATGTGGGGAAAATCCAGCAGAACAGCAAGAGAAAAATCCTGCAGCTGTTGAAAGAAAATGGAGGTGGGAATACATTTACTTTGCCATCAACACCTAGTTCGCTTCAGGATGTGCTTATATGGTGAGCCCCCAAACCGTACTGAGGTGCTTGGAAAATGGTCCAAATAAATACAAGAGTGCTGTCGCACTCTGCATGTTTGTCAAAGTTCATGACAGAATTACCTGTTTTCAAAAATCACTTTGTGTTGTCTATAAATTCTTCATTTAATTCTTTGTAGCAGAGTGTTTTTGTGTGATCTGGTGGTAAAGTCCTGTGCTTATTTCCATCAATTTTAAATATGACAGTCATCTAACAGTCATTATTTACTCTGAAGGATCCTGATGTTCTGAAAGTTTGTAGATGTGAAATTCTCTGCCTGCACTCTGCAATAGCAAAAAAATAACTTTTGGAAGTTTGGTAAGAAGCTGCATATTTGAATGGATACTTTCCCCATAAAATACTTTTTTTTAATAGTTTGTTGGGTGAATAAAAGGATGTTCTTATTATAACTGACGAGGCTTAGCAAGAAATTTGGAGTGACTAGTAAAATCATGAAAATGCAAACGTCAATACAAATTCTTAACAGCTCCCAGGGCAAACTGTAGGTTGTTAACAGAGTTACGGACATAGGAAGTTTTTAAGGAATTTTGGCAACTCTTGTCTGCATTATTGTTTTGTGCCCAAGTCAAGAGTGAATTATTTCAAATGTAAAATTAGTCTGTGGAGGAAAGGATATAGTCAAGTGTAATATCCAGACATTGTAATATATCCACAGGGAGTCAGTGTTGCCGGGGGTCGTCTCTGCACCAGTCGGCTAATGGACCCAAACTAGGGAGGCAGAAAATAGGGAGTTAAATGCAGAGGTACAAAGCTGCTAATGGTTACTGTTTATTTTTTCTGACAGAGAAGGTCAACTTTAATTTTGTATCTGTCACATGCCTGAATTCTAATGTATCATCTTAGCAGCTTTTAAGAATATTCCAGAGATGGTTACCAGAAGATAATGCAGAAATGAAGCATGGTGGTGTCCATAAGTGGGGGAGGGAAGCAGTAGGCTTACATGGTCCTTCAGTGTAAATCATTGCTAAGTTTAGGGGGACAACTGCCTTTCTTTAAAGTCCAGATTAATGTTCATCGCGCAGACAGGATGATAACTAATTGAAGAAAAATTGTCACCTACATGACTCTGAGTAAAATCTAAAATTTTATCTTTTACTTTACTTTTAAATCCAGAAAATTATTTTAGAATATCTTTTTCTTAAGCAGTAAAAAAGGGTTTTGTTTAGCTGTATGTAGTGAAATTGCATTTTCTCGCTAGCAAGAATGTACAGTAGCAAGAGACTTTCATTTCAAAAAGGCTCTTCTAAAATCCAGCCATTGAAAGTTGTGAATATGGTAAGCAAGCTCTGTGTTTTTAAAATAAATATTCTAATGCCTGCTCAGAATGTGGGCGCGGGTATGTATAAAAAGTGTGTTTTACATTCAGTTTTCAGTATGTTGACTTAAGGGGTTTTTTTTGAAGGAAAAGAAAAAAAAAAGTATAATCAAAGCTAGAACTTGATCTAAGCATGACCAAAAAAATTGCTAATGTTGGAGGTGATAAAGACAGTGACTGTATACAGGTACTTGCAAATTTAAATATGCTGTTCTATGAAGAGAATTAAGATTTGTCTTTATGTTTAAGGAAAAAGATAATAACTTCCACCTAATTTTCTTCCACAACTTATTTCTGGGAGGTGTATGATAATATAAAACACCTTTTAAAAAACTCAACCAAACAAATGTCCTTTCAGCCAGGAATAAGAAAAAGTGTTATTTATCTGCAATTAAATGAAATGATTGAATATATATTTTCTTAAAATTCAAGCTGTAACATCAGCATTTGCAAAATGAGTATCTTGAGTACCTGCAGCACTTGTCAAACTGTTCCAGAAATTGTGGTGTGAGGAATATCTGAAATTTAGGTTATCCTTAAGCAAGTTGGCCAGATACAGATTTAAGCAGCTAAGTCTGAAAGTGCTAGCTTGCTTTTGGGCTTTTTGGTTTGGTTTGGTTTGGGTTTTTTTGGTTGGGTTTTTTTTTTTTTTTTTTTTTTTTTTCAATTCTGTTAGTCACCTTTAGGAAAAGATCTTTAGTCTCTGCTCTGTAAGATTTCTGTTTACTTAAACTAAATTTGGTATTTTCTACCAACAGGTATTTTCTTATCTGGGTTTGTTTTTTTAATAATTCCCCCCCCCCCCCCCCCCCCCCATTTGTAAACTGCAGTATTTACTTTTCACAGCCTTAGCTGACCAAGAAGTAAAGCAGCATGGGAAGAATAAAGCAGATATGGGTGGGGTTCTCTGAAACAGATTCATTTTCTCTCTGTGCATTTCTCTGCTGTGGAATAGACTTTATGCTTATTCACAGAGAGGGAGTTTAGAAATGTTTTTAGAAAATGCAGATGTGCAAAGCATTCTTAATAAGGATGGGAAAAGAGTTTGCACTCCCCTTTTAACCACTCTCTCACCTCAGCCCTTTTCAGCATGTAACCTTATTCTCTGTGGGATTACTTGGATGAAAACCAATTAGAGAACTGCTCACACAATATAAATGCATACAGATTAGTACAGATTGAACAGTACCAATGCCAACTAATCATACAGTATATAAAGTCCTAACAATATAGATATTAAGGAATGATGGGGAAATGGACTCATATTGTTATAAAACTGAACACAAAAATGGAAGCAGCATAAAACTGTTTATTTAAATAATAAATAAAGTATAGGTTTTCTCTTCCCCCCCTCCTTCTTTTTTTTCCTTTTGTGGCAATCTGCCCGTAGACAAACTAAATATACCAAAGAAAAGTCAGCCTACATGTTTTCCTGGGTATTCCCCATGCTTCATGGTAACATTACTTCATTGTTTGTTGTTTTTCGTCCTTTAACTGCCTGTCCCCTCGATAACCTCAAATGCAGCGCTTATTCTCCAGCTGGGACGAGAATGAGAAAATGGTCTCCTCTAAGGAGGATGCTGATGCCACTACAAAGGTGTCTGGGAGGGACAAACAGAGACTGTGAATATAACCGAGTTATTTTAATGCATGGCCCCCAAGGACTATGAGACCTGAAGGGTTTGTTTTGCTGAGTGAAGCCTGCGAGAGGACGACTGCAGAACCATGAGATCAGCCATTGTTTCCCTTTGCGTTGGTGTTGTCAATTCCTGACATTCCAGGGAGGATATTCTGAGGAAAATATAGTACTTTTTTCTCTTCATGCCTGTTGCCCAGCAATGGAAATGGAATTATGAGAAAATGCAAGTCTCCTTCAGGTTTCATGCTCTCTTCATACTACAGTGTCTGTTCTGACATGCTACAGCTTTGGTCATTTTTTTCTTTAGCTTTTTCCTGCTTTTCTGTTATTATTAATAGGAAAATATTTTCACAATTAAAATTAGAACTAGGCTTTCTGACAAGCAGTAAACTCTTCTTACTCCCTCCTTTGATGTTTCTTTGTTATATGTAATCATGGTGAAACCTTCTGACTTTTTAAAGTAATATCACAGACCATTTTCAGTCTGTTCCTAATTAGAGCCATGTGAGGTACCCATTATTTACTTTAATATTGAAAGGGCTTTTAATCCTTGAAAAACATTTTGGCAACAGTCTTGAAATAATGTGCTAGAATTTTGAGTGGACCGCTTTGTATCTTCTCCTGGGCGTTTGTCTGACTGATCTCTTAGCTGGTGAACTAAATTGTCCACTTACTATTATAACAAAAGTCAGAGTAAGAAGTCTGCCTAGATATAGCTCCAAGCCAAAGTGGAAGATAAAACACACATAAAAGAACTGAGTCATACTCAGATTGGCAAAAAAAAACCTCGAGACAACTAAAGGAAACAGAATAGTTTACAGGAGAGATTGGTATATACATTGGTCTCCAGAACAGCTGTCATTTTTAGACCAGCAGTGATTACGCATTGAATTTTACTCTAAAAGTGTTTACTATAGCATTCAGAAAAAAAGGCTAATTACTGTAGTAACTCCCTGTACTATATGGTGTCTGTTTGTCTCTAGCTTCAAAGAAGAGAGAAAAGAAATCTCTGCTACCATGGTTATTACATAATTTTAGCTGGATTTCTGCGCTCCAGTTTTAATAGAGATGTGCAGGATCTCAAATGCCTGCATTCATTAAGCTTTCACTGCTCAGTTCTGTAGCTGATACCCCGAGCCAAATCCTGATATGTGTGCTCAGGTACTAATTATGTCCAAACAGGAATATCGGATAGGCCCTTGTGCACATGACACCTTCATCAGATGATGCCTGGATGCCATCATTTCCTTAGCTGGAGTAGTCTAGTAACAATTCCCCTATCATGAGGGAAAGTCATTTCAGAAGTGACAGAGAGAGAGAACAGCTAGTGGAGAGCCTGGTATCTAAGCGGTGTGACTTGTTAGTGCCACAGAGCAGGAGAGGGCAGCAGGGACCCACTGTCTAGTCTGAGTTCACATAATCCACGCCTCCCTCCATGGTGTGCTCTAGACCCTAAGGCTTTGGAGACTTAACTGATTGCTTCTTTGGTGGAACATTTCATTTCTGACCTCAAATGAAAATACATATTAGCAAATATGAGGGACCACATTAGGGCTTCTGGATTTTGCCTGAAGATGGGATCACTGGGGTTATTCATGCCAAATTTCAGTGAATTTGAAGGAGTACTGACCTTTTCCATGAGAAATTCAGACTTTATCATTTGAACTTTAAAAAGGAGTAACTTCTTGTCATTAATATGAATAATTTCTCATATTTTCCAGAATGAGATATATTTTTGTTCAAAAGTCTTTCATCACCATTGCCTCATTACTGCTCAGCCTACCTTGGTCCAGCTGTAGGAAGGAACCAGCTGCCCCCGTCGCATTGCTATGGAGTACCAAACCCTGACCCTCCTCAAAAGGCAAAAAAGTGCCTGTTTTGGTTCATCCAAATGCTTAAGCTACAAGAAGAGATGTTATTACTTACTATAATAACCAATACTGCAGATGGGAAGTTCTCATTTAGAGCACTTTGCCACATCACCTATCATACCAAGTTAAATTAAGCATAATTTGAAAGGAAATTATTCCATCTAATAAGCAGGACTATGTTATGCAGATGGTCACTGAAGATTTATTTTATTGTCCTATCTGTCACATATTTTTCAAGGACCAGTCATGGAACTGAGGCATCACAAGCCCGAAGGGTTTAAAATAGGGAAAAACCTATTAGGTCATCAGGTCCTCCCTTCTGCTAGGAGAGATTTGTTACTGACAACATAGTCTGAAGTGCTTTGTCCAGTCCAATTTTAATGACACTTGCTGTTGTCTAGGAAATTCTGGGCAGGCGAAACAATGTTTTACAGAAAAAAAAAAAAAAAATATCAGTGGACAAAGACTACTAACATAGGAAATTATACAGGGGTTAGAGGTTTTATGTGAGTTTTCTGCAGCCTCAGAAAGCCTTGTACAAAACCAGGGAAGATGCCCACAGTTTTTGAACATGAACCATAAATGATAGCAAAGCATTGATTTTTAATAACAATTTTTATGTGTTCTATGAAAACATAATGGTAGGAAAAAAAAGTAAAGGATGGAGGGTTTGCATTTGAGTGACAAAGGAGAAAATTGGCTGCCAAGGTAATAGAAGTGCAGTGCAACACTTTCTGTTTCAAGTACAGGAGGGTGTAAGAAAGCAGCATATTGCTTACTGATTTGTCTCAAAAAGCATACTGCACCCTGAAAACCTGCCTGAACTAACAAGGCAGCATGGGTGTATTCTGTTCCCAAAGAAGTAAGCAGGATCTTGCCATTGACTTTCTTGGGGTTAGGATTTCACACAATAGTTGAAATTTCTGTTGTGCAGTGCAGGGGCCGAGGAGTCGCTGAACTTTGACTCATGAAAATGCACACATGGTGCTGTACTGGGAAGTGAAATGCAGGTTTCAAAGAAACAGGGAGAAGAGAATTCAAAGTCTGGGATGCTTTCTGTACCATCTCCTGACTGGGCCTCATTTCTACCAGGCTGATACTAATCCCGCACATTTCTTATGAATTTGCCTTCCAGAGAACAATAACCTACCTGAAAGACTGTATTTTCTCTAATTCCCTTTTAATATCCTGTTCATGTTCCTGAGCGTGTAAGTAATTGATATGTTATTGTTATGCTTAAACTTCAGGGGTATTTTTGAATGCTATCTTCAAGGAAGTGGTGTCAGGGCATCATGTGAATTGTGAAGGAAAGGAATGCCATAGCTGACTACCTCCTGTGACCAATAAAGCTCTGTGCCATGCTCTTTCAGACTTCACTCTGTCATTGATACTGTCAGTTCCAGGCTTCCTGCTGGTCATATTTACGATCATAGGCTGTGGAGGAGGGGAGGCGAAACTACTCTCCAAATAGTGGAGATCTTACGCGGTGGGGATCCTGTGAAATCAGGCTGAAGACCTTGAATGGGTTAGTGGTCTATGGCTTAGTAGATGTGACGCTGCATTTTTTACTATTTGGAGCATCTGTATGTGCCCTGGATACTTTTGTCACACTTACCTCAGCAATAATTTTCACTGAGATCACTATCATCCCTACTTTTAATAATTTAGATTTAATATGGAAGGAATCATAAATATGGCCTCCTAGTCAAATCCTGAAAGTGATTCAGCATATGTGTTCATGGAAAACTCACACTTTCCATAGGCTGTCCACCCTGCCATACCAGAAAATCTGGATGTCCTGGTTTCAGCTGAGAGGATTGATTTTTCTTCGTAGTAGCTAGTGTGGGGATATGTTTTGGATTTGTGCTGGAGACAGCATTGATAATATAGAGATGTTTTTGTTCTATGGACCTGTTGTTGAGCAGTGTTTACGCGGGGCCAAGGCCTTTTCTGCTCCTCGCACCGCCCTGCCAGCGGGACGGCTGGTGGTGCACAAGGAGTTGGGAGGGGACATAGACAGTACAGGTGACCCAAACGAGCCAAAGGGATATTCCATACCATGTGACATCATGCTCAGCATAAAAGGGGGCTAGCCGGGGAGGGGCAGCAGCAGCTTCAGGATGCGTGGCTCGGGGACAGTCCGGTTTCGGGGCAGGTCTGAGCGTGCGGTCTGAGTTGTACGGTCCTCGGGTGAGAAACTGCATTCTGTATCACCAGTTTCGTATACTCTGTTAAGTACTGTTTTGTTTTGTTTTGTCTTGTCTTCCCCTCTCCCTTTGCAATCCTAGTAAACTGTCCTTATACCAACCCACCAGGTCTTGTCTTTTTCCTTCCCATTCTCCTCCCCATCCACTGGGGGGGGGGGAAGTGAACAAGCGGCTGCGTGGTGCTCAGCTGCCGGCTGGGGTAAAAACCACGACAGTCCTTTTTGGCGCCCAACGTGGGGCTCGAAGGGTTGAGATAATGACAGATCTGCCCCTAGTGTGTTATCTTCTACTAAAACCCAAATTATATTTAAAGCAGAAAATCTGAACAAATCTTTATCACTGGATTAAAGAAAAAAATACTGTTAGAAACAGTAGAAATCATGTATTTCTGAGTACAAAAGTATTTGAGAGGGTAACAACTCAATATGATTTTGCTTCGTCATTTTCAAAAATCTAGAGATCCTTGGTTTTCACTTATTATATTTCCCACATCAAAAGATAAAAAGTTATTGTCCATTTTTATATGTTTCTGGTACCCTGGGAACAGTTAAATAGAGCATGTTCATATTAGAAAACCTAGAGGTGGAAAATATATATCAAAAGAGATAACATCCTTTAACAATTAAGGATAATGAATTTAAAAAACAAGAAATTCCCAGCCAAGATTTGTCAATCATGCTAACTTTCTGCTTCCTTTATCCATTTTTCACTTATACACCAGAAAAACTTTTTAGCAGTTTTAGTCATCCATGAATATTCTCCACCCAACTGATCATGTGAACATAGCACCACTATAGGGAAATCTATATATAAAAAAACAACCCAGTTTTGTTATATAACTTTCTTTCTTAATAAATTGTTCCATGGTATGAAGAAAGGGAGACCACGTTTATCACTTGCCCTGCTCAAGGCAACACAGCTGCTAGACTTGTAGGGTCGACACCGAGGAACAGTATGTCCCTCTAAAGTAGTTCACCACTTGCTCTCTACTGGGAATTTAGGATGGCTTCCTTAATAGCAGTTTACAATACAGATATGAGTTAGGTCCCTAATGTAGCTGAGGCAGGTTTCTACCCTGAAGTCATTAGTAGAATTATGGAAAGAATAAGGTCCGACTGGATCTGTGTTCTTACTGAAGTCTGCTGCCGGAGCTTGTAGTCTTGTAAAATGTCTGTACTGCAGAAGAAATACTACGGGTGCGCCTGTGTCTGAGGGCAGAATGAAAATACTGCTAGTGGGTTTCAGCTGGCCTTAATTCAGTCATTGCTCCCAAATGTCCAGTAATGGCCACCTACTGATCCTAGTCCAGCTGGCAGCATGTGCATATAAAAGTCTCCGTGGAGATAAACAGCAATTAAATCACAGAGAGAGAGAAAGCAATTGCCGTTGAAGAAGGCTAATACTGGGAAATACCATGAAACCAAGTTTCTACTGCATGCGTAACATTATTTCTAGAGGATTCAAGCTGCTTGCACCAAGGTAGAAAACACCAAGTGCCTAAGCGTATTGCAGGGGGTGGACAGGTAGTTATAGCTGGATATGATTTACAGTGTTCAAGGCCACAGTGCCTGTTCTACTGTGGTGGAAAGACATATGGTGCTCGCTTGAAGCAAGCCGAATACAAGCAGAGGTCAGTCTTGCACTGGTGAACATATCTTGTATGTGGGTATACGGTGCTACTGGAGTTCAGCAGTGGCTAGCACGGCTTGTTTTTCTATTGTGGACATTGTAGAAATGGGGTTACAATATGAAACTGTGCTCACCACCGGAGAGGTTGCCCCGAAAAATGTTTTGTCTGCAGTGATGATAGTATAATTTCTGTCATAGGAGCCTCGTGCCTCTGCTAAGGAATTTGTGTTTCACGAAAATATGATTCTACTAGACACTGCATTCTTGTGGTATTTAAAGGAAATAGAGTGGATTAATATCCAGGAAATTCCTGCTTAGAGAATGGAATTTACTATTTTGGATATTTACATTGAAGTGTTTTTTCTTCTGTAAAAATGTCTGTGAAGAAAAAGCCATCCTGGAGTGAAATGTTATTTACCTATATAGAGGATTTTTTGTTTTCAGCTGGTTTGACTCAGCCAGCCTTTCTGTTGGTTAGCGTTTGGATTTTGTTAAAAATCAGAATTTATGTTTCTCTTTCTCATGCACTCTCTAAGTTTAACTTACATAGAGCCAGTAGATGGTAATTTTGTTTCCATCCTGATACAGTAAAAAATAACCTCTTCGTATTAAGATGACTTTGCTTTTTTTGTAAAGATGTGGCATGCAGGTCAAAATCAATATGTATCCAAATCCTTTGTGGCAAGAAAAGATGGATAAAATGCTTTGAGACAAAATTTTAAAAACAAACACTGTAATTAGCTTTTATTTAGTCTTTTTTTTTTAAGACAATGATTTTCATTTCATATGGAAATGTAGATTTCTTCAGAGTAATTTCATGTTCTTTTTGGTTTAAAGCAACTTTTTTCCTTTGATTACTGAAATATGCAGTTCTCTCTATTTAACACGTAATACCAAATCAACATACTTCCCCTTCTTTTTTTGCTGATGACAGTCAGCAGAAATCGTGTTCCAAAGTGCCCGAGAACAAGGGCATTGATCTCAAGTGAGACTCTTGTGCCACCTTCCCCTTGTCACTTTCAGCTGTAATTTGTTAAGATATCAGCTCTAAATTATTAAACACTTTATAAGTATAAATAATTCAGCAGTCAACAAATAAAGTGACAGCCCATTAATCAGTTTCCGTACATGTACATAGGTGGCATGCTGTGGTCTGTGTTGGGGTATGAATTCTGCTGAGGTCCGTGGGCTTTGCGGCACTGCTGCTGCTGCTCACCTCGGGAAAAGGATTGCCTGTGTTTCGTAGGTTTGTCATTTGGTTGCACAACATCAAACAAGTTCTTCCTAAACCCCAGTGCAGGGTCTGTATCAAACTTTGAGGCTTCTGTTGTATGAGACCACGTTGATACAGGGGCTTTCCTTCTGGGTTTAAATCTTTCAAAGGCCAGCCCAGCTTGGGAACACCAGAAATCAGGCAGCGTGCCTGTAAGCAGGCACACTGCAAACTGACACGATCCTCCTGACAGCAGGACCTTGCTATTTCAGGTATCACCTGAACAAGAGAAGCAGTGTATGAAATTCTTGTATGCTGCCTGTATAGCCAGGAACCATCCCCTCCTCAGGATTTCAGTAAAGTTCTTGTCACACACATACAGCATGTATCAATGAAATGCTGTTGATAGAACACTGTATATTCCACATGCAAAGTATTACTAGGGCTTGTCAGTAGAAATAAGGCCTATTTCATGCTCCTGCAATTCTACCCAGATGCCATCATTGGACACAAATGTACTTTTCTCCTTGGAAAGTAAAAAAAAAAGATGCCCTTGGACATTGTTATCCCAATATGCCACGAATATTCAACGTAAACCTGCATAGATTATGCACTATGCTTAGCCATGTTGGTGTTTTGAAAAAAAATCTTCTCTGGAAAATGTTTAAAGAAATGCTGTGTGGATTTTTGTGTTTTTAAACCACCATTCAACAAATATAAATGTACAGTGATCGCCTTTAAGCCTTCGTTTTCAACACTGCAGGTGTTGCAAATGTGGATTGGCAGTAAAAAGTTTCCTCAAGAAGAATGGGAGAAATGCTTGTTTAACAGCTTGCCGTTCTCATCTTGCATAGAAAGCCTGGGAAATTCTTGCCGGAATGGAAAGACTACAAAGAGGCAACTGAAATGATCCTAAGTCAAGGATCAATCCATCACATATAGGAAAAGATTATGTATGTGTCAATCTCTCTTGCTTTTTGATGCAGAACAAATGGATGTTACCCTTGGTAAATGGTTTATATGAATGCCAGTGCAGCGTTTTAATAGAACAGGCCAAGGACAGAGAGACCTCAGACTTCAGCACAGTCAGGCTTTCTTGCCGGATAAAGCACTAGACTGGAACCCGCAAGACCTAAGTTCTGCTCTCACCAAGCTGTTAGATGACCTTGAGCAAGTCACTTCACCCCTACACAGCACCCTTATAAAACTGTGATAATGATATTGACCTCTTTTGTTACAGAACTGTGAGGTCTAGTGGTTAAAAGTCCTGCTTAAGAGCAAGGTGGTGGTGTCACCCTGTGCATAGTTGGAACTTGGACGAGAAAATTTTTGGACCACATACATGCAAGTGAAGAGATTCTAAATTACACTGGTGATTTAATTTGCATAAGTGCTTGAAAAGAGAAAAGTGAGCACCTGTGATGAAGCTGGTCTGAATAATATATAACATGTAAGTGCAGTGGCAGTAACAAGAAAATAATGTGGTTCAGAAACTGAATATGAGAAATGACGAGCAACTGGCAAAGGAAAGCTTTCACTAAATGGAATGTAATTTCATGGTGAAACTGGGTAAACTATGCAGATTTTGTAAAAAATAAAACAATATGGAAAATTTTCTTACAGTGGGATCAAATTTAAATGCTTTCTTTTATGAAAGGCCTAGGCTGAAGTGCTCACTTATAAATAAGGTTTAGGTTCTGACCTTTCTCGTGGTAGAATGGATGCAGAAATCCATTGTCTGGTGCAGAACTTACTCGCTGGGACACGTGTGTGTTTATTGCAAAGTCAAAGCATCACAGAGCAAACTGAGGGTGGGGGAAACATATCTGAGATATTACTTTTCTGACTATTAAAAGATAGTCTCTGGTCAAGGGATCAGGTTTGTGGATAACGAGTGCTTCTAAGGTCTGCAAGGTTAAGATGATGTGGCATCAGCTATATAAAAATGCTAGTACTGCCACTCTTGAAGCAGAGCTCAAGGTGAAAGTTAAAACTGTCATGGAACAAGGTGGCTGAAAAAAGTTGCAAGGCCAACTGACTGGATCAGCAGTATGGTGGCAGTTAGAAAGACAGGCAAACTGATGATCTGCATCAATCCAAAAGACCTCAATAGCATACTAAAGTGCTTATACTGTTCCCTGCCAACAGTCACTGAAATATTGCCAAATCAAGTGAACACAATAGTCTTTTCAGTCATGGATGCCAGAGATGGCTTCTGGCAAGTGAAACTGAATGCAGCAAGCAGTTACTTGACAACTTTCTGGACCCTGTTTGGGTGCTATCAGTGGCTGACAATGCTGTACAGAACGGGAATCGCTTCAGGGGGTACCAGCAGAGATTGCACACAGCCCCTGAGGGTTGTCTGCTGCAGATATCAGTGCAGATGACATTGTTTATACTCGTGTGGGAGGGCAAGGATTGAGCTACGGCCAACCATGATCACAAATTTGCTCTGGTAGAGACAGCAAGAAAGATCAGTCACGAGCAAACATAGGAATAGCTGTACTGGCTCAGAATAAAGCTCTCTAGCCTCACGTCCTGTTGCTAGTGGTGGTTGGTGGAGAAAGTCAAGAAGTACAAAAACATGCCAGGTACCCAGTGATAATCCTGAAAATTTCTTTTACAATTAAATTTGGGAAGGCAGAGACGGCTGTAGAGCAATATACATACACACTACTGAATATTCTCATTAACATTCTCAGGACCACCAGTAGCTTCTGGAAGGCATTATTTCACCCTGCAAAAGGCTTCCTCCTTTCCTTTCCTTTCCTTTCCTTTCCTTTCCTTTCCTTTCCTTTCCTTTCCTTTCCTTTCCTTTCCTTTCCTTTCCTTTCCTTTCCTTTCCTTTCCTTTCCTTTCCTTTCCTTTTCCCTTTCCTTTCCTTTCCTTTCCTTTCCTTTCCTTTCCTTTCCTTTCCTTTTTTCCCTTCCTTTCCTTCCTTCCTTCCTTCCTTCCTTCCCTTCCCTTCCCTCCTTCCCTTCCCTCTTCCCCTTCCTTCCCTTCCCCTTCCCCTTCCCCCCTTCCCCTTCCCCTTCCCCTTCCCCTTCCCCTTCCCCTTCCCTTCCCCTTCCCCCTCCCCTTTCCCCTTCCCTTTCCCCTTCCCTTCCCCTTCCCCTTCCCGTCCCCTTCCCCTTCCCTTTCCCCTTCCCTTTCCCTTTCCCTTTCCCTTCCCTTCCCTTTCCGTCTTCCTTCTTCCTTCTTCCTCTTCCTTCTTCCTTCTTCCTTCTTCCTTCTTCCTTTCCCTTCCTCTTTCCTTTCTCCATGTTTTTGTTAACTCTGCTTTGTCCTGTTGGTTTGGTTTAAATTCTGGTTTCTACCAATTTTTCCTTTGTGGGAGTCAAGTTTGATGACCTGTAATTTCCCCACACTTCCCAAAATCCTTTTGAAAAATTGTTCTACAGTTGCCACTTTTCATTTCTCTTGTACTAACGTACAAGATGATACTCTTTGAGAAGGTCTTATTACTAGTTTTAGGGGTTTAGGAAGCTATTTATTAAAATCTTATTGTCTTGTCTTAACTTTTAACTCAACTTTCTAGACTTCATGAGTTTTTCATTTGGACATTGCTTCAGTTTTTGAATAATTGAAAAATTGAATAATTTTTTGAATAATTGAATAAAAGTTTTTTCTTACCATCTGATAATTCTGCAATTAGACTGTTTTCTATAAAATAGCTGTTATTTGCTTATGATAGATTTTAGTTGGGTTTATTTTTCTTTGTTTTCTCTTTGTGTTTGTGTGTGCAATCAAGTAAAGATATTTTCATTTATTTTAATAAATCATATTAATTTTTATTTATATTTACTGTAACATTATGTCTTTAAACCATCCACAATCTGTATTTTACTTTCAGCTTCTCCTTTTCCAATGAATTCTGTAGTTTTTATTAAATACCATTGTAATAAATTTTCATTGTCTTTTTTGAAATTACATTTATCGAGCTTGAGTATGTTATGCTCACTCTTTTACCATAACTATTTGATTTTAAATTTTTGAGCCAGGGCTTGTTTCAGGACTAAATAAAATATAGCATCTGCTGTGGATTCTCTGTCTAGCTGTTCCAAGTGCGTTGTCTAAATTGTGTTGTGCCTTGATGGTACATTTAACCACAGGATAAACAGAGTTCCCCATTATTGTTGTGCTTTTTGCTTTGACATCAGCCCTTCCGAGCTTTCTTACCATCTCATTGGCATTACCACAGCCCTGTGTGGAAGGACAGTAGAACAGTCTTCACTATTTACTTATTCTGTTTAGGAAATTCTTCAGGATTCTACTTTATTTGTGGGTATAAGAAGCTTTTTGGTCTCATTTCACTTTAGGATTCTTTAATGTGTTGAGTTCTTTTTCTATATATGTACCTGCATTCCTGAATATCATAAGGGAGATAAAAGAGGGTCCTCTTGATAGAAGAATAACTCTGAACACTAAAGAAAGGTTAAAATTAAATGACACAAATCAGCAATAAACAACAATAACAACAAAAAACTCCCAAACCTCAGGATGTTACAATTGTTTCTGATTATCCTTAAATCAATTTCCCCATTTTTTACAGGTATGCCAGTTTACTTTTTTTTTTTTTTTAAATCTAAAAAAAGCAAGGCTTATTTAGTCTATTCACTGCTGAATTCACATTGTCAGCTTCTTTGGCTTCAGTTGCACATTGAGACAATGTTTTCAGAGACCTGTTTATGGACACCCTGGGATGGCTTTCCTGGGTTGTGACCATCAATTCTGAATGCAGAATCATGTAGGCCTCACTGGTTTTTCCCAGATGCATTATCTTATATTTTTCCACTAAAGCACAACTGCCACCCTTCTGGCCACTCACTTTTGTGGGAACCCTTTGTAGCTCCTCAGCACTTGCACAGCAATTGACTACTCAAAAAAACCTAGTATCATCTACAGAGTTGGAGATTTTAGTGTTCACTCCCTTTTCCAGGTCACTGACGACTACGTTGGAAAAAACCCGCCCAGGCACCAGCTGATGGTAGACCACCTTATTGTCTTTCATTTAGAAAGAACATGTGGTCTGTGAAGGTCTATGATAGGACATTTTCTTCCTATCCTTTAATCAGCTTTTAATCCATAAAAGATCCTCTCTACCAGTCCTGCCACAGTTTAATTTCTTTAATAATCTTGGGTGTGAAGGATTTTTTTAAAAATGCAAGTATATCCACATTTCTGCTGACATTGTCATAGAAGTGCAGTGGGGTAGTGAGTTAATATTTTCTTTACAGAAATCAGGCTCTTTTCCATGGAACATGTGTCTATAGTCTCAGCAGTGTTACATTTGCTTTTACTGGAGAAGTATGCCTTTTTTTTTTTTCTTTTCTTTTTTACTGGTGATGGAAGCCTGTCTTTCCGAGGATCATGATGACTTCTTGCGACTTTTTTGAGATAGGAGTTACGTTGGCAGTCGGCCAGTCTTCTGCCACAGTAGCTTTTTGTAATGTAGTTTACAGATCTTGGCCAAGAGTCCTGCAAATTCACATCTGAGTTGGGTGGAGACCATCCAGTTTAACGTCTTTCTTCTTACATCTAATTGATCTATCTGGTCTAATAATGGCTTCGATTTAATGCCTGTTCAAACTCTTGCATAAAAATCCAAAAATAGGAGCAAAAGAATCTGTTCTGATGTGAAAGCAAACCATAATATTTAAAATGCTTGAACTCAAAATTAATTAAAAAAAAATGGTACAGTGTGAACTGGATTGAAGGGAAAGTTTCAGAACATTATAGAAACAGAAGCGGGAGTGTTCATTCACCTGTAATATAAATTAATTCTTGCTTGGCAGTTAGAGTCTTCACCTTTCTTGTAATATTTCTAGTTGTATATTTTTTGTGTATTTTGCTACACATATAACTGCCCTTGCATCAAGCATCCTGCAATGAATTTTCAGGACTGGTCCATGATTAAAATCTATATCTTATATATCTGTTTTTTTATTTGAAAACAGTTCCCTAGGAAGACAGTTAGATAGTTATATTTGCCTTTTGGAAGATGAAGAATAACGTCTGGCATGTATTTCTCTATAGAAAATGTTTAGCTTCACATCACACATCGTCCTTGTTAGGAAATGAAGAGTTAATTAATCTCTCCTTAGCTGCTCTCCATTTATAGTTCAATCAGGGAGTACATTCTAGAAGATTCAGATCCAGTACAGTTCATAGACATTGCAGTAATTTTGTACCACTATATCATGCTACCAGAGGGGATATCAAGATTAGAGTTTTAATGCTGAACATTGAACACATCAAACTGTAGAAGTGGAGTTAATTGCCAGAGTGGGAGTGTCTATGTCCGAAATAATCTTGCAATGGAGAAAGTTCACTTGGCAACTTGCAAGGCATAGGACTGGTTTCTTCTATATTTTTTTTTACTTAGACAGCAAATTCTATTTAAAAAAAAAAAAAGTATAGGTTCATATGTGCTTAAGAGTCTTAGCCACTGCATGTGGAGAAGGGAGGGTTATATTTTCATGAACCAACAAGAAGAGGAAGCTCTTTTTACTCAGGTCTCTTTCTTGAGATAATCTCTCAAAATAGAAGGATTTCCTGACCAGTTTTTCCTTCTCCTCCAGGAACAGTGTCTTAATCATCAGTGTTGTTATCCGCACCTTATCTGAGAAAAATCTACTGCCTCATTTGTAAACCTTCTCCTGGGAGCTGAACATTTCCAAAACTTCAAGTGGAAGATGGAATTTGAATTGGTTTTTTACAGTACATAGGTGCTTAAAATTCAGAATAGTTAGCTAATGGGGAAAATGTGTCTTGTATCAATTTTGTAAAAATTAAGTTCTTCACTCCTTGAGATTTTATGTACACATGCCCAAATGAATACAGCTGAGTTTGCATAGGAATAAATATCAACAAAACAATTCTGAGTTGTTTGCTCTGTTTTCAGTAAAAGGCAAAATCAAAATTCTGTGTTCAATTTCAATACCTTTTTTTTTTCCCCCCTATTTCAGTTGATGAGCTGCTCGCTTCCTCCAGTTCCTCTTGGTAAAAACAACCAAGATTCCCAGCATAGTCACATCAATCTTAATAAGGAATGAATGTTTAGTGATTTTTGGATGAGGCTAGCATTACCTCTGAGGGAAATCTATCCAGTTAATTGTGTTTTATATAAAATATGATAGTATAGTAAAAGGGAAAAAGATGAGATTTTAGATTAGAGACTGGAAACCCGTCTTGAAAATTCTGTTATGAAAAAGAAGAAAAAAAATCCTTTCTATCCTGCAGAAGAATAAAGAACTAGTAAAACTAGATTTTTTTTTCTCACAAAATGACAAAATTTTCCCCATAATACCTTGGGCCAAATTATTTTATTCAATGCAATTTAAATATTTCATTTTGATTTCCTTATTAATGATTTTCTCTAAAAGCAATTTCACTTTGGAAAGAAATTTTGAAATAAACGTTCCATTCCAAAAATGTTAAATAGGGCACTTGGGTGTTATTGAAATACCTAGTTTTATTTTCAAGCTGACACGCTTTACAAATGCTGTGGGTTTTATTAAAATTTTATGTTAAGTAGTTCAAAACTGTGTGATTATAAATTTGTGAGTCAAGTCTATTTCAGGGGAAATATAATTCTTAAAAGAAACAGGTGGCTGGGCACATATAGCTTGCACTGTACTGATCAGGAACTATTTAAGCGACACATGGAACAGAGTTCAGTGTGCTGATCTATTTCCAATTTGTGGTGAGGTTTGGGGTTTTTGTGTTACATTCTGCATTTTAATTATGACAAGAATTAATCTTTAGTAAGGACAGGATGGCTGTGTTCTACAGACCGGATCCAAACTGTGGGATCCATGGATGTTAAAGAGCTTCCAGGTCTGTATAATCCTGACATTTGGAGTACTACAACTACATGGTGCACTGTGCCACGAAGCTGCTCATGGTTTAGACCTGACCTCTGGAAATGTTACATGGCTGCTGTTGTTTATTGATTGCATTCACGTAGTGCCAAAGGAACTAGAACTCTACAGTGCCAAGTGGTGAACTGAGATCAAAAAGACCATCCTCACCCTGGAGACATGGAGAACAATAGATATGGATTCAAATAAATAAGCAAGTGCAAGGAGGCAGTCAGACATTAGTTATTGTAATAGGTTGTAGACCCAGTGAACAAATCAAGATTTCTAAGAAGAATGACTTTATGAGAAGATGACTTTATGAGAGATTGGAAGTTAAATAATGAATCCATTTTAATATTTTTCAAGAGGAATCTTCTTTTGTCTAAATGAACAACTTGGACAAAATCACATCGGTGAAATTTAACCAATTAGAGAGAATGGATGTTTGCATCAGTAGCCCAGGATAGGCAGTAAGGTGATCTGAGAGTGTAAATTTATGTTTAATGCAATAGTCAATGATGAGTCCAAGGAAGGATGCAAAGGCAAGGGAGGACTGGCACTAATGAATCTGGCAGAGTAAATCTTACAGCAACAGTCTCGACTGATATGAGTAGGGCAGTGTCTCAAGGAGAGACAGAGAGAATAATGTGACTGCAATCAAAATTAATGCTAATGAGACCCTACTCAAAAAGGATGATGTCCTGGCCATGTCATACAGAAGACGGATGTGTTGACAACAGGTGGCAAATGGTCAGACTCAAAGATCAAGAACACTGGTATGCACATGGGAGGTGGGAGATGCACCTGCATCTACAATGGTGCTGAGACCTCGCTGGCCAGGAAAGCAGCTCATTCCTTTCTGAAGGAAAGGCTGCAATAGCTGTTCCTGTTGGTAGAGAAGAAGAAATCTAGGTTATATTATTTTGTTCTAAGTCAGCTGAATTCCAGTTTGGTTAGAAAAAATGAAGCAAATCTTTGTTTGATACAATATCACCACTCCACTTGTTTTAATGATTGTGGTCATTCATGACAAGTAAGTTACTGTGGGCTGTTCAGCATGAGGTTTCATTTTCCTAAATTTCAGGGAATATGTAGACACTTAAACACACTGCAGGACATTACCCAAATAGAAATGAATAATAAGAATTATCCAAAATCAGTACTACAAATATAAAAGGTAATTTTATATTAGGAAAAATATTAATCTTAGCTACTTCAAAGAAAAAAAATAATTTTAATAGTTTAAAATGGCTGCATTTGTTAAAGATTGTAAATTATCATCAGCCACTGTTTATAGCTAACTTAAATATGACTGCTTTTCTGCCATTGTAAAATTCTGAAGCAGGTTTGGATGATAGTTAAAAAAAATACAACCTTTATGAAGCTTTCCACTTTGTATGTATTTAGAGATTTAAAACGAGACAGCATGCTATTTCAGATAGGCGTAAAATTAGAAACATCATCTAATGAGATGTTATGTGTTATGATTTTTTAATGTATTATTTATGGAAAACTTTTACCAGGTTATCTATCACTCAAAATAAATGAAAGACAACCATTTTATTAAGCATATTACAGTTGTGCTTGAGGAATAGGTTTTGTATGTCAAGAACAAGAAAGCCTATATAGAATTTTCACTTTATTCTGCATCAGTAAAACTGTGCTTTATAACAAAAATGATGATATACAGAAAATAATTTGAACTTAAGTATGATATTCTTCCATGCTAGGAATTCAGAACAATTTAGGCACATTAAAGATATGAGACAGACGGTGCAAATAAAGGGCAAAATTATCCAAATAATAAGCAGTAGAAAATGGAAAGAACTCCAAGATCTCATCTGATCTTAGCTAGAGAGCATCTTCAACTGAAGGATAGTGACACTTTCTGGACAAAACCAGAGGCATATAAGAAACTGAGAGATGAAAAGTTGAAGGATCACTTTTCAACCTAAAACATAGGTTGCCTTCTTTTTGCATACATATCTTTCAGTGGTTGCCTTCAACTTTCAGAAAGCCTGATCATCACTGAGAGTAGTGTCTATCAACCTTCTGGGCTCACACTTGTCTGCTCCCATACCAGCACAACCATTATTGTAAGTACCACAGCAGAGACTACAGACCTGTGCTATTATATTATAAAATATATGGGGGGAAAAAAAAAAAAAAAAGACTGAAATAAAAAAGAATGCTTTTGGACCTCTGATAGCAGTCTATTGTTGCTTCAGGATAAAGTTTGTCTGAACATATGACTAGACACATGGGATTGAATTAGTTATCTGCAGGAAACCACAACTGAGTGACTTTTATTCCTTGTATGAAAATATTAAAATAAGACATGTGCAGCCAAATTCTGTAATATGTTCCAGTCCACATCTGCAGTTTTTCTTGCTATTTCTACTTACTTTGGAATAAGGGTTGCCTTGATGGTTCAAAGAAATTTGAAAGAGCACTTATCGGTTATTGCTTAAAGTACTTTGAAATGACAAAACCACGACTGCTATAAAATATAATCAGTTATGAATAATGATTACCCAGATTTAAGGTATTCGTGACAGCTCTAATAGTGATGTGAAAAGTTAGCCTGCAGGGAGGAGAGAGAAGGGACCCCAAGTATTAAAAACATCATGAATACAAACTGTTTACTTTGCTACAAGAGGTATATCACTACTGTGTCCTGGATCTTTGTACAACATGCATAGCAGTCCAGTGCTATGTAAAATAGAGGAGTGCAAGCCCTGTCCTTGATGTTTACACTACAAGGTCAGAGTGGTTAGCAGAAACAAATGGCTATATCCTGTAATCAATAATTACCAACTGGGGAAACTGAATGTAATCACTGAACAAAATGGTTATTTAATTCCATAGTATTACTATGTATTATTCAATATCTAAAGCTCATTGAGTATTTACTTAGCTGTTTTGGACTAATACAGTTGTAAAATAGTTTTTACTCATAAAACTCTGACAATCAGTAATTTTTGAGGGTCCCTGAAACCATGTGGGCATTTAAACTTGAAGACATCCTCTAAACTGGCTTCTGTACACCACCTATGTGCCAGCAGCTTCATTTTTTTGAATTGTCCTTCTGATCAAGAGAAATAGATCTCTGATTCATTATGTTTCAGACTTGGCTCTTCATATATCAAAGTTAGCAGGTTACTTTAACAACAGACATTTTATCATATTACCTTTTAGTTTTTATTTATTAAAAATCTATTTCAGATTAGAAATTCATTTTCAGCTCTAGGAATCACTGTTCAGGGGGTTTTTGGTATCATGATGTGCTTCCTGTGGGCCTCTCTCTTGATACCTGTCATGTCTTAGTTTTGACTGTTAGGCAATGTTGAACTCATTTAACTGCAAAAATTACACTTAAAAGGTGTGTGAGCAACAACTGCAGTTTTGCTCTGGGTTTGTCAGGGACAAACAAATCAGAACACTGAGCATCTAGGATGGTGAGCAGTGTGTGAAGGCAAATATTGGAGGAAAGACTGTAGGCTTCAAAGTGATTCTTTGGGATAATAGTATCGATTAATTGTTTCATGAGAAACTTAGGATTCATTTAACCAAATCTTGACATCTATGTTTAAGCTAGTTCTCTGGACTCTATAGTCATGGGGGAATAGTTGGTGGTCTAATGCAATACTTCATTTAATCCCCCTGTAAATAATTAAAATAGATGACATTATTTGTGCTGTATCTGTAAAGAGAACCTACAACAATGAGGCTTGATAAAAATAGTCAATGTTAGATTAGATAAACCCTGTTCAAAGATATGGGAGGATAACGTCCCTCCCAAAATGGCTGTATCTGTAGTTGTCGAATCAGAAACTAGCAGTTGGGATACAAAGTTGATTTTTTATAACTTGTTATGGCTGTTTCAGTATTCTAAAATGTTGCTGCACAAGTGTCCTCATTTTTTTTACTAGAGAGAAGAGCAAACTGAGTTTCTTTTGCCCTTCACAAACAAGCTAAGCTTTGGAGGATCTACATTTAAATCCGTACTTCACTGTCTGGACTCCTCTTCCTTCAGTGCAACTGAGAAGTTTGGAATATGAAAGCAAACTTACAAATAATTGCAATTTTCACTTCTGACAATTTCAGATAGATGGACTACTGAGTCTCCACAAAAAACAAAAGAAACAACAACAAAAAACAAACAAACAAAAAAACCCCCAACACCCCCCCCCCCCCCCCGAAAACCCCCAAAAAACCCAAACCCCACAGCACCAAAAAAAACCACAAACCCATAAAAAACCCCCAACAAACTACTATGGTTGGTTTCTTCACATTTTCCTCTCTGAAGGCCCAAATATTTTTCTGTTCAGCTCTCTTACCATTACCATTTTCATCTGTACAGAATATGTGTGTCCTTTGCACAGAATGATGTGTCCTTTTTGCTTGGAGAAAAATGTAATGTCCAACATACCTTCCTCAGCTTTTATCCATGAATGAACAGCAATTCCAAAAATTAGGAATGGAAATAACAAAAGAGTTTGCATTTTTAATTCCACATCCACTTCTCTTCAACTCAGTAAAGCATGCATGAGAGTAAAAAGAGTAGGGAATGCAAAGGTTTTACTGAGCAGAGGCTTTTGCAAAAGGAACATGCATTCTCTATTACAGGACCTGCTGTGTGTAGAAATCATTATGAAATTATGATTTTTTCATTTGTACTTCAGAAAGAAAGTGAATACTAGTAATATTTGAAAGTGTCCTACACTAGCACCTTTGCAATTTGGTATCTTGTATGTAATTCCTTACTCATTACTTGCTTTTCCTGGCTTTCTGCTCACTTGTTTGCAAGATGAAGTACAAGCATAGAGCTGCACACCAGTCCTGAAATGAAATTCCGTGTTTAGAGAGTCTCTGCTTTCATCATCAGCTACAAAAGGAGATGATCCCTTCTGGCCCTGATAACTGCAGTCTCTTAGGAGGAGTATAGGACTAGCAGTGACATCCTGGATCGTTGATTTCAATGTCCTTGTAAAAAGCAACATCATAATGTGATCTGACTGAGATGGTTATCAAAATCATTCTTGAGGACTAGTTAAATTTCCCTTTATCCCTCACATTCTCCACCCCCAATACTGTAGAAAATTTGCATTGGAAGCTGATTTCTTGAGCAGAGCAGCAACCTTGCAGTTTCCAGATTAAATTTACTCATCCTGGTTTATAGCCATATATTCTTATTCCCATGCTTTGCCTTGAATAGGTGGGGTTTTCTTCTCCTTCCTATTCTTTATCCCCTGCTACATTTATGAACAAGAACTGTAGTCCTTCTCCTATGGTTATATTGTTTCATCTTGGCTTGGTTTTCTACTTTCTTCTTAAACAGTGACATGTTCGTTGTCTTATCATATTAATAGACTTTCTTGGTATAAATTCTAGTTAAAATTTACCTTTCTTGACATATCTTTAGACAGTGTTCTAAGCAAGGTCTTTATGCAAGGGTGCTAATACTTGTTGATTGCTGGTTGAACTTCCTCCTCACTTCATACACTCCAAAATCACAAACATGCTTCCAGCAGCTGCATGAAATCAGCAGTTTATCATCATTTTGTGACCTAATAATATGTCTGAGCCTAGTTCTACTCATCTATATCATTCCCCTTTTCAAAAAAATCAGTACATCTCATCAATGAAAGATGTCTTCCTATTCTAGCACAATGAATGTTCAGTAACAAATGTGTTGTATTCATGTTTTGTAGTTTGATCCATGTTTCTAATTTTTATTTTCCATTTATGTTTGTTCTAAGTCCAGCATGTTTTGATATGGCTAATCAGCTGTCAATTTGCCATATTCATTGACTCTGCCTTTAAAAAATAAGTAAGTGTTCTGTTTATTCTTCTGAGGCTAAACAATACTGAACGAAAATCTTTGCTACTGGTTGGAAGGGACTTCTGGCAGTCTCTAGCCCAACCTCCTGCCCAAAGCAAGGGCAATCTGGTTCTTCAGGGTCTTGTCAAATTATGGAAATTTCCAAGGTAGGGAAATATTGTTGTATGATGGAGACCATTCTGTGCTTCAGACAACACAAGTTCATTGGGAATTTCTTCTCTTTTAGTTATGACTGTGGATGATGTGAAATAAGGCATATCAATGGACAGATGGTTTTGTCCCATATTTAAGCAAGGACAGATGCAGCTTTGCTCTAAAGAGAGAAGAGGGAAGCTGATCTCTGCCCAAAGAATGCAATGCGTGGACGTGCTGTCTGGAGCCCTGTCCTGACGGGAAGGCACACTGACTAAAGACCTTTTCATAGCAGAGGCTTCCCAAACATGGGGCTCTGAATGTTTCCCCTCCCAGATCTCTCTCCAGTGAAGATAATACTGCAATTTTAGAAGCAGAATCACTTCTTCATCCTTGAAGATTCACAGAAGAGTCTAGAGAAACTTGAATCATGTCAGCATTTGGCAAAGAGGATGAGGAACAAGGAAAGACTTTAGATCCTAGTAGTGCTAATAAATGAGTGATTGTTCAGCATATCTTCTTTATCGTCATTTGCCAGATTTTCCTTTTCTGTCCCTGGAAACGGAGTACTACTCTATTATTTCTTAGTTAAAAGCTCTTATTGATCAAGACTGTCTCAATCCCAGAAGGCAGGAAGATGTGAATATGTAATGTTGGAGCGCGCATTGGAGCTGAGATTGCTGCTTAGGGAATCTGGATACGTAATGTGTGACCTCTATATCCTGTCAAGCAGCTCAATATACGAGTGCCATTATTTTGTCTACAATAGACTGCTCTCACACTGGTGATCAAGCCAAGAATCACTCACAGAAATTTATACATTAATTTTGAATAACAAATATATTTGAGAAAATTAGTCTGTTTGCAGATAACTCACAGTTACCACTCTGTGATACTCACATATACCCCTTTTTCATTTATGCTGAGTTAAAAGGCTGGAAGCAATGATTTGTGACTTTTTTTCTAGACGTTTAAGGTCATTTGGGGAGCATACATATTTTAAGACAGAATTCTTGTGTACTCGCAGGTTTAGGTTTTTTGATTTTTAAAAAGAAGTATGCAATTTTAAAAAGAAAAACTTAGATCCTAACTTCCAGGTAAGAAAGCTTTAGATTTTTCCGCACTGGGAGCTATGACTTTCTCTCACATGTGAGAAACTACAGTAAAAAGAGACAGCAGGTAGCCAGTACAGCACAAATTTTATAATGTACCAGCAGTTTGATGCAATATATTCTTAAAAAGTATCCCTGCACTACAATCCACTGTATCTTGTCAGTTTTATACGTCAGACCCGCTGAAGGACTGTTGGAACACCTATAAGAGGAATTATATTCTAATGGGGTTTCAGTCTCTCTCTGGTGGAATACACTAGGCATTCCAGGAAATTGCTTATGAACGGAGAAAGGGAAACTTGAAAGACAAGGGTCATAATTTTTTACTTAGAACTCTGTGCATCATCTTGAAGAAAAAGAAGGAGGAGAGACCTTCTATCTTATTCTGGCAATGTATGTTAATGTAAAGAAAATTTTATTAGGTCTAGAAACCATCTAAACAGTTAAATGAATAATAGGGATCAAATTCAGGTGAAGATGCATTCTATATGCTTCATTATCATTCTCTACAGGAGAGACATGCTGATAACAAACTACTTAAACTGCTTCGAGTCATATCCTCTCACTCCTTCCAGCTATCATTAGAACTACTTGAAAATTAAGGTAACATCAGTACAAGTGAGGATGACAAAATATGATACTCAGGCTGATCTCTGGTCAGTAATGCAGGTTTTTTTAATTTTATTTTATTTGGTTATTTTTTAAAGCATAGAACTTGCCTTATTCATAAGTGGAAAGCCAGTTAAAGATTCTGATAGAACCTTGGAAGGCTCAGAGATTATTATCTGTGTGCCTTTGACTTTAGTCCGATCTTGATCTGATATTATACACAGCAAGTCAGAGCTAATTCAGTTTACTTTTTCTTTCTTTTTTTCTTTCATTTTCTTTTTGAGGTGCTATACTTCTTCTGGATCAAGTTATGCTCAAATTTTGATTTTCAGCATTTATAGGTGCTTCTTTGAAACTTCTGGTGGTCAAAGCTACTTCTTTTGTCCTCTTCCTGAGTTTACTGCTACACTAAATCAGGCAGAAAGCTTATGCTGACATCTGCAAAAAGAATTTCTTAGAGAATTTTGTGGGGTTTTTTTTTTACAAGCTGATTCTGCCTTTTTCCTTCAGACCTACAATATGTGCTTTCATTGTTCCCACCACCAACTTATGAATATTGTTGATGCCGTTTTCTCTTTTTTTAAGCTCCCATCTGAGTTCTGTTCATCACAGATGTTTAGACACACAGCTGTCCATCTACAGTGGTTCTGCATGAAAGACCATGGCTGTTGTGTACAAAAGAAGGGATCAGGCAAAATGTACTATAAATAGATAGCATTGTCTGCCTCTTCATTCTCCACTGGAGTCCTAAGTTCTGGAATTGGAATATTTGCTACTTTATCAAAATAGTTTTTGCCTTCTGCCTCCACCGAACTATAAGATGGAGCACAACCTGAGCTTTTATATGGCTGTTATTTGTGAAAAGTTCCCATTCTCTCTGAAGCAAGGAAGCTGGCAGGCTCTGGCACAGCCCCAGGGTACATGTGGTGCATGGTGAACACAGGCACTATTACATAATACGGCATCTTCACCTGTATGAGTTGGCAACCTCGCATAACATAAACTGTTTAAATATGCTTCAAGGTCATGCTATTAAGGTTCTTAAGCATTTGATTCAGGGAACAGATCAGCATGCAGCATGATAAGCCCCTTTGAAAACTGTGGAGCAGCAGCGTAATATCTGAGAGCAATTGTGGCAAATTGGGAAGTTGAGATGGAGCTGCCTAATTATTCCAAGGCATATTTCTGAAAGGAACAGGAGGTGTGGGATGTTCTCTGCCAAAAGCCCCTATTTCTTGAATGCTCTCACCATCTCCATATGCACCATATGAAACTTTTAAGCTATGCTGTGTGTGTATAAGCTGTAGCTAATGTGTGTCTTATCTACTGCTTGAAACCTTGAAAATCAGTAAGATACAATTTGATAATGATGAGGGCAGCAGTGGAATAATTTGGGTAAGACTAGATTATCAAAAAACAAAGAAGAAACTGCATTCAGCATCTGTTACAGACCCCCAGGACTATAAGAGAGTGAGGAAAAATATTCATAGAACAACTCTGGAGTAGTTCAAAAACCACACAGTACTGTCCCAGAGGGACTGTAACTGTCCAAACATCTGTTAAATGATAAAGCTACTGTAAATATAGATCAGAGATTCCTATGCACAAATGAAAGTGTGTGGATCCTAAAAAAGATTCCTAGCTTTAGTACTGGGGCACCTTAAAATCAAAAATATGGTGTTAACAAGTCAATGTGGAGGAGAAGCTACCCTGAAATAATGGGAATTATAGTTAAAATATGTAAATACAATTGGAAAATGCAAGTGAAGATGTGCTAGTTCAAGTCAGGAATATATCACTTAGAAAATTACAATGTCCCAAGAAAAGAAATCTTTCCAGTATGAGACTAAACTTCACCTGATTGCAGTGCTGTTGAAGAACAAAGAAAAAAAAAAAGAAAGTAGTAAAAAATTTGACCACGACAAACATTAATGGAGGTTTAAAAATGAGGGTGTGGTGGTGTTAAAGATTTCATGATAGCTGTACACACCTATCATGAAATTGCTAAAATGGGGTTGAAAGGAATTCTCTGAATAAGAATTTTCCTTCTTTTTCATAGTGCTTGTCCCTCTATTTCGTCCTCTTCTCCTCTTTTTCCTTTGAGAAATAGGCAATTGTTTCTCTACCGTACTGGACAAGCATGAAACTGGAACACCAGACTGACTTGTGATATTGCCTGCTGACTCCCGCCTTCATCTGCCAGTCAGGCCAAGCAAATGTTGGCTTTGCAGATGTTTGAGACATTTGGAGAAGACTTCTCATCTGCCTTTTTTACCGTGTGGTTTCCACAGGAGTTTGAGGCCAAGTGGAAACAACCTTTACTTATGCTCAAGGCTTCCGATTCACTTTTGAAGACTTGTGGTGCATCATAAGGATGCGTCAAACTTTCAGGGCTTATCTTTTGATCCTTCACCCAGATAGTCCACGTGTGTCTGACTGAGGTGTAGTTGCTTGACCTTCATTTGATTGCCCACCAAAGGTAAACCAAAGAAAACCATTTAAGTGATCAGAGAAAAGTTCACTGGCCACCGAGTTATATTTAGTGTTTTATTGACCATTTTGGGCTTCTTCCAGCAGTGTGAAAAGGTACATGCTGCATTTTATTATGTTAATGAGACATGAGAGGCACACATAAAAAAGCACTTGGTTCACACTAGGTATCTGTGAGAGGCAGCTATTTTTAAATATCTGTAGGTGGTTCACTAGCACAGGTAATTGAGTTCCAACATATTTCTCCTTTGAGTCCTTCCAGAAAGATGGTCTGTAAAGTAAGAAACAAAGAAAATTACTTTTAAGGTACTGCTGCATTTTTTTAATTTGAGCCATAATGGAAACATTTTGTCACTCTGCTATTGTACTTCCTTTAAGGGAATATTTACACATCCAAAAAGA